>NC_080169.1:8125532-8448032 GCF_950295315.1 Erinaceus europaeus
GCCGGGTGGTGGTGCACCTGGTTGAACACACATGTTACAATGCACAAAGACTTGGGTTCGAGTCCTGCAGGTGGGAAAGCTTTTCGAGGACTGCAGGTATCTCTCCTTCTCTCTCCCTCTCTCCTTCCCCATTTCCTCTCAATTTTTGACTGTCTTTCTCGAATAAAGATAATTAAAAAAATCATTAAAATATTTTTTAAAACCCTTTCACGAAAACCCCCTGCAGTGTTTCTGCAGTGTCCAGATTTAGATTGTAGTCATCTGTGACATACTCTTTTGTGAAACAGGTCAAACTGATTTATGTGAATTCTTTTACTCTCAACTGAAGTTCTGTGGGGGAAAGAAACTTCATGCAACAAGTTTCTGCTAATACATCCAGAGGTGAATGAGAATCAAGTCTTTTTTTTTTTCCCCCTCACCTTTTATGTATCAATTGCAGAAGTCTGAGAGTTGGTACAAAGGATAAAGCCTTGAATTCTGAAGTGGGAGTATCCAAGTTCAACCTCTGGAACCCCACGTGCCACTGATGTTCTGCTTATCTAGCTATCTATCTTTTATTAGCAAATAAATAAACCTTTTTGAAAAATGTGAGCAACAACAGATAATTAGTGATTGCCTACTATTTTATCCAATATGCCAATTCTGGTGTTTAGGAAACTTAAATTCAAGTAACTCAAAATGCAAGTTAGGGGAAGGAAGAAGAAGGTTCAAGTCCTAGAACATGTTGGCATTGGCAGGGGAGGACCTAGAGGGGTTAAGATTGTTACATGAAAAACTGAGAAATGTTAGACATGTACAAACGACTGTATTTTACTATCAACTATAAACCATGAATCCCCCAATAAAGGCAAAAAAGGGGGGTTAGTTGGGCTTACTGATCATGAGGAAATTATTCTGTGAGAAAATATATCCTCCTTGATAGAAGTACTTTTCTGCATTTTGTACAATTCTAGTTAGTCTGGAAAACCTCTATGAGAAATAAGAGGGCAATTGAGTTATAAAGGGCCTAAGAGGCATGTTAGCCGGAACAGGAAGGGGATTGATTCAAGTTATATGGTTTGAGATTTGTTAGTTTTATTAGCAAACTAAGAACTAAAATTATAATTTAGGAAAATAAAGAAAAGTTCTCATTAACATCAGCTGTTTCTGTCATGAAGATCTGAGTCCATTAGTGAAATTATAGTCTAAATATTATGAAGTAACAAAACTGTTAGGCCTCGTTCTGAGAGACAGGAAACCTGGAAACTCAGTTAACTGAGGCTGTCTGAATCTCCAGCCATTTTGTTTTGTGTTATCACAGGCTTCTCCCTATGAATAAGCAAGAACTTCAAAAGGTAGCACGGGGAAGTAGTAGGAAGGGTTTATTTTATTTTTATTTTTATTTTTATTTTCCCTTTTGTTGCCCTTGTGGTTATTGATGTCAGATAGGACAGAGAGAAATGGAGAGAGGAGGGGAAGTCAGAGAGAAGGAGAGAAAGATAGATACTTGCAGACCTGCTTCACCGCTTCTGAAGCGACTCCCCTGCAGGTGGGGAGCCGTCGGCTCGAACCGGGAACGGGGGCTTGAACCCGGGTCTTTGCGCCACGTGTGCTTAACCCGCTGTGCCACCGCCCGACTTCCGTAGGAAGGGTTTTTGAGCTCAAGGGAAAAACTTTGACACAGTAGAAGGAGCTTTAGAAAGTTAACCACAGGGAGAGTCGGACGGTAGCCCAGGGGGTTAAGTACACATGGTGCGAAGTGCAAGGACCAGAGTAAGGATCCCTATTTGAGCCCCCGGCTTGCCATCTGTAGGGGAGTCGCTTCACAGGCGGTGAAACAGGTCTGCAGGTGTCTATCTTTCTCTCCCCCTCTTTCTTTCTCTTCCCTCCTCTTTGCATTTCTCTCTGTCCTAGCCAACAACGATATCAATAAGAACAACAATAAAATAACAAGGGCAACAAAAGAGGATAAATAAATAAGTATTTAAAAAACTTAAAAATTGCATTCTATTCATGCGCTTTTTTTTTTTTTTAACAGAGCACTGTTCAGCTCTGGCTGAACCTGGGACCTTGGCACCTCAGGCCATGAGTCTCTTGTATAACCATTATGCTACCTACCCCTGTCCACTTTTTAAGTTCTTCTGGAAGTCCTAAATACATACATGGCATCAAAACAAACTGCTCTGTATGGGAATACATATTTTGCTTTAGTTCTAGACAGCTGTACAGGACAGCTGCACTTGCTAAGCAGTACTATATCCAGCCTTTATTCCTTCTTGAGGGAATTCCCTCACCATTTTGGTGAGAGACAGGCCTTCCTTCCACCCTACAAGTGTCAGAGGTCATATCTTTATGCTCCTTTCTTCTAGTGGTTTAGGCATGGGCACATAATCTTTAGCCAATGATTTGTTTTCCATAAATTTGAATCTTGAAAGTGATACAGAGACAAAGAGGGGCTGGTTGCTGGCACACCTTGTTAAGCGAGCATAGTTAAGCGAGAGCAAGGATCTGGGTTTGAGCCCCAGGCTCCCCACTTACAGGGGGGAAACTTCATAAGCCGCAAAGAATGTCTGCGGGTGTCTAGCTTGCTCTCTATCTCTCCCACCTCTCTCAATTTCTCTGTGTCTTATCCAATAAAATGGGACAAAAATGGCCACTAGGAGCAGTGGATTCATAGTGTTGGCACTGAGCCCCAGCGATAACCCTGGAGGCAATAAATAAATAAACAAATAAAGACAAAAAAGAGATGAGACTTAGTTCAAATCAGTGGGGCAATTATCTCCAAGGGCATTAGGGCAGAATCACAAAGTTGCAATTGCAATAACCTACAATAAAGGTGGTATATTTTCCCCAGGTTACTTCTGCAAACACTTTTTAAAACCTTTTATTTAAATTTTATTTTTTATTTTTTTATTAATAAAAAATAGGAGGAAAGAAAGAACCAGACATCACTCTGGTACATGTGCTGCTAGGGACCAAACCCAGGATCTTATGCTTGAGAGTCCAATGCTATATCCACTGTGCAACCTCCCAGACCACCTGCAAACATTTCTTAACTTTTTGGCTATCTCTAGTTACTTGAGTTTTCACGTCTTCTCCTTTATTTTCCTTTCCTTTTGTCCCCCCACCCCCACCCTCAATCACTGTAATGGGAGAAATAATGATTGCTATAACAGTTGTTCTCATACAAATACAGTTTCCCATCTTTTCATGGTAACTTTCTCCACACTACTCCCGTCACCAAATATAATCTGTCTCCAACAACACGCACTGGCTCCCTCTCATCACTTTTCATTTTCTCCCTTTAGAGTCTTTAACTCCAGTACCAAAGGCTTTTACCCATTTTTTTTTCAAGCCTGGTGTTATAGTTTCCTTCCTTCCTTCCTCCCTTCCTTCCTTCTTTCCTTCCTTCCTTCCTTTCTTTTCTTTTTTTTTCTTTTTACCAAAGCATTGCTCAGCTCTGGCTTATAGTGGTGCAAGAGATTGAACCTGGGACTTGGGAACCTCAGGCATGAGAGTCTGTTTGCATAACCATTATGCTATCTACCCCTGTATTAAAGCTTTCTATAAATTCAAGAACTCTTTACACACTTTGAACAAATCATTTATTTTTTTACTTAAAAGTATAATAATTATAATTTTTCATAGAAATGTCTTTTCAGCCACCAGGTTCCGGATGCCAGCAAGATGCTGACCAGACTTCCCTGGACAGACGACCCCACCAATGTGTCCTGGAGCTCCACTTCCTCAGAGCCCCACCCTACTAGGGAAAGAGAGAGGCAGACTGGGAGTATGGATCGACCAGACAACACCCATGTTCAGCGGGGAAGCAATTACAGAAGCCAGACCTTCCACCCTCAACGACCCTGGATCCATACTCCCAGGGAGATAGAGAATGGGAAGGCTATCAGGGGAGGGGGTGGGATGTGGAGATCGGGTTATGGGAATTGTGCGGAATTGTACCCCTCTTATTCTGTGGTTTTGTTAATGTCTCCTTTCTTAAATAATAAATAAATAAATAAATAAATAAATAAAAAGAAATGTCTTGATAGTAGCAGATTGGTGAAAGGGCAAAGTCAATTAATTCACTATTTCTCCCCATATTCATTAACCACTATAAGGAACTATACATTATGCAAGATTTAAGAAAATTAAAGAGAAAAAACGGAGAATAATCTCTGACCTTATTGTTTTGGAACAGGTAGACTATGGGAGGTTACGTTCAAGAAAACAAATGAAGAGTCGGGTTTAGCGCACTTGTGACACAGCTAAGGACCAGCATAAGGATCCCAGTTCGAGCCCCCGGCTCCCCACCTTCAGAGGAGAGGAGTCGCTTCACAGGTGGTGAAGCAGGTCTGTAGGTGTCTATCTTTCTCTCCTCCTCTCTGTCTTCCCCTCCTCTCTCCATTTCTCTCTGTCCTATCCAACAACAACAATAATCACTACAACAATAAAACAACAAGGGTAACAAAAAGGAATAAATAAATATATATATATATATATTTTAAAAAAAGAAAGCAAATGATTATAGTACTTGCTTGATGGGGAAGGGCATTATTCAGCAGGAGCACAACAGAGTGTTGAGTGGACCCTGTAATGGTAGTGATGGGGTTTGTTAGAGAAAGCTTTAAGTAATACATAAACTGATATTTGAAAGAAAATAAAAAATTTGGGCACAGTTGTGAAGTAGAAAGTGGAATGAGTATTCCAAATGTGAAACCCATTCAAAGGTGTAGGGTTGACAAAAGTACAGGACTACCAGAGAATTGAAAAGAAGTTCTATTTGACTCAGGTACAGAGTCAGAGATAGAATGATGAGAACTTGGATCATGCAGGGTACTGTGAGTACAGAGAAAACGGTTAGCATTTATCCTGTATGAAATTTTGAGAAATTGAGCAGAAGTCAGGATGTACAGCAACCTGGTACCTTGAGAGATTTTAGAAAAAGAAAAGATGGCAATATTTAAGGGTAGGAGCAAAAACCTCTCTATTTCATGACTTCAATATCTCTGTGTGTGGATTTACGTGTGTGTGTGTGTGTGTGTGTGTGTGTGTGTGTTCAGAGCACCACTCCAACATATTGCAATGCCTGGGGTCTTACACATAGGAGTTCTGTCTCTCCCACTGAGCCACCTCCCTGGCTGAGCCAGTGCTGCTGCTATTGCTACTGCTACTGCCTGTGTTTTTAAAGAATAATCATCCATATGATCTTACTATTATGGGCTATAGAGAAACAAAGCAAGGAAGCAAAATCAAAAGGAAACAAGTCCTTAGACTCTGACTGTAGAACTATGGTCACAAAACAGAGTGAGGGAAGGCAGGTTCTAAGTGTGGAATAGACCCAATAGACTGGTAGATGGATATTGGGACTTGGATGGTGAAGGTGTTGTGGTAACGTACATCATAAAGAGGTGTAAAATTGTAGCCCCAGAGCAGATAGCCATAGAAAGTAATTGGGCAGGGGTAGATAGCATAATGATTATACAAACAGACTCTCATGCCTGAAGCTCAAATGACCCAGGTTCAATCCCTTGCACCACCATAAGCCAGAGTTGAGCAGTGCTCTGGTAAAAAGAAAGGAAGAAATAGGAAGTAACACCACTTCAGTGACATATTTTAAAGGTTGGAAGAAAAAGGTTACATAAAGGGGCTGGATTCAGAGACCTACATGTAGGTCTTACTATGAAGTACTCTCTTCTGTTACTTTTGTTTCCAAACAAACTTTGCTTATTGCTGAAATAACTAAAATAAAAAGAAAAGAATAATCATAATGCTCTTTTATGTGGAAATGACAATATAGAGTTAAAATAAATAGATGGTTTTGTTGTGAATTTTTCCTTCTTTTATTTTTATATATGTATTTATTTATTTTCCCTTTTGTTGCCCTTGTTGTTTTTTATTGTTATAGTAGTTATTATTGTGGTTGTTATTGATGTCGTTGTTGTTGGGCTGGACAGAGAAATGGAGAGAGGAGGGGATGAGAGAGAAGGGGGAGAAAGATAGACACCTGCAGACCTGCTTCACCATTTGTGAAGCGACCTCCCTGCAGTTGGGGAGCTGGGGACTCGAACTGGGATTCTTACTTCGGTCCTTGCCCTTTGGGCCACGTGTGCTTAACCTGCTGCGCTACCGCCCGACTCCTTGTTTTATTTTTTTTAGATAGCACTGAACCTGGGACTTTAGAGGCTCAGGCATGAGACTCTCTTTGCATAACCATTATGCTATCTACCCCACGAATTTTTTTCTATAACAGTAATATATGTACTATGAGTCATCCACATCCTTTTTGCCTATAAGATTAACTTTCACGTTTGTTTTGCTTATCCTAAAATAACTTAATTTTTTTTCCATGAGAAAGAGAACAAACACACAAGGTAGAAGCTCTACTCTGACATATGCAGTGCAGTGCTGAGGATCCCGTCTGAGGCCTCATACCTGAAAATTCCTTCTCTACCTTCTGAGTCACGTACCCATTGGCACTACAATAATTTCAAAAGCTGGTATAGACCTTTTTACTTTTTAATGCTGACATGTAGATTTTCTAGCATAAATTTAAGGAGTTGGAGATGATGCAGTTTTTTTGTCACAGAATAATGACATTCAACAATAAATGATGTCATCTTATGCGAGTCCAAAACACTCTCAAACCATAGTTAGTTGACATGCACTCTTTTTTTTTTCTTTCTTTTTTTGATATGCAGTCTTACTATTCTAGAAAAAATACATCTGTGGCCTGGGAGGTAGCACAGTTGTAGAGTGCTGGACTTGTAAACATGAAGTCACTCTCGTGAAATTTATCTTGAAAGAGAAAGTAAAAGAGAGTGTGTGTGTGAGAGAGAAACTATTTCAACTTTCAATAGACAAATTTTCCTACTGTGCCTTTTTCTGCTTGAGTTTGTATCTCTAACTTGTCTTACAAATTTTTTTCTTACTATAATAAACTAACATATTTTTACCTTTAATTGATTCTTATAAATGTATGTGTGGAAATCTACTGCTATAAATATATGTAGGTAGGTAGAAAGCAATATGTTACACTTTTTCTTCTAGAATGGATAGTTTCAGCTGCAAGTAAGACAAAATTTATCCAAACAGGAAATATGTTTGTTTTTATTTATAATTTTACAAAAGAAACATCTATTTATTTTCCAGATAAAGACAGACAGAGAGAGAGAGAGAGAGGCAGACAAAGAAAGGAAAGAAACTACTGCCCTAAAGTATATACCTGAAAGCAAAAGTACACAATAGTCTGCAGTGAGTATCCTCCAACACTTCATCTGCACTATTCCAGCCTTCAGGTCCATAATTGTTCAACAACTTGTTTGGCTTTGTATGCTAACTCTCTTTTCAGCCACCAGGTTCCAGATGCCAGCATGATGCCAACCACACTTCCCTGGACAGACAACCCCACCAATATGTCCTGGAGCTCCGATTCCCCAGAGTATGGATCGACCAGTTAACGCCCATGTTCAGCAGGGAAGCAATTACAGAAGCCAGACCTTCCACCTTCTGCAACCCACAATGACCTTGGGTCCATAAATAAATAAATATAAAAAACTATTAAAAAATTTAAAGGGGCCAGGTGGTGGAGCACCTGGTTGAGCGACATGTTGCAGTGCGAAAGGACCCGGGTTTGAGCCCCTGACCCCCACCTGCAGGGGGAAAGCTTTGCAAATGGTGAAGCAGGGCTGTAGGTGTCTCTCTGTCTCCTCCTTCCCTCTCAATTTCTGGCTGTTTCTATTGAATAAATAAAGATAATAATAAAAAAAAATTAAAGTAAAAAAAAAATTTTAAGTTTTGTGTTTAGGATGTGCTTTTGTGTTAAAATTCCAATTTCACATTATTGTTTATATGTTTGTAGACGATTCAACCTTTGAGCTTTACTTTTCTCTCCTTTATGTGGGATTGATATTGTTGACTTTCGGTGAATGCTGAAAGAAAGAAACTAAGAGACCGGTCAGGCGGTAGTGCAGCGGGTTAAGCTCAAAGCGCAAGGACCAGCGGAAGGATCCTGGTTCTAGGCTCAGGCTCCCCACCTGCAGGGGAGTCACTTCACAAGCAGTGAAGCAGGTCTGCAGGTGTCTATCTTTCTCTCCCCCTCTGTCTTCCCCTCCTCTCTCTGTTTCTCTCTGTCCTATCTAACAACAACGACATCAATAACAACAATAACTACCACAACAAAATAACAAGGGCAACAAGAAAAGGGAAAATAAATATTTTTTTAAAAAAGAATGAAACTAAGGTTTATTTCATTTAACATAGTGTTTTCAAACTTCGTGTTGCAGTATTCACTCCCTTTTTTAGCAAGGAAGGTACCAGAGATCTAACCCAGGACATCATACATGTGAAACAACACTCACTCTATCACTGAATTACATCCCTATTGGGGGGTGGAGATAGATAGCATAATGGATATGCAAAGAGGCTCCAAAATCCCAGGTTCAGTCCCCTGCACCACCATAAGCTAGAGCTGAGCAGTGCTCTGGTAAAAAACAAACAAAGCATCCTTAGTTGCAGAAATTCATTCTTTTCATTGTTGAACAAATACTGTTTGAATGCCACATTTTGTTAATGCATCTGTATATGGGCATTTCCTGGTAGTCATGAATGGGTGCTGTTATAAACACTCATATACTTTTTTTTTTTTTTTTGCATGGAGATTTTATGTTTTCATGTTTCATGGATATTTACCTAGGAGTGGTCTTGTTGGGTCATACTGTTTAACATTTTGATTAACTGTTTTCTAAAGTGGCTACATCTTTTCCATATTCCTACCAACAATATATGAGGGCTTCTTTCACTCTTAAATCTTTGACAAAATCTGTCAATTGATTTTATCCATCCTATTACTTGAAGTGGTAGCTAATTGGGCGGTTTATATGCTTTGCTGAATAGTTTTTCATGTAGCTTTTGGCTACTCCTGCATATTTTTTGAAATATTTATTCAGATCCTTTAATAATTTTTAAATATTTAATTATTAATGAGAGAAATAGGAGACAGAGAGAATCTGCCGGTGTTACCACTCTGGCACATGTGTTGTCAGGATTGAACTCAGAACCTTATGTTTGAGATCTTAACACTTCACTATTCAAATACCTTGCAGACCCTTTTAACCATCCCCCCCCCTTTACTGGGGGATTAATGCTTTATAGTTGACAGTAAATACAATCATTTGTACATGCATAATATTTCTCACTTTTCCAAATAACAATACAACTTCCACTAGGTCCTTTGCCCTCATTTTCCAGGACTTGTACTCTCCCCTCAGCCTTTTAACCATTAAAAAAATTTTTTTTTCATATTTATTTTTTTTTCTTGTGTTGCCCTTTTTTTTTTTTTTTTATTGTGGTTGTGGTCATTATTGTTGTTGTTATTGATGTCGTTGTTGTTGGATAGGACAGAGAGAAATGGAGAGAGGAGGGGAAGACAGAGAGGGGTAGAGAAAGATAGACACCTGCAGACCTGCTTCACCGCCTGTGAAGCGACTCCCCTGCAGGTGGGGAGCCAGGGGCTCGAACCGGAATTCTTGTGCCGGTCCTTGCGCTTTGCACCATCTGTGCTTAACCCGCTACGCTACTGCCTAACTCCCTTAACCATTTTTAAATAGGATCATTTCCCTTTCCATTACTGAATTGTTGGTGTTACTTCTATATTCTAGAGATAAATGTTTTGCTAAGTATATAATCTGTAAATATACATGAGCTAGTTCTCTATTTTGGTTGTGTTACTTGGAACATAGATTTCTGATTTTAATTCTAACTGATCCGATGTTCTTTTATTTATTTTTATTTTCTAGAATTTTTTTCTTTGTTCTCACTTGCACTTTTGGTATCTCATTTGATATTTTGTGTAATCCAAAATTGCAAATACTTATTCCTATGTTTACTACCCCAAATCTTTTTTATATACATAATTTTTATTTATAAAAAGTAAACACTGACAAGAACCATAGGATAAGAGGGGTACAACTTCACACAATTCCCACCACCAGAACTCTGTATCCCATCCCCTCCTGATAGCTTTCCTATTCTTTATCCCTCTGGTAGCATGGACCCAGGGACATTATGGGGTGCAGAAGATGGAAGGTCTGGCTTCTGTAATTGTTTCCCCTAGTGTTTCTTCTAAAGATTATCAAGGAGTGACAATAATGCTGATACTATCAGAAGAAATAAGGAAATATATCTTACTTTATTTTGTGTAATTAGGTGAATAGACAGAGTGATTGAGAAATGTGAGGTATGGAGTAGGAGAGGAAGGTGTCTAGGCCTAAGTAATAAATATTTGATTAGAAAATTTACGGTGTCTTTATGCCATCCTACTAGATTACTGAGCTATTATGTCTAAATCTAATCACAGAGAACTATACACTTTGAAGTATACAGTTGCCCTAACTTAATGATAGCCCAGTCTCCTAGGCCCCAGCTTATATTTAGGATCAGAAATGGAACTGGGTAGTCCTGTGTTTTAGGAAAGTTCTCACCAGATTATTGGAGTTGGAAAGTTGACATTTTAGGCTTGACATCTCTGGATACAATCTCAAGCAAAAAAAAAAAAACAGTGGCAGCATTGTGTGGCATAGTGACATTAATTGTGTTGATTGTGGACAATTTTTACAAATAGGATAATCAGGTAACTTATGTTCAAGTTGGGTATTCAGGTGCTGGAAAGGAGAACCTACTAACAGTCATGTTTGGGCAAGTGGCCTAAAGCAGTTACACTCCAAGGAAAGCCAATAATAAAGCCCAATTTGTGAGTACTGTTGAGGGGATTAAATGAGAAAATAAACACAAGACCCTTAGCACACAGCCTGACACACAAAGTAAGTGCTCAGTAAGTACTAGCTACTGCTTGGTTTTAATGATCAAATAGGAAAGTTCAGTCGTTGTGGCTTTGCTTTTCCCTTTTTTATTTTCCTTTTTGTTGCCCTTGTTTGTTTCATTGTTGTTGCAGTTATTATTGTTGTTGTTATTGATGTCATCATTGTTAGATAGGACAGAGAGAAATGGAGAGAGGCAAGACAGAGGGAGAGAAAGACACCTCAGACCTGCTTCACCACTTGTGAAGTGACTCCCCTGAGGTGGGGAGCTGGGGGCTCAAACGGGGATCTTAAGTCAGTCCTTGTGCTTTGCGCCATGTGCACTTAACCTGCTGTGCTACCACTGCCTGACTCCCTGCTTTTCCCTTTTTTAAAAAAAAATTTTTTATTTAAGAAAGGATTAATGAACAAAAACATTAGGTAGGAGGGGTACAACTCCACACAATTCCCACCACCCAATCTCCATAACCCACCCCCTCCCCTGATAGCTTTCCCATTCTCCATCCCTCTGGGAGCATGGACCCAGGGTCATTGTGGGTTGCAGAAGGTGGAAGGTCTGGCTTCTGTAATTGCTTCCCCGCTGAACATGGGCGTTGACTGGTCGGTCCATACTCCCACTCTGCCTCTCTCTTTCCCTAGTAGGGTGGGTCTCTGGGGAAGCTGAGCTCCAGGACACATTGGTGGGGTCTTCAATCCAGGGAAGCCTGGCCAGCATCCTGGTGGCATCTGGAACCTGGTGATTGAAAAGAGAGTTAACATACGAAGCCAAACAATTTGTTGAGCAATCATGGATCCCAAGCTTCGAATAGTGGAGAGGAAGTGTTAGGGAGGTACTCACTGCAAATTCTAATGTACTTCTGCTTTCAGGTATATATTTTGCAGTAGTTTATGGATACGTGTGAACATAACCTAGATATACACCAGTTTCTGTGAGAGAGAGCTTATGCTTTTCCCTTTTTTAGCAATGATATGACTGATATTCTTACGTGTTGCTATATGTTACTTGGGTGAAAGTATGTGAACTAGATATGCTATTGTAAAGGGAAGGGACACTTTTATTTTCCTTAATCATTTTATTGGGGGAAATAATGGTTTACAGGAAAGTTGTTGACACAACTTTCTCATTTCCTTGTATAAGTGTCTGCACACCATTTGCACCAATTTACATCCTTAACTGCTATGTACTGGCTCCTCAATGCCCTGTTTCCCCTTCATCCTCCCCTTCCCAATTTTTGTTTTGCTGCAATACACCACACCCAGTCTAAGTTTCACCTAGTGTTTTCCTTTTATCCCTTTATTTCTTTTTAAAATATTAAAATTCTCACTGGGGACTGGGTCTGAGAGTCAGAAAGTTACCCTGGCATAAGTGACGCCGTGGAATGAAATGGGAACCTCCTGTCTGAGAGTTCAATGCTTTCCCCACTATACTACATGCCAGGCTGCTTTTCCCGGTTTCATAAATTCTGCTTATAAAAAGCAGCAGCACTTTAATAGTTCTTCCACATAATTGTGGTTACTCTTTGATGGACACCAAAAACTCCATGGTAGTGTCTTGGAGGTTAGTTGTAAAATGGAAATCATCAGTGAGTCTTTGTACTTACACACTGACCCACTAATCTGTGTCATACTTTAGTTTAAAAAAGTATTTACTTATTTATTTACATACACACAAAGAGAGTGGGTGAGCGAAAGGGAACACCAGAGTAGGGGGCTGGGCAGTGTTGCACCAGGTTAAACACACATAGTACAAAGTGCAAGGATCTCAGTTTGAGCCCAAGCTCCCCACCTGCAGGGGGTTGCTTTACAAGTGCTGAAGCAGGTCTGTAGGTGTCTCTCTCCCTCTCTATCTACCTTTCCCCTCTCAATTTCTCTCGTCCTATCCCATGGAAAAAATGGCCTCCAGGAGCAGTGGATTTGTAGTGCAGGCACGGAGCCCCAGCAATAACCTTGGAGGCAAAATAAATAAATAAATAAAAGTTAAAAAAGAGGGGGTCAGGAGGTGGTGCACCTGGTTAAGCGCACACACTGCAGTCCACAAGGACCCAGGTTCGAGCCCCCGGTCCCCACCTGCAGGGGGAAAGCTTCACGAGTGGTGGGGCAGGGCTGCAGGAGTCTCTCTGTCTCTCTCCCTCTCTATCACCCCCTTCCCTCTAGATTTCTGTCTCTATCCAATATAAATTAATTTAAAAAATTTAAAAAGTTAAAAAAGAGAGAGAAAGAGAACACCAGAGTATCACTCTAGCATATGTAGCACTGATGCAATGGGGACCTCATGCATTTGAGCCCTGTGTACTACCACTAAACTATCTACCCACCTTTATTTTTAGCTTTTACTTAAGATTTTTTTTTTAATTTTTTAAAATTTATTTTATTTATTCTTTTTGTTGCCCTTTTTTTATTGTTGTAGTTATTATTGATGTCATTGTTGTTGGATAGGACAGAGAGAAATGGAGAGAGGAGGGGAAGACAGAGGGGGGAGAGAAAGACAGACACCTGCAGACCTACTTCACCGCCTGTGAAGTGACTCCCCCTGCAGGTGGGGAGCCGGGGGCTCGAACCGGGATCCTTCCGCTGGTCCTTGTGCTTAGCGCCACCTGCGCTTAACCCGCTGCAATACCGCCCGACTCCCTTACTTAAGATTTTTAAAAAAGATTTTATTCATTTATTAATGAGAAAGATAAGAGGAAAGAGTGAAAGAACCAGACATCGCCCGGGTACATGTGCTGCCAGGGACTGAAATCAGGACTTGAGAGCCTAATGCCTTATCCACGAAACCACTTCCCAGGCCATTACTTAAGATTTCATAACATTATCCATTTGTCATTTAGAAAATATTGGTTCACTGAGTTATGAAGATATTCCAAATATTTACTCATTTCAGAATCCAAATACCTTAGAATATTCTAGAATATATGAACACACAAGCACACATTCCATTAACCATTAGAATGATGTCGTCATATGTCAAGTTGCCTGTAGAAAACTCCAGATGCCACCAGGATGCTGGCTAAGCTTCCCTGGATTGAAGACCCCACCAATGGGCCCTGGAGCTCAGCTTCCCCAGAGACCCACCCTACTAGGGAAAGAGAGAGGCAGACTGGGAGTATGGACCGACCAGTCAACGCCCATGTTCAGTGGGGAAGCAATTACAGAAGCCAGACCTTCCACCTTCTGCAACCCACAATGACCCTGGGTCCATGCTCCCAGAGGGCTAGAGAATGGGAAAGCTATCAGGGGAGGGGGTGGGATATGGGGATTGGGTGGTGGGAATTGTGTGGAGTTGTACCCCTCCTACCCTATGGTTTTGTTAATTAATCCTTTCTTAAATAAAAAATTAAAAAAATAAAATAAAATAAAAAAGAAAACTCCAAATTAGGAGCCCGGGTGGTGACACACCAGGTTAAGCACATGTAGTAGTAAGCACAAAGATCTGGGTTTGAGTGCCTGGTTCTCTCCCCCACCAAGGTGGGGCACCTCACAAGCTGAGAAGCCAGTCTGCAGGTGTCTGTCTTTCTCTGTCTCTCCCTCCTTTTTCAATTTATCTTTGTCCTATCAAATTAAAAAAAAAAAGTGACCAGGAGCAGTGGGTTTGTAATGTGAGCACCGTGCCCAGCAATAACCCTGGAGGCAAGAAAAAAAAAAACACTCCAAATTATATTCATGAAAGAAAAAGACAAATTATATGTTATTATGAAAATACTTTTGATTTCATGATCCATTGAGAAGGGTTTAACTTCAGCCCACATTGTTTTCTCAACATTTAAAAAAATTTATTATCTTTATTTATTGGATAGAGAAAGCCAGAAATCAAGAGGGAAGGGGCTATAGAGATGGAAAGAGACAGACACCTGCAGCCCTGCTTCACCACTTGCAAAGCTTTCTCCCTGCAGGTGGGGACTGGGGGCTCAAACCCGGGTCCTTGCACACGGTAACCTGTGTGCTTAACCAGGTGCGCCGCCAACCGGCTCCCAGCCCGCACTTTTAGAAGAGCTGATAAGCTATTGATATAATATGACCTGATAAAGCAAAAAACTTAACACTTCCTTATTTTTTTTAAGCCAGGAAGCAATAAATTATTATAGAACAAATAGCGAAATACTAAAATATGGCCCACAAGGACAATTTCAGATCGATTTATATATGAAAGCAAATAGACAGGCTTATAGGGGCAGATAACTTCTAGTTAAAGATCTCTCACCTTTTGGAATCTGAACTCTGTATTTCAGTGCATGTGGGTGGTTATCTTTAAGGAGTTCAAAATGTTTCATTTCTTCCCCTCCTCCTTATCCCTTAAGATAGAATCTTTGTACGTAATTAGGTTTCAGAGAGTTACTAATATTTTACAATCATATCTGCTTGCAACTGGATCAGAAACTAGTAATTCACTATTATCAAACTTTCTTTCCAAGAATCAGATAGAAGAAACTGTTGAGTGGAATTGGTTACAGGTAGGAGGAAACTGCTGCTTCTCATTTTGTTGGCCTTGTTCTGCTACTCCAGGTTTTTCAAAGTAGGATGAAGTAGGTTGATTCTATTTTGGAAAAAATACTTGCTAACCGGTCTTTAGCAATATACTGGATACAGGCCCTTAACTCGGCAATATTGCCCAGATGAAATCTGCTTTAGGCACCTTGCTCAACTTTCCGACTCAGTATCCCAGAGCTCTTGGTCCCCTGCTACTGAAGATGGTGAAGTAGCTCCCTCTGAGCTGTCTGCCCAGGCCTATCGAGTTCGGAAACCTCACATCAAGGATTACCTACCTTTGCCTTCTTTTTAAAGCCTTCATCAAGTATACTTTGATCAGTGATTTCTGATCCTTTAACAGTCCAGTTTAAGACACACTGCTAGGGGATGATATGTAAAGTCATTTACACAAGTTATGAATGATGGCTTGATATCAAGAAGGCACGGCGTATTAAACATATTTTTCTTCCAATTGTACAGGAATAACACAGGATTAAATATGTAAGGCCTTATCTACATGGGCTTGATTACGGAAAACTAATAAAGCATTCTCTAAATAATGAAAAAAGAAAAGAAAAAGACATCCAATGAACTGCTGAGTTTTTCTTTCCAACAATATGAAAAGGCAATCAATGACCAAATTTTGATTTAACCCAGTTATCTTGGATTCTGTCTGCAACAGAAAGGCAGGTCTGGCACGGCACGAAACCAAAAGTGAGATCCGCAACTGCCTACGGTTGACAAACTCCCGGATTTAGAATATTAGAGTGAAAGGGAAGGGGGGAAAAAATGTAAGAAGGAAAGAAAGAAAAAGAACCCCCTCGTCTGCTCAAGATGCTTTGACTTCAAGGCCACCGACCATCATTTTGGTCTTTGCGGTTGTCCCCCTTTCGACATTTCATTTACTCCCCGGGTTTCGGTTTTTTAAGAAGGGAACGTCCGCGTGGCAGACCAGGAAGTGTGCCTGTTGTGCGGTGAAGGCGGGGGGCTCGACGTCGGGTGTGCACGCCAGAGGCCGTTCAAGTGAACTCCGGGCGCGCCCTCTTGGCCCCCCGCCTCTCGCAGCTTTCCCCACTCGGGGGTGACCGGTCAGCCCAGAAGGTCACGACAGGCAACTGTCCCTCCCCGTCTTCCAGGTGGTGCAGGGCCCGGGAGCAAGAGTCAGGGGCCGCCGATGCAACAGGCGCTGGGCGGCTGTCACCGACCACGAGCGCCTGCAGCGACCGCAAGGGGGACGTGCCCAGCGTCTCTCCTTTCTTCAAGCCTCCTTCACAGAGGAGGAGGAGGAGGAGGAGGAGGCTCGTCATCGGAAGCGAAGCGGCCTCGACAAGACGTCACTTCCGGCCCGGACGCCCTCTCGCTGACGGGAGCGCGCACGCTGAGCCCGCGGCCACTTTGTGCCCGTCTCCTTGGCCCTGGGCGCCACTCACCTTCAAGACTTTCTGGGAGCGTGACGTGCGTGCGCGCCCCCGGCCCCGCGTCAGGCCGGCGAGGGGCGTGGCCAAGGCCCTCAGAGCGAGGCGGGAGGAGGGGCTGTGAGAGGAGGTGAGGGCCCGACCAGGGAGCCCCGCCGCCCGCCCTCCCGGAGACGAGCCGCGGAGAGGGAGGGGGAGGAGCGAGCCGGGGCCGATCGCGCACCCTGGACGCCTCCTTCCTCGCGGAGGAAGGAGGAGGTTGTGGGTTAGGGAGCGAAGCAAAGGGACGCGGCGGGGGCGGCGAAGGAGCAAAGTCGGAGAGTCAGAAACGCCCCCCGCCTCCATCTCCCCGGAAACAGCCCCCCGCCCTTCCCGCACACCAGCGGCCCCGACTGCGAGCCGCAGCCCGCTTGGCCCCGTCTCGCCCCGCCCCGCCCCGCCCCGCCGCGCCGCGCCGCCAGTCCGTCCGTAGGTCCGTCCGTCCCTGCGGACCGCGGAGGGCGCGAGGAGGCCCCGGGCCGGGAGTTGTCGGGCCCACGCCACTTCCGAGGCGTCCGCCGGGTGCCGCCGCCGCAGGAGGAGGACGACGACGACGTCGACGCGCAGGAGGCGGAGGCGGAGGCGTGTTGTTGTCTCGCCCACTCCCCTCCCGTGAACTCGCACCCAACGTCAGGGCGCGATGGAGTGAAGCGGCGCCGAAGGGGGCACTTCCGCGTTGCGCTGCCCGAGCCGAGAGAGCGCGGCCGAGGCCGCTCCCCCGCCGCCCCGCCGCCCCGCACCCTCCCCCCGGGGGCACTCGGAGGACTCCGGCCTCCCCCCCCCCCCCCGCGGGTCGGCGCCCCGCGCGGAGAAGACGGCGAGCGCGATCGGCCACCCTCCGGCCCGGATCCCGTCGCCCCGCAGGCCCGGAGGCCGCCGCGCCGACCCTCCGCTGTGTGACCTGGAACCCGGGGACCCGAGTCCCGAGCCGGATTATCGTGTCGCGTCTCCCGGCGGGCCCTGCTGCTCCGCGTCCCTCCGCCGCCGCTCCCGCCGCCGCTCCCGCTCCCGTTTCCGGCGGGGCAGAGCGATGGCCAGGGCCTGACCCGGACGAGGCCGCACCCGCGCCGCGCTCCGCGGCGGGCCCTGGGCGATGCCGAGCAGCTCGGACACGGCGCTGGGGGGAGGCGGGGGCCTGAGCTGGGCGGAGAAGAAGTTGGAGGAACGCCGCAAGCGGAGGCGATTCCTGTCCCCTCAGCAGCCGCCGCTGCTGTTGCCGCTCCTGCAGCCGCAGCTCCTGCAACCGCCGCCGCCCCCGCCGCCTCTGCTCTTCCTGGCCGCTCCCGGCACGGCCGCCGCCGCAGCCGCCGCCGCCGCGGCCTCCTCCTCTTGCTTCAGCCCCGGGCCCCCCCTGGAGGTCAAGCGGCTGGCGAGAGGCAAGAGGCGCCCCGGAGGGCGGCAGAAGCGGCGCCGCGGGCCCCGTGCCGGGCAGGAGGCGGAGAAGCGCCGGGTCTTCTCGCTGCCTCAGCCGCAGCAGGACGGCGGTGGCGGTGCGGGTAGCGGCGGGGGTGTGACCCCGCTGGTGGAATACGAGGACGTGAGCTCCCAGTCCGAGCAGGGGCTGCTGCTGGGGGCGGCCAGCGCGGCGACGGCGGCGACGGCTGCCGGGGGGACGGGGGGCGGCGGCGGCGGCGGGAGTCCGGCCTCCTCCTCCGGCACCCAGCGGCGCGGGGAGGGCTCGGAGCACAGGGCCCGGCGGGACCGGCGCGGCGGCAGCGGCCGCAGCAAGGAGCGGCACCGCGAGCACCGGCGGCGGGACGGGCAGCGCGGCGCGGCCGAGGCCTCCAAGTCCCGCAGCCGCCACGGCCACGGCGCCGACGAGCGGCCCGAGGCGGCCAAGAGCGGCGGCAGCAGCAGCAGCGGCGGCGGCGGCGGCGGCGGCGGTCGTCGCAAGAGCGCGGCGGCCGCGTCCGGCGGCGGCGGCGGCGGCGGCCGCAAGGACCGGGAGCAGAAGGCCCACCGGAGCCGGACCAAGTCGGCCAAGGAGCCGCCGGCGGCCTACAAGGAGCCGCCCAAGGCCTACCGGGAGGACAAGGCCGAGCCCAAGGCCTACCGGCGGCGGCAGCGCTCCCTCAGCCCGCCGGGCGGCCGGGACGACAGCCCGGTGTCGCATCGGGCCTCGCAGAGCCTGCGCGGCCGCAAGTCGCCCAGCCCGGCGGGCGGGGGCAGCAGCCCGTATTCCCGGCGCCCGGCGCGCTCGCCGAGCCCCTACAGCCGCCGGCGCTCGCCCAGCTACAGCCGCCACAGCTCGTACGAGCGCGGCGGCGACGTGTCCCCCGGCCCCTACGGCGGCGGCAGCTGGCGGCGCTCCCGGAGCCCCTACAGCCCGGCCCTCAGGTGAGTCGGCGGGGGCGGGGGCCGGGGAGCGGGTTCCTCGCGGCCGCCCGGCGCTCGGGGTCGCAGGGACGGAGCAACAGGTCCGGCGGGGCGCTGCTCGCGGCCGGGGAGCCCGGGGAGCCTGTGCGGTCGCCCCCCGCCGCTCGCCTTTCCCCGCGCGGCCAGCCGGGCCCGAGCGGGGCACAGACGGTGACGGGGCTGTTGAGGCGAGCCGGGCTGGGGGAGGCGGCTCGTGGAGGTTTGGGGGGTGAAGCGGCACGGGCACCGGGCACCGGGCACCGGCACCGAGGAGCTGGGCCTGGGCCGGAGCCGGAGTCGGTCGCCGGCTGCTGGCAGAGTCGGAAAGGGACTGCGGCTGCTTCGTGCCCCCGCGCAGGGAGAGCGGCCTCCGCATCCAGTTCATCCTCCGCACGGCCGAGGACTTTGGAGGGTCCTGAAGGGAGGACCGCTCTGTGGTGTTTGTGTGTGTGTGTGTGTGTGTGAGAGAGAGAGAGAGAGAGAGAGAGAGAGGTGTGTGTGTGAGAGAGAGAGAGAGAGAGGTGTGTGTGTGTGAGAGAGAGAGAGAGAGAGAGGTGTGTGTGTGTGTGAGAGAGGTGTGTGTGTGTGTGTGTGAGAGAGAGAGAGAGGTGTGTGTGTGTGTGTGTGTGAGAGAGAGAGAGGTGTGTGTGTGTGTGTGTGTGAGAGAGAGAGAGAGGTGTGTGTGTGTGTGTGTGTGAGAGAGAGAGAGAGAGAGAAAGAGAGAGAGCGAGCGCGCGAGCGAGCTCCGTGTGGGTCTGTGGTGATACCCACGGAACAAGCACTAGACTTGCCAGCCGCTGCGATCGGCCCGTGTAGCCTGGGCACTGCCCCAGCAGTCTGCGCCCGTTGACTCTTACAGCCTGTGCGCTTTCAAGTGCTGAGTGAGGCCGTTACAGGTCAGGGTCTCTGCATAGCTTGAGAAGCTGTGTTTTAGTTGAGTGAAGTTGAAGTTACCCTTTTATGTGGATGATTAACAACTTTTAGTATCTTGCGACTCTTAAGTTCCTTGATGTCTTGGAAGTTTTAGGCTCAGTGGTCTAGGGTATTGCGGAATGACATTTGCATGGTTTTCTGTTGATCTTAACTTCATCATGAATAGAATATATGTGCCTGTAAGATGAGCAGGCCTCTTTGAAGTGTCAGCCTAGTAACTGTGAAGGTGTGATGTGAGTTGAGATCGGAGTGAGTTTATCTTTAAATCCAAAGAGCAGTATGTTTCCTCTTTGATGCACTCAAAATAGTAGTTGATGTAAGCAAAGACAACACTGAAAATTCATTTCATGAAATTTAGTTTCTCTGTTTTTGTAAGGCATTATTTTGCTGTTTTTTAGCAGGGGTCTATAGGTGCCAATTTATTTATTTTATATTTATTCCCTTTTGTTGTCCTTGTTTTATTGTAGTTATTATTGATGTCATCGTTGTTGGATAGGACAGAGAGAAATGGAGAGAGGAGGGGAAGACAGAGAGGGGGAGAGAAAGACAGACACCTGCAGACCTGCTTCACCGCTTGTGAAGCGACTCCCCTGCAGGTGGGGAGCGGGGGCTTGAACCGGGATTCTTATGCCAGTCTTTGCGCTTCGCGCCACGTGTGCTTAACCTGCTGCGCTACCGCCCGACCCCCATAGGTGCCAATTTAAAGTGTAGAATGCAGTTTTTAATAATGGATTTTGTGATTAGCAGATCGATCTTTTCATTGATGAATACTTTATCAGTGTTTTTTAATTAACAGTGCACTGTCTTTTATATGTATCGTGTAGTAGTATGCAAAATCTGACACGATTTGGGTTATAAGTAGTAAATACTTATTGAACACGTACTATATGCCAAGCACTGTTCTAGAGATAGGAATGTGGCATAGAACAAAGACCAGGGCCCTTAACCTCCTGGAGCTTATATTCTGTAAGGTTAGTTTTTACTTGATCCTTTTATGTTTATATTAACCCTACTGCTAGGTTGTCCAAAAAGTCATAATGTGTTTTTCTATGCAAAAAAGTTGTGCCAATATCTTTTTTTTTTTTTTTTGCCTCCAGGGTTATTGCTGGGGCTCAGTGCCTGCACCTTGAGTCCACTACTCCTGGAGGCCATTTTTTCCCTTTTTGTTGCCCTTGTTGTTGTAGCCTTGTTGTGGTTATTGTTGTTGTTGATGATGTTGTTTGTTATTGGAGAGGACAGGGAGAAATGGAGAGAGGAGGGGAAGACAAAGAGGGGGAGAGAAAGACAGACACCTGCAGACCTGCTTCACTGCTTGTGAAGTGACTCCCCTGCAGGTGGGGAGCTGGGGGCTCGAACGGGATCCCCATGCCGGTCCTTGAGCTTTGCGCCACCTGCGCTTATCCCGCCGCGCTGCGCTACCGCTGGACCCCCGCCAGTATCTTTTTAAATAGTTTTTTTGGGGGGTGTTAATGGTTTATAATGCAGTCATTGACACATGGGTACAATTTCTCATCTCCTTGTGAAAAAAAGTTCTCTGCAGAACACTCACCCACAACCTACTTCCATTTCCATCTTCTTGCACCAGGAGGGCAAGGTTCTCTTCAGCCTTTTCCTCCCACTCCTTCCCCAGAGTCCCTTTTCTTTGATGGAATTCACAGTGTCCCTGTCCAGAACACAAAGTTTCACATTGTATGTGTGTTCTCCCTCTCTGTCCCTGTTTATTGAGTTTCCTATAAGTGAGATCATTCGGTATTTGCCCTCTTTTTGTTTTATCTCACTTAACACTATGTCTTCAAGTTCCATCCAAAGTGGCATCATTTTTAATAACTGAGTAGTATTTCATTATGTGTGTGTGTGCGCACGCATGCGCCGCATGTCACAATTTTTTTTAGCCACTCATCTATCTTTGGATATCTGGGTCCCTTCCAGAATTGGCTGTTGCATATAGTTTTCCTGTGAGCATAGGTCTACGTAGATCTCTTTTAAGAAAGGTGCTTTTATTTTTTTTGGGTAAATACCTAGGAGATAAATTGCTAGATCATAGGGTAGGTTCATCATGATTCAGAAATGTCTTCGAAGACTGGAATCCAACAGCACACAAAACAAAAAACATAAATCAATGGGACTGCATCAAACTGAAAAGTTTTCTGCACAGCAAAGGGCACCATCACCCAAACAGAAAGATACCCTACAGAGTGGGAGAGAATCTTTATACAGCATACTTAAGATAAAGAATAACCAAAACTCATAAACAACTCAGTAAACTTAGCACCAAAACAACAAACAAACAACAGTAAAACCATTCGAAAATGGGACAAGGACATGGACAGAAACTTCACTGAGGTAGAGATCTAGAGGGCCAACAGACACTTGAGAAAGTGCTCAAAGTCACTGAATATCCAGAGAAATGCAAATAAAGACTGAGATATCACTTTACACCCATGAAAATGTCATACATTAGAATGGACAGTGACAACAAATGTTGGAGAGGATGTGGGGGGAAGGTACACACCTGTACTGCTGGTGGATGTGTAAATTGTTCCAACCCACATTTTGGAAAACAGTTTGGAGATTTCTCAGAACACTAGAAACCATGTATATATTTCTAGTGGACTGGATTTGGAATGAAGCTTTAGAATATCCTGTCCAGCGGAATGACTGAGGATTTGGTTGGTGCCTGAAGACAGAGGAAGATGTTAGTTTTTGACAGTGTAATGTATTGGATTTGGAGTAGGAGTTCTAGTTTTGTTTTGTCCACTGATTTAGCAAGATTCTTGAATGAGTTTCTTCTAAAACTGTAATAGGGAAATGCTTATTTTTAAGGATTAAGTAAAAATGTGTTTTGTCAAATATGGAAATATTTTATCAGAGTATCTTGGGAACAGAAGTTGATTGGATTATTACTGAATAGCTTTATTTACTAGCATTCTTCATGCTGAAACAGGAACCCACCTCCCCATTACATCAAGTTTAACACTTTGGTATGCTATATAACAAACTGCTATACCATCTCTTTAAAATGTAAAGAGTCGCTATGTCCTATGAATCTTTTCTGACCCTGAAACTCAGTTTTTTTATGGTGTGGTGTTTAGATTTTTCACATTATGTCTAGTTTGCCTTAAATATGAGCCCCTGAATTTTCAACTACAATAATGGGTTGAAAAATCTTAATATTTTTAAAAAATTTTTTAATTTTTAATTTTTTTTTTATTTATTCCCTTTTGTTGCCCTTGTTGTTTTATTGTTGTAGTTATTATTGATGTCGTCGTTGTTGGATAGGACAGAGAGAAATGGAGAGAGGAGGGGAAGACAGAGAGGAGGAGAGAAAGATAGACACCTGCTGACCTGCTTCACCGCCTGTGAAGCGACTCCCCTGCAGGTGGGGAGCCGGGGTTCTAACCGGGATCCTTATGCCAGTCCTTGTGCTTTGCGCCACCTGTGCTTAACCCGCTGCGCTACAGCCCGACTCCCAAATCTGCCCGACTCCCAAATCTTAAGATTTTTATTTAAGTTGCTCATTTTGTTATTTAGTGGTAATTACCTAGACTCAGTTATCTGGTTCTGTGCACAAAGTCTTACTTACTTTTAGGATTTAGTAATTGTGATTGGTGACTCATGTTTGAATATACTACTGAATTGTGTGAGCTGTGTGAAAGTAACTAGCCTATCTTGGGGTCCATAACATTCCTAGTGTTCAGTATAGTAATGGCACAGCTACACAATAATTATTGAATGGGTAAGTGAAGGAATGATGTTTATTGAGCATATTTGGGCTTGGCTTATTGGGCTTGGATTGCATAGATAAAATATAGACCATCTGTAAGAAATATTAGTAAATTGTCCGGGTGGTGACGCTGTGGAGAAGGCATTGGCCTCAAGCATGAGGCCCTTAGTTCAAACCCCGGCAGCACATGTTCCAGAGTGATGACTGGTTCTCGTTTACTCTCTCTCTCTCTCCCCCCTCCCCCACCATCTCTCATGAATAAATAAAATCTTTTAAATTAAAAAAAAATATTAGTAAGACTTTTCCCCCCAGCCCATGTGAGAATTTTGTATTAATGAATTGTAAGTGAAGGCTTTTTTTTTTTTGTCTCCAGGGTTATTGCTGGGGCTCAGTGCCCACACTGCGAATCCACTGCTCCTGGAGGCTATTTTTTCCTTTTTGTTGCCCTTGTTGTTTATCATTGTTATTGCTGTCATTGTTGATGGGTAGGACAGAGAGACATGGAGAGAAAGATAGACACCTGCAGATCTGCTTTACCACCTGTGAAGCGACTCCCCTGCAGGTGGGGAGCCAGGGCTCAAACCAGGATCCTTAGGCTGGTCCTTGTGCTTTGCACCATGTTCGCTTAACCTGCAGCACTACCGCCAATCCCCCCCCCCCCCCCCGGCATTTTTTAAAGAAAATTCACATACACTCAAAATGGTACTAATGCCACTCTATGAAGATTTTTCTCAGCATCTATTGCTGGAATAAACCCTCTTTATTCTGTTGAATTCTACCTTATAGTCTACTGTTTGCCTTCAGCTGAATTTTCAGTCCTCAGCTCTTTTTTTAAACCAGGGTACTGCTTATCTCTGATTTATGTGGTGCAAGGGATCGAATTTTGCATCTTAGAACCTCATGCCTGGAAGTCTTTTACATAACCCCTATGGCCCCACCTTATGTTTTTCTTTTTCTCTTTCTCTCTCTCTTTCATTTTTTGCTCAGCTCTGGTTTATGGTGGTGGTGGGGGTGATTGGGCCTGGGAATCTGGAGCCTCAGGCTTGAGAGTCTCTTTGCATAACCATTATGCTCTTTACCCCCACCCTCGTGTTTTTCTTTATATGGGTTCTTTAGTTTTACTTCCTTGCACACCTCCCCCCAATATAACAAGTTTAACATATGTTTTATTATTGGGATAGAAGTCACATGCACTTTTCCTGAAAAGAGGAATTCCTATAAGGAAAAGGAAGGGTACTGACATAGGTTTCAGTTGGCGGCCACTGGTAAATACTTGACATACATTTATCTTCAAAATCCTTGTGATATTTGGGAACATTCTTACTGATAGATTGGGAAACAAACTCTTTAAGAGGTTAAATGATTTTTTTTTTTTATTTTTATTTTTAAATTTTTTATTTAAGAAAGGATTAGTGAACAAAAGCATAAGGTAGGAGGGGTACAACTCCACACAATTCCCACCACCCAATCCCCATAACCCACCCTCTCCCATGATAGCTTTCCCATTCTCTAGCCCTCTGGGAGCATGGACCCAGGGTCGTTGAGGGTTGCAGAAGGTAGAGGGTCTGGCTTCTGTAATTGCTTCCCCGCTGAACATGGGCGTTGACTGGTCGGTCCATACTCCCAGTCTGCCTCTCTCTTTCCCTAGTAAGGTGTGTCTCTGGGGAAGCTGAGCTCCAGGACACATTGGTGGGGTCTTCAATCCAGGGAAGCCTAGCCAGCATCCTGGTGGCATCTGGAACCTGGTGATTGAAAAGAGAGTTAACATACAAAGCCAAACAATTTGTTGAGCAATCATGGATCCCAAGTTTGGAATAGTGGAGAGGAAGTGTTAGGGAGGTACTCACTGCAAACTCTAGTGTAATCCTGCTTTCAGGTATATATTTTGCAGTAGTTTATGGATACGTGTGCACATACGCTCTCTCTCACAGAAACTGGTGTATGTCTAGGTTATAAATGATTTGTTTTTAAGATCAACCTGGATTCAAACCCTGGGTTGATTATTATTATACTATGTTGAATTTCAATGAGTAGTCAAGAGAGCTGATCACCTCAGACAAGATTGCTAAGATTCAACCCCATTTTTGTGTTTACACATTTCTTTTTTTTTTTTTTAATTTTTTATTGTCTTTAACATCTGCAGACCTGCTTCAACACTTGCAAAGCTTTTCCACTAAAGGGGGGTGGGGGGGACCGGGGCTCGAACCCAGGTCCTTGTGCATTGTAACATGTGCGCTCAACCAGGTGCACCACCACCCGGGCCCTATGCATTCATTTCTATTTCCTGGCTATTTGTGCAGCATTTTGAGGGTTTTGGAAACAGATACTCCTAAGGATTTTTTTTTGTTTTGTTTTCTTTTTCCTTTTTCCTTTTTCTTTTTGTCTTGTATAAATACAGGGCTAAAAGATTTCCTAGACTTTACTTAAAATTAATATTGGTGATTGATTTATTGTGGAATAACTTGATCTGAAGTACTCATGCCAGATCAGTTATAATTAGTATAATAAATGTATTATATATTTGTTCTAGGAATAACAGGGCAAACAAACACACACACAACACACACACAATGTATACACACACACAATGTATACACACACACACACAATGAAAGTCAAACTATCAATAAGTAGTAAAGAAATCTACACTAAGAAGTAATAATATCAAGACTCTGAGAATCTAAAGGTATGGTACACCCTAGATGTAAATAAGTAAACGTACTAGTATTCTCTTAAAATACCCATACTCTGAAATACCCATCCCATGGGTTATTTGGTGTTTTATCCTAGAAACAAAATATTTCAGGATTAAAAGATCACTATCAGTCATTAAAAGCTACCAATTTAGTATGTTCTTAATAGAAATAAGTTAAAAGTATCTTTAGATGAACAGCTTTTTTCCCCCTCTTCTTTTTGAGGGAACAGAGCATTTCCTTGCCCAATTCTGGTTTTTGGAGGTACCAGGGATTGCACCTGGGACCCCTAGAGCTCTCACACATGGAAGTTGAACATACTATTGGTGTTAGTATCTCATCACCTCTAGATGAATGGAAAAAATATATATATATGGAATACATCAAATAAAACTGGATTAAATGCAACCAGAAAGAGGAGAAATCCCTTTAAAAATATTTCATTTACTCATTTGATGGGACAGAGAGAAATTGAGAAGAAGGGGGAGGTAGAGTGGGAAAGAGACACCTGCAGCTTTGCTTACCACCTGTGAAGCTTCCCTATGTAGTTGGGGCCTGGGGACTTGAACCAGGGTCTTTGTGCAATGTATCATGTGCACTCTTTGCACATTGTAACCAGGTGTACCATCACCTGCCCCCCAGTATGTTTTTAAGAAGTCAGAAATAGCAATTTGGCAGATCACTGACTCAGTGGAATAGTACAGGTCTTGAATGCATGGGGTTCTGAGTTTATTTTCTAGTACTACGTATAGCAGAATGATGCTAGGCTTCTAAGTGATTTTTCCCCCTCAGAAAGTCTAAAAATATATAGGGTAGTAGAATAAATGCAGAAACACCCAGAATGATGGAAATTACTTATCTTAAATCTCCAAAGGGTAATCACTCCTTTCATTTGCAAGATGGCTTTGTTTTTGCTTTCTTTGACTAAACATTACCTGGCAATTGTTTCTATTCAGTTTTTTTTTTTTTCTTTCCAATCAGAGTATTGCTCAGCTCCAGTTTATAGTGGTATTGCGGAGTGAACCTGGAGCCTTTGTTGCCTCAGGCATAAAAGTCTCTTTACATAATGTTTGTGTTATCTGCCCAGCCCTTCAGTTCTTGTTCTAATATTATTTACCCCTATTTCCAGTTTCAGCACCTTAGTTCAGACCCTTATTTAAAATTTTTATCTTCCTGTCTTCCCCTGCCTTACCCTTTTCCATATCTGTCTATTTATCTATCTACCCTTCTTTCTTTTGTAACCTCTTGCATACATAACCTTAGTACCCCAGGGCTGACTTTTTCATTCTTTAATTTCACATAGAGAGGGGAAGATACCACAGCACTTGAATTTCCTCTGGTATCATGGCACTACCATGTGGTGCTAGAGCTCAAACTTGGGCCACCTGCATGACAAGGTGTGAACCCTACCAGGTGAACTATTTTCTGGTGTGCTTTTTTTTTTATTAGTAATTAATATTGATTTATAAAATTATAAGATAATGGGTATACTTTCGTAAGTTCCCACCACTAGAGTTCTTATGTCCTTTCCCCTCCATTGGAAGTTTCCCTGTTGTTTACCCTCTGGGCATATGGACCAAAAATTTTTTTTGGGGGGTGCAGAAAGTGGGAGTTCCGACTTCTGTAATTGCTTCTCTGCTGGACATGGGTGTTGACAGGTTGATCCAGACTCCCAGACTGTTTCTTTCCCTAGTGGGGTAGGGCTCTGGAGAGCTGAGACTTTGGAGCACATTCGTGACATCATCTGCCCAAGGAGTTCAGGATGGAATCATAATACTGTTTGCAACTTGGTGTCTGAAAGGCAGTAAGATAAAAACAGGAGAAAAATATTTTAACAAACAGGAACCAAAAAGTAAGAATAGAGCAGATGAGAATAGGAACCTTGGAGTGGAAACAACCTAGGAAGTCTATATTAGGTATGTTCCTGGGCCCATGACTTAGTTTGATAGCTAACATTGATGTGGGACTAAAATATTGTCTGGGAAGATGGTGTCAGAGTTGACAATTGTTTACCTCATCAACCTAACCCAGAGCCCATGTTTATATTCATATTGAATATAAACAGAATATATACAGAACCCTGCGTAACCTCTAAGTTCCTATCAGCCTGAACTCACTGTTTATGGTCACAGCTGGGAACGTTCTAGGTGGTCTTGTTTTAGGGCCAGTGTTCCTGGAGTGGTAGGGCAGGATGACCCAGCTTCCCTTTGGAAAGTGAGGCAATCCCTACCATTGCAACTTTATAGTGAGGACAAGTTTCTGAAGTGGCCCACAGGATGGCTTATGCTGGCATTCCCGATGGAAGTGACCAGTGATGGTGGAGAGAGGGATCTATTAGAGGTCTAGGTTCATAGTGTCTATGTGGGAATCCAAAGATTCTCTGACTGTATATCAGGTGATAGGGTGGCTGGTGTTGACCAAAAAGGTCATCATCGAGTGAACCAGTCTCCTGCCACATGGGTACAGTGTTTCATCTCCTCTGATAGTTGTCTGTAGAATACTCACACCCTCAGCTTAGGTCCTTTTCCATCGTCATGCAGAATCCCAAATCCCCCTAAACCCCCATACCTGCCCTCCTTCCTCAGAGTACTTTGCTTTGGTACAAATACCAAATCCAGTCCGTGTTTTGCTTTGTGTTTTCTCTTCTTGCCCTTGTTTCTTTTCTCTTATTTTTAAATATTTATTTATTCCCTTTTGTTGCCCTTGTTGTTTTTTTTTATTGTTGTAGTTATTATTGTTGTTATTGATGTCATTGTTGGATAGGACAGAGAGAAATGGAGAGAGGAGGGGAAGCCAGGGGGGTGGGGAGAGAAAGACAAAGACAGACACCTGCAGACCTGCTTCACCGCCTGTGAAGTGACTCCCCTGCAGGTGGGGAGTCGGGGGCTTGAACTGGGATCCTTATGCTGGTTCCTGCGCTTTGCGCCACGTGCGCTTAACCCACTGCGCTACTGCCCGACTCCCCTGCCCTTGTTTCTTAAGTTCTACTTATGAGTGAGGCCATCCCATATTCATTCTTCTCTTTTTGGTTTATCTCACTTACCCTGATGCCTTCATGCTCTATCTAACATGTGGTAAAAGATATGACTTCATTTTCAATATCTTAGTACTACTCCATTGTGTATGTATACTGTAACTTTCTTAGCCGCTCATGTGTCCTTGGTCATCGGAGTTGCTTCCAGGCTTGAGATATTACAACTTGTGCTTCTATGAACTTAAGTGTATATGTATCTCTTTGAATGGGTATGTTTGTTCATTTAGGATATATCCCCAGGAGAGGAATTGCTGTGCCAGAGGACAGGCCTGTAGAGACCCATTTCTAGTGTTGAACTCAGGACCTCATGCTTGAGAGCCCAGTGCTTTATCCATTGCACCACCTCCTGGACCACACTCACTGTTGTCTTTACTTGCATCTCTTTGATAATAACTGACTGAGCAGTTTTCCATAGGTCTGTTGGCCCTTTGGGTCTTTTTGTGAAGAGTCCATATTTTCTCCCCATCTTTGGATGGGCTTATTTGCATTTTTTGTTGCTGAGTTTGGTGACACTTTATATATTTTGGTTATTAGCCTGTTGTCTGATAATATGACATGCAAAGATCTCCCATGCCATAAGGAATCTCTTTTGGTGGTGATATGTTTTGCTGTGCAGAAGCTTTTCAGTTTGATATAGTCTTACTGGTTTATTTTTGTTTTTGTTTTGCTTGTAATTGGACTTGAGTCATTGAAGGTGCTTTTAATGCTTACATTGAAAAGAGTTCAGACCATGTTTTCCTCTGAATACTTAATGGCTTCTGGTCTAACATCCAAATCTTTGATCCACTTGGAGTTTACTTTTTGTGTCTGGTGAATGTCGTGATCTAGTTTCATTCTTCTGCAAGTTTCAGTGTAGTTTTCCCAGTACAATTTTTTTTGAAGATATTCTCCTTTGTCCATTTAATATTTTGGGCCTCCTTGTCAAAAATTAGATGTCCATAGTTGTGGTATATTTGCATTCTTTTGTATTGATTAAGACATGATCTGTTTTTCTTGGTAAAATTCTTTGTATACCCCATATCAAGTCTTCATTCTCTAGCTCTGAAAAATTGTGGCTGCTTTTGAAAAACCAGCTGAACATTACTGTTGCTTAATGTTTATATTTAAAGTCACTTGAGTCCTTCCTTCCTCCCTTCCTTTCTTCTCTTCTCTTTTCTTTCTTTCTTTCTTTCTTTCTTCCTTTCTTCCTTTCTTCCTTTCTTTCTCTCTCCTTTTTCTCTCCTCTCTTTCTTTCTTTCTTCCTTTCTCCTCTCTCTCTTTCTTTCTTCCTTTCTTTCTTATTCTGTATGTTGTAGAAAACGTGAGTTGGAACCAGGCCCTGCCATACGTGCTTGACTGCATACGTTACCATGTTCAGGGACTGAATTCAAGCCCCCTAGTTGCCACCTTCAGGGGAGAAGTTTCACAGGCAGGGTTATAGGTGTCTCTGTTTCCCCCTTTCTAGCTCCTCTTTGCCTCTCAATTTTTCTGTCTTTATCAAAAGCAACAAAAACAAAACAGGAAAATATGAATGCTTTTGTTGTTGTTTTCAACAGGCATTGTTTCATATGCAGACATTTTAAACTTTTGGAACCAGGAAAAGTTTTGCCTGGTAGGATGCACATATTACCATACATAAAGCCCTGGGTTTCAGCCCCATCACCACATGGAAGTCCCATAACACCAAGAGAAGCCCCACAAATAGTGTGTGTGTGGGGTGATGTTGTGGTGTGTGTCTCTATCTCTGTCTCCCTATTTGCTTTCACTCACTCACTCACTCACTCACTCACTCACTCACTCACTCACTCACTCACCCCTTGAAAAAATCTGCCTGGGAGTGTTGAAGTCAAGTATGTGTGAGGTCTCATTGCTGGGAGAAAAAAAGTAAGTTTTAAAGTAGGTGTTGGAAGCATGATTAACTATTTAGAATCAGAAATACTATTGTCTCTTGAAATTTTGCATATCTAAATTGTGAGATAACCTAGTGCTCTCACTGTATTGGAAAATAAAATGAATGTGGATCAGAGAATTAAATCTATGTAGAAAACTGGAATTTACATAAAATGGAAATGAAAAGGTTAGTAAAGGGAACTGAAAACTGCATGTACTCAATAGACCTCATACCTCCTTTTCAGTTGCTTCATTTTCAGTTCATGGGCTACTTTCACTGAGATAGGCATTGGCACTCCAAACCTAACTAACTCTATCTGAACTTAAAGTTTCAGAAGTTTTTCTTTTCTATGAATAAATTTATTAACTTGGCATTGCTTTATGATGTTATAAAAATTTAAGGGTATAGTTTCATACCTTCATGTGTGACTAACCAAACCCACCACTAACGTTTAGTGCCGTTACTTCTGAGAGACTCATCTCTATCTCCCTCACTTCCCTTCCCCATTCCCTTTGATAACCACTACAGTCTTCAGAGTTAGTCAGTCAGTTTGTTTTTTGCAAGTTCATCTGATTTGCTTTATTTATATGCCACTTAGGAGTGAAGCTTTCCGGTAGTTATCTTTCACTTCCTTGCATATTTCATTTAGCATAAGTTTCTAGTTTTGTTTTTATTTATTTATGCAATGCTTATGTACCTATTACAGTTTGTATGTGTGTGAATTTGTCTTGTTATTGCTTTTTTTTTTTAAGCTTTATTTTACTTGAAAGAACAGAGAGAAATTGAAAGGGAGAGGAGATAGAGAGAGAGAAACAGATACCTGCAGCACTGCTTTACCACTTGTGAGGCTTTCCCCCTGCAGGTGGGGATGGGGGGCTTGAACTTGGGTTGTTATGCATGGTAATACATACACTTAACTAGGTATGTTACCACCTGGCTCCCTTCCTCTTATTTTTTCTAGATTGATTTCCCAGGGGTAAAACTGTTGTGTTGAAAGTAGTGTGTGCATGTATAATTTTGGTACATTGTCGTAATGCCCTTGATAGATTGCCATTTTTTTTTTCCAACAGTGTGGAAGTACTCACTTCCTCAATCTCCTCACTTGGAGTTGTCTAATATTTCATTGTTTTAATTTATATATATATATTTTAATTTTTCTTTCCCCCCCTTTTGTTGCCATTGTTTTATTGTTGTTGTAGCTATTATTGCTGTTTTTATTGATGTCGTAGTTGTTGAATAGGACAGAGAGAAATGGAGAGGGGGAGAGAAAGGTAGACACCTGCAGACCTGCTTCACCACCTGTGAAGCAACCCCTCTGCAGGTGGGAAGCTGGGGGCTCGAACCGGTTACACCGGTTCTTGCGCTTTTTTAAAATTTCTTTATTGGGGAATTAATGTTTTACATTCAACAGTAAATACAATAGTTTGTACATGCATAATATTCCCCAGATTCCCATATAACAATATAACCCCCACTAGGTCCTCTGTCCTTCTTGGACCTGTATTCTCCCCACCCACCCACCCCAGAGTCTTTACTTTGGTGCGATACGCCAGTTCCATTTCAGGTTCTACTTGTGGTTTTTTTTTTTTTTTTTCTCTGATCTTGTTTTTCAACTTCTGCCTGAGTATATTTCTTTTAATACTTGATACGGTTAGATTTAATTCATCTATTGAAGGTTCTGGTTTCTTTTTTAACCACACCATGGTTATCACTGGTATTTGGTGTCTGTACAGCTCTACCACTTTCTGCAGCCATTTTTTAATTTTTATTTTATTTTAAATAGTGACAGAAAGAGATAGGGAGAGACTCCATTACATTGCTCTACTGTAGAGTCTCCCATGTGGTCAGAGGCTTAAGCCCAGGTTCTCAGTCAGGGAAATGTGTGCACTGTACTGTGTGAGCCACTTCCTGGCCCCCATTTCTTATTCATTTATATGAGTCTTTTATGCATTAGCAATTTTACAAGCTTGACTTCTGTTGTGATAGAGGCAGAGAGAGAGTGAAAGAAACCACAGCACCAAAGCTTCTTTGATTGTGGTAAGGGCTGGGGCTCAAATCTGAGTCTCACACATGACGAGACAGCACACTATCCAAGTAAGTTATTTTGTTGGCCTGAGTTTGTCTTTCAACTGTGTTTATATAATGCTTTGTTTTAAAACATTTTGGCTCGGTATGTGCTTTAACCTACAGTAGTTTGTCCTAGTTGCCCAGTGCCAAGAGTTAACTCCTTTTCATTCTGAGTTCTAATGGATTGCTTGTTCTGTTGGTCTTTTTATGGCCTTTAGGTCACTTTTATTTTATTTATTTATTTATTTATTTATTTTACCAGAGCACTGCTCAGTTCTGGCTTATGGTGGTGTGGGGAAATTAAACCTGGGACTTCGGAACCTCAGAGTCTCTTTGCATAACCATTTTGCTATCTACAGTTCACTTTTATTTAGATAAAACTTTTTATTGCATCTGCTTGCTTTGGACTTTTTTTTTTCCTTTGAACCTCTCCTGACTTGCTTTTAGATTAATCTTAAAATAGCACTTTGATTTTATCATTTTGCTATGTACATGTTCACAAAATGAAATTTTTGAACAGGACATAGCCAGTTCTTGCCTACCACCTTATTTTATGCCTTTCCGTCACTTGTTCACTACTACTTGCCTACTTTTCTAATCATAGGTGTCATTTGTAAAACCTTCATGTCACCCTAAAATTATTTCTCTTAGTGCCTTTAGAATTGTAACATGTGTGCTCAACCAGGTGCATCACCACCCAGCTTCCCTGTGCCTTTAGAATTGAGGTTACTTTTATGAGTACTTGTTACACCCAGGCTTTTAATTAGGGTTGTTCAATTAGGGTTGTTCCCTTCCCCTTTTTGATATATTGGACATGTTTTATTCATTTTTTTTTTCCTCCAGGGTTATTGCTGGGCTCGGTGCCTGCACCATGAATCCACCACTCCTGGAGGCCATTTTCCCCCCTTTTGTTGCCTTTGTTGTTGTAGCCTCGTTGTGGTTATTATTATTACCATCGTTGATGTCATTCGTTGTTGGATAGGGCAGAGAGAAATGGAGAGAGGAGGGGAAGACAGGGGGGAGAAAAAGATAGACACCTGCAGACTTGCTTCACTGCCTGTGAAGCGACTCCCCTCCAGCTGGAGAGCCGGGGGCTCGAACCTGGATCCTTAGGCCGGTCCTTGCGCTTTGCGCCACGTGCGCTTAACCCACTGCGCCACTGCCCGACCCCCTTGTTTTATTCATTTTTTTCATAAAATACATTTAAAAAATTCTTTACTTTATTGGGGGATTAATGTTTTACATTTGATAGTGAATACAATAGTTTGTACATGTAACATTTCTCCACATAACAGTACAACCCCTCACTAGGTAGGTCCTCTGTCATCCTTTTCCAAGACCTGTATTCTCCCCCCCTACCCCTCCGCCACCCCCAGAGTCTTTTACTCTGGTGCAATACACCAACTCCAGTCCAGGTTCTGCTTAGTGTTTTCTGATCTTGCTTTTCAACTTCTGTCTGTGAGTGAGATCATCCCATATTCATCCTTCTTTTTCTGACTTAATAAGTTGTTTTTTTTTTGAGGCATACTTTATACACACTAGTTTTGGCAAATAGGCACACTTGTCTACCACCACCAGTCAAAATATAGAACATTTAAATTATCCCAAAAAGTTTCCGTGCCCTTTTACAATCTGGTATTCCTGATTGCTGCTCATGGTCACTGACACTCATTGGTCTGTTCTGTCACTCTAGATTTACCTTCCTAGAACTTTATCAGAACAGAATTACTCAGCTTAAAGTCTTTGGTGTTTTGACTTAGCATGTTATTTAGGTTCATCTCTATTGTTGCATGCTTGAGTGGTTTGTTCTTTTTATTACTACTCATATTCCATGGTGTGGCTATATCATAATGTGCTTATTAATCATGTAGTTCATAAGCATTTGAGCTGATTCCAGTTTGGGGCTATTAATGAACAAAGTTACTGCAAATCTTAGTATAGATTTTGCTTGTGAGAGTAAATTAGGAGTGGTATTGCTGTTATATGGTGAGTGTTATTTTTAAAATGACAACTTGTTTTCCAGAATGTCTGTATTGTTTTTGCATTTTTGTCAGCTGTGTATGAATATTCTAACTGCTTATCCCACTAAGACTCATTTTTGTTCATCTCTTCATCTGTTTTAGCTGTTATAAAGCATTGTATTTTTTTTCTGCAGCTCCTTAGTGACTAATAATAATCATCATCTTTCCAAATGTTTTTTTGCTCTTCATATTTTTTGGTAAAGTATCTTAAAATGTTGTGTTCATATTCTTTAGAATTGGGTTGTCTTACTTTGTATGTATAGAGCCAGATACAAGCATCTGGGACTTGTGGGTGTGGTATTTTCCTGCTCTGGGCCACTTTTCACTCATACAGGCCCAGAGATAAGAAGGGACAACCCATCACTGGAATAGCACCTCCCGTATGGTACAGAGACTCTAATCTGACCCACATGCATGATGAGCTATCTCTCCCGAGATGACTTTGAACATGGAGGCCTGCTTGTTTGTCGAGCTGTCTTGCTAGGCCCAGCGTTAATTGTTGAGAAACAAACTCTGAACTGATAAAGAACTAAAGGTTATTAGGGTACCTGATTTGGTTTTATTATACATACTGGGTTATTGGAAAAGTCATAATTCATTTTTGCATAGAAAAATATGTCATGTGGTCTGGGAGGTGGCGCAATGCATAAAGCATTGGACTCTCAAGCATGAGGTCCTGAGTTCCATTCCCGGCAGTACATGTACCAGAGTGATGTCTGATTCTCTCTCTTCTTACCTTTTAAATAAGTAAATCAAAAAAAAAATCTGGGAGTCGGGGGTGGTAGCTCATTGGGTTAAGCGCACTTGGTGCAAAGCGTGAGGACTGGTGTGAGGATTCCAGTTCAAACCCCCTGGCTCCCCACCTGCAGGGGAGTCGCTTCACAGGCATTGAAGCAGGTCTGCAGGTGTCTATCTTTCTCTACCCCTCTCTGTCTTCCCCTCCTCTCTCCATTTCTCTCTGTCCTATCCAACAATGACGACATCAACAATAATCACAACAATAAAAACAAGGGCAACAAAAAGGAAATAAATCTTTTTAAAAAATATTTTAGAAAAGAGAAAAATATGTCACAATTTTCTTCTTTTTTTTTAATGCTTTACATTCAACAGTAAATACAATAGTTTGTATATGCATAACATTCCCCAGTTTCCCATTTAACAATACAACCCCCACTATGTCATCTATCATCCTTCATGGACCTGTATTCTCCCCACCCACCCACCCACCCACCCCAGAGTCTTTACTTTGGTGTGATATGCCAGTTACATTTCAAGTTCTACTTGTGTTTTCTTTTCTGATCTTGTTTTTCAACTTCGGCCTGAGAGTGAGATCACCCCATATTCATCCTTCTGTTTCTGACTTATTTCACTTAACATGAATTTTTCAAGGTCCATCCAAGATCGGCTGAACACGGTGAAGTCACCATTTTTTACAGCTGAGTAGTATTCCATTGTGTATATATACACCACAACTTGCTCAGCCACTCATCTGTTGTTGGACACCTGGGTTGCTTCCAGGTTTTGGCTATTACAAATTGTGCTGCTATAAACATAGGTGTACACAGATCTTTTTGGGTGGTTGTATTTGGCTTGTTGAGATATGTCCTCAGGAGAGGAATTGCAGGGTCATAGGGTAGGTCCATTTCTAGCCTTCTGAGAGTTCTCCAGACTGTTCTCCACAGAGGTTGGACCAATTGACATTCCCACCAGCAGTGCAGGAGGGTTGCTTTGACCCCACACCCTCTCCAGCATTTGCTGCTGTTACCTTTTCTGATGTATGACATTCTCACAGGAGTGAAGTGGTATCTCATTGTTGTCTTGATTTGCATTTCTCTGACAATCAGAGACTTGGAGCATTTTTTCATGTGTTTCTCGGCCTTTTGGATCTCTTCTGTGGTGAATATTCTGTCCAATTCTTCCCCCTATTTTTGGATGGGGTTATTTGTTGTCTTGTTGTATATGTCACAATTTTCTGACAGCCCAGTAGTTTGGCTCTCAGTTACAGTTTCCAAGATTATTATTATTTGTAGTATTATTGTATATTTTTAGCAGAACACTGATCAGCTTTGGCTTATGGTGGTGCTAGGAATTGAGTGTTGGACCTCTAGTGTTTTGGGCATGAGAATCTGTTGTGTAAACCATTGTGATGTATTAAGTGAGAACTTAGTGTATGCTTTTAAAATAAACACAAAACATTTAGGTTTTGTGCATTTCCCCCCGACTCAAGAAATAACATCTTTTTGAGATATTTATTATTCAGTTTACACGCAGTTTACTACAATTTTATTTTTATTTTTTAAATTTTATTAATGGTGTACAGTTGACAGCAAAACACAATAGTTTGTACATGTGTAACATTTCCCAACTTCCCACATAACAGTTCAACCCCCACTAGGTCCTCCTCTGCCATCATGTTCCAGAACCTGAACTCTTCCTGCCCACAGTTTACTACAATTTTAATGGTGCAGCCAGTAGTCTTTAGTATAAACACAGAGTCGTACCCCTGTCACTGCTAATCTTTCTCGCTCTCTCTCTCTCTCTCTCTTCTTTCCTTCCTCCCTCCCTCCCTTCCTTCCTTCCTTCCTTCCTTCCTTCCTTCCTTCCTTCCTTCCTTCCTTCCTTCCTTTTTCACCAGAGCACTATTCAGCTCTGGTTTATGGTGGTGTGAGGGATTGAACCTGGGACTTTGGAGCCTCAGCCATGAGAGTCTCTTTGCATAACCATTATGCTATCTACCCTCCATCTGTCACTGCTAATTTCTTAATATTTTAACAACATCAAGAGAAACTAAATGTCTAGTAATAGTCAACCCCCATTCCTACCTCCTTCAGCCCCTGGCAACCACTGGTCTACTTCTGTGTCTGGAGTTGCATATTCTACACATTTCACGTTCATGGACTCCTTTCATTTAGGTATAATGGGGTTTTTCTTTTCTCTTTGTCATAGGGACTTCACTGCTATGGGCAGACTAACCCCCATTCCCTCCATGAGAGATTGTAACACAAGAGCTTCCTCCCATCATTCTTATGATTCATTTATGTTATACTATATATTAATACTAATATTAGTATTAATGTCATTAATATTAATATTAACATCATTTTTAGCAAAATATTATCCCATTTAATCGATATACTACATTTGGTTGTTGGTAGATGAATATTTGCATTTTTCCCACTTTGGGCTATTAGGAATTATGTTGCTGTGGACATTTATTTGTGTTCTGTTTTTTGCATGCAGATATGTTATATGTTATCTTGAATACATATTTAGGAATGGGATTTCTGCATTATTTGGCAGCTTTATGCTTAAAATTTTAAGATTTTCAGACTCTTCCAAATTGATATAATTTATACATTTTTACTAACAACATATGAGAGTTGCAGTTTCTCTGCATCCTTCATAATAATGGGATTTATGTTGTTAAATTATAGCCATGCTGTAGTTTTAGCTTGTATTTTCCTGACTGATATGTTAAATATCCTTCTATGTGTTTATTGACTATTTGTATGTAGACGCCTGCAGACCTGCCTCACCAGTTGTAAAGCATCCCCGCTGCAGCAGGTTCTTTTCCTATTGCTGAATCTTAAGTATTCTTTAAACATCCTGGGTGCAAGTCCTTAATCTGACCGGTGACATTTCTCCTCCTTTAGGGAAGAAGCCTTGTATTCAGTAGATTCACTTTGAAGGACCAAGAAATGAAGTGAACTTTCTCAAAGTAACTTAAAACAAAAAATTTTTTGTATTTATTGTGTGTTTTTTTATAGAACACATTTTTAATTATAAGAATTAAATCTTGCAAATGTTTATGCTTGTGATGCTCTTAGTTTTGTTGTTATTTTTCTTTTTTATTGGAGGGATTAATAGTTTGCAGTAGATACAATTTTTGGTAGATGGGTAGATTTTCTTGATTTTTCTGCAAGACACTCTCACCCCTAGCCCACATCCTCTCTACCATCATGCACCTGAAAGCCCCTCCCCTTTCCAAAATTTTTTGATTTGGTGTAGTACATCAAACCCAGTCCAAGTTCTATTTTAGTTTTCCTCTTTCTGTTCTTACTTCTCCACTTCTGTCCATGAGTGAGATCATCCCATGTTCGTTCTTCTATTTTTCTCTCCCTCTTTCTTCCTTCCTTCCTTCCTTCCTTCCTTCCTTCCTTCCTTCCTTCCTTCCTCTCTCTCTCTCTCTCTCTCTCTCTCTCTTTCTTTCTTTCTTTCAATTTACTTGTGTTTTTATTTTATTGCTGGGATTACTGCTAGGGCTCAGTTCCTGCAAGATAAATCCACTGCTCCTGGCAGCTTTATTTATTGTTTTATTTATTTTTAATTTTTTTAAATATTTTATTTATTTTCCCTTTTTGTTGCCCTTGATTCTTATTGTTATTGTAGTTTTATTATTGATGTCGTCATTGTTGGATAGGACAGAGAGAAATGGAGGAGAGCAAGACAGAGGAGGAGAGAAAGATAGATACCTGCAGACCTGCTTCACAGCCTGTGAAGTGACTGCTTGCAGGTCAGGTGGGGAGCCAGGGGCTCAAACCGGGATCCTTCCGTGGGTCCTTGTGCTTTGCGCCATGTACGCTCGACCCACTGCGCTACCACCCAACTCCCTACATGTTTTATTTTTTATAGAGACAGAATTGAGAGAGAAGGGGGTTTAGAGAGTATATGTATAGTGGAAAAAGCAGGAACTTACAAACCATATACATGTGGTCTGGGAGGTAGCACAGTGGATAAGGCATTGGACTCTCAAGCATGAGGTCTTGAGTTCAATCCCTGGCAGTACATGTACCAGAGTGATGTCTGGTTCTCTCTCTCTCCCCTATCATTTCTCATGAATCAATAAATAACATAAAATAAAAACATATACATATTGATTTGGATGCTAACTTGAGAGTTTTGGGTGGGTTCTGCTAACATCAGGTTTTGGGTGGGTTGTGTCATAACATTATCAAATAACTCATTTACTTACCCTCTTGAACCCTTATCTTTCTACTTGTAAAGTGGTATGAATAATATCTACCCATTAAAAAAAACAATACAGTATAAGTACTTTGAATCCTTACAGCAGCTAAATTACGGTACATATAACTGATGTACAAATATTTTCTCCCACAGCATCATTTTGCTAATATACATTAAAGCACAGAAGCTTTACATTTTGATGAAGTCTGGTTTAGTTTTTCTTTGTTTGCTTCTGCTGTAGTGTCATACCTAAGAAGGCCTCACCTAACTGAAGGTCACAAAGATTTACTCCTATATTTTCTTTAAGAATTTTACAAATTTAGCACATAGAGTCCTGGTGCTTGATCTACTTTGAGTTAATTTTTAGTGTATGATGAGAACCAAGTTATATAGTGGCTTAAGGAATATTTTGGGGAGGTGGATGAGAGTTTAGTTGTAGTTGGAAGGAAAGATAAAGATATAATTATCAGTGTACCATCTTTTGCTTTTAAATTTTTTTTTTTTTAATGAGAGTTACAGAGATGAGAGAGATTAGAACACTGCATTGCTTTGGCTTGTGGTGCTGGAGATTGAACCTGGAACCTCAGAGCCTCAGGCAAGAGACTCTTGCATAACTGTTATGCTATCTCCCTATCTTCCTATTTCTTACCTGTTTTTAAGAATTTTTAAGAGATTTGTGTTATTTATTACTCAAGGGAAAGAACAAAGAATTAGAGTCACAAGTAATTATTCATCTCAAACTGTTATGAGGATTTTACAGTTTCTGAATCTGGAGGTCTGGGTTGGAACACAAGATAATAGTATTTCTGACAAAGCTTCAGATGCTGCTGCTGCTGCCCATTTACTGTTTGGGAGTAAGCATCTAGAGACTAGAGAAAGGATTGACTGACTGCATTAGGGACAGGTGGTCTTCAATGGGAAGAGGAATGCTGGGTTGCAAGTAGTTAGAGGTGAAGATTAAGTGGGCCGGCAGGAGAGAACCAAATTCTTTTTTAAATTAAAACATTTTATTAGAGATTTAATAGTGGTTTATAAGATTATGGGATTACTGTGCCCTACACCACAGCCACTGCCGAAAGTCCAGTGCCTCCACCCTACCAACTATAACCACCACGAGAACTTCATTCTCTTTCTTTTTGTCCCTCTGTAATAGAAATAAAATTATGTTAAGTGGAGATTTAGGAGGGCTAGGAAGATAGTATAATGGTTATGCTGAAGTCTCATGCTTGAGGCTCTGAGTTCCTAGCTTCAATCCCCAGCACTTAAACCAGAGCTGAGGAGTGCTCTGGTCTCGGTTGATTAGTCAGTCTCTTTTTTTGTGTCTTTACAAGTTGTTGGGGCTGTTGGTAGGAATGTAAATTGGTGCAGCTCCTACAGTAACAGCAATACATAGGTGCTCCTAGCTTTATTGTAGTATTGAAACCACAGCTAAGATAAAAGCAGCCTAAGTGTCCACCGGTGCATGAATGAATAGAAAAAAATGATGTTTATCAGTGGATGAATAGATGAAAAGATATATATTTATACACAATGAAATCATCTCACTTGTGATACATGTAATATATATATAGTGAGGGTACGGTCTGAGAATCTAATGTCTAACAAGGTGACAACAGTTGATAATACTGTACTGTATAGCTCAAGTAAATTTGCTGAGTGAAAAGAATTTAAGTGCTTTCCGCCCTTAAACGATAAATATATGAGGCAATGGATGTATTTCCACAATTGGGGACATCATTTCACAACATATACATGTGTGAAACCATAACAATAATGAGTACACTGAAATTCTACATATTTGTCAATATACCTAAGGGAAAATGCTCCAGAGTGAAAAGTGGTACTATATTCTGCAAATTCTCTCTCAAACATCCTTAAATGTTCCTACATAATTTGCAGTGTTTTGCTATTTTAACAGCCCTGTTAAGTATAACCACTATGGTAGTCTCATACTATAAATATTTCCACCAACACCTGAAACTAAGATATTAAATTAAGCACATGAACAACTTCCTCTAATATCTGCTTCTTTCCTTGTCATTATCTTTTTAATTTCTCATCTCCACCTAAGACTATGCCAGAAATCTCAGTTTCCTGAAGCTCAAATTACCTCCCATCAATTCTTTCATATTATTTATTCTAATAAAACATTTTGTTAGACCCATACTTGTCCACTTGTTTCCCACTGCTGTATTAATTATCACATATCTAATGGCCTAAATTAACACTTTATTTTTACAGTTTTAGAGGTCAGAAACCCAAAACTAAATTGAGAGAGCTAAAAATCAACATGTAACCAAGGTGCTGATCCATCAGAGAGAGATGGAGAGAGGAGGGGAAAACAGAGGGGGAGAGAAAGATCGACACCTGCAGACCTGCTTCACCGCCTGTGAAGCGACTCCCCTGCAGGTGGGGACTTTATTGGCATATATGAACAGTTTATGATAAGCAAATCTTAGATTGTTAGAATAATTGTAACAGGAAGGGGGAGATTGAAAGGGGGTACCTGCAGCACTTGCAAAGCTTTCCCTCTGCAGGTGGGGACCAGGACTTAAATCCTATCCTTTTCTTTCCCTTGCTCCCTCCCTCTCTTTCTCCCTTTTACCAAAGCACTGCTCAGCTCTGGCTTATGTATGATAGTGAGGGGATTATTGAACCTGGGACTTTGGAGCCTCCGGCATGGCAGTCTGTATGTATAACCATTATGCTGTCTACCCCACCCTCTCCCTCTTTTCTTGTTTGTCTGAGATAGCAGTGATGCCTTGCCATATGTTGTTTTCCTCTGACTTTAAGTATTTCTTGTCACAGAAGTCTGCTTTTATTCAACACCACCTGTAAGCAGTTATAGGCCAGATCAGGGTCATGACAATCCATTTACGTTTCAGGAAAACTAGCCACCAGATAACATTAAAAGTAAAAGATTTATCTCACAAAAACTATATTATGACTTTGAAATTAAGTGAATTTCATTGTATAGGCTTGCATTGGAAGGTTTTGTAAAATTTGAGTAAACTTTCCTGAATTACTGATTCAATCTTAATTATTTTTCACCAGACGGTCTGCCAAATCCCGAAGCAGAAGCCCATATTCATCTAGACATTCAAGATCTCGCAGTAGGCACAGACTGTCTAGATCCAGAAGTCGTCATTCTAGCATTTCTCCTAGTACACTAACTCTCAAGAGTAGTCTGGCAGCTGAATTGAACAAGAATAAAAAAGCTCGAGCTGCCGAGGCAGCAAGGGCTGCTGAGGCAGCCAAGGCTGCAGAAGCTGCAAAGGCTGCAGAGGCTGCTGCCAAAGCAGCCAAGGCGGCCAGTGCTTCTACACCCACCAAAGCGAGCACAGAGACTGCTGCCGGTGCATCACAAACAAACCACGTGAAGGATGTGAAGAAACTTAAAAGTGAGCATGTACCCTCACCCTCAAGCGCTGGAACTTTAAAAAACGACAAGGCAAAAACAAAGCCACCTGTTCAGGCTACAAAGGTGGACAATAATTTGATTATTGACAAAACCGCCAAGAAAACGGCTGTAGTTGGGAAGGAAAGTAAACCTGCTGCTACAAAGGAGGAACCAGCATCTCTTAAAGAGAAAAGCAAACCACTTACACCAAGCGTAGGAGCGAAGGAGAAGGAGCAGCATTTAACTTTAGTGACATCTACATTACCACCGTTACCTTTGCCTCCCATGCTGCCCGAAGATAAAGATGCTGATAGGTGAGCGCAACCATTTTGTCAGTAACTATTTATTTTAAAGAAAATAAATACGTTTGAAGTGAGAAAATAGAAGATAATATTTTTAAAGGCTATAAGAAAATTTGTTCTTTTATGCATGTTTTAAAATGGGATACAAAGCTTGTAAGATGACTGAATTATAGATTGTTTTAAGAATCTTAGGGAAAAAATTTGCAGTTGTCTTGGGCTGTGATAGACAAAGCAGTTTGAGTGTGAGAATTAGAAATGCTAGCACTTCTTGATAATGAAGTCAGACACAGCATTTTTGGAGGATGTACCACGAGTGATATAGACATGAATCCTGGTTATTTCTAAGTGTGGCCTCATGCATTTTTCACCATTTTTAGCTTAGTCCTTTCTTTACTCTTTCAGTTTTAGAAATCAGAGATAAATTATGTATTGTAGAAAACTCATACTATACTATGAGTATTGTTTAACTTGATAAAAGTTTCTGTTGTGAATATTGGGGACATGCCTTATGTTATATATATATGTATATATATTATTTCTTTATTGGGGAATTAATATTTTACATTCAACAGTAAATACAGTAGTTTGTACATGCATAACATTCCCCAGTTTCCCATATAACAATACAACCCCCACTAGGTCCTCTTATCATCCTTCATGGACCATGGAGTCTTTTACTTTGGTGCGATATGATTATTTTATATTTTAAAACTTGTTAAAAAGTTGCAGTAAGAGGGGTTCTAAAATAAAGAGGGAGTTTGGCGGTAGCTAATGGGTTAAGTGCACGTGGCACAAAGCGCAAGGACCAGCATAAGGATCCCAGTTGGAGCCCTGGCTCCCCACCTGCAGGGGAGTCGCTTCACAGGTGGTGAAGCAGGTCTGTAGGTGTCTATCTTTCTTTCCCCCTCTCTGTCTTCCCCACCTATCTCCATTTCTCTCTGTCCTATCCAACAATGACAACAATAATAACTACAACAACAAGGGCAACAAAAAGGAATAAATAAAAAAATAGAATACTGAGAATGCTTCTTAAATATATGTTAATATAGAAATATGTTGTTATACACTATTTGTTATTCCACATAATCTTTTCCATTAGAAAAAAAAAAAAAAGCTTTTGTGAGAGAAGACAACTGTTCATCTCTGACTTTTGTGGTGCCCAGGGTTAAATCTGGGCCCTATGCTTGCAAACATTTTTATTTATTTTTTACATTTTACCTATTTTACTTTAATGTGGGATTGGAGATACATAGAGACCAGAACACTGCTGGGCTCTGGTTTATGGTGGTGCCTGGGGAATGAACATGGGACTTTGGAGCCTAAAGCATGAATGTCTTTTTGCGTAACCATTATGCTGTCTCCTCTGCCCTAAGCCTTTTATTTTATTTTTATTTGTTTATTTAATTTTTTCTATTTATTTATTTTTCCCTTTTGATGCCCTTCTATAATTTTTTTTTTTTTTGTGTGTGTGTGTGTGCCTCCAGGGTTATTGATGGGGCTTCTTGCCTGCACCACGAATCCAGTGCTCCTGGAGGCCGTTTTTTCCCCCTTTTGTTGCCATTGTTGTTGTAGCCTTGTTGTGGTTATTATTGTTGTTGATGTTGTTCGTTGTTGGATAGGACAGAGAGAAATGGAGAGAGGAGGGGAAGACACCTGCAGACCTGCTCCACCGCCTGTGAAGCGACTTCTCTGCAGTTGGGAAGCCGGTGACTCAAACCGAGATCCTTATGCCGGTCCTTGGGCTTTGCGCCACGTGCGCTTATCCCGCTGCGCTACCGCCCGACCCATGCCCTTTATCTTTTATTGTTGTAGTTATTATTGCTGTTGTTATTGATGTCATTGTTATTAGATCAGACAGAGAGAAATGGAGAGAGGAGGGGAAGACAAAGTGGGGAGAGAAAGGCGCCCACAGACCTGCTTCACCACCTGTGAAGCGATTCCCCTGCAGGTGGGGAGCCGGGGGCTGGAACCGGGATCCTTACTCCGGTCGCTGGCTTTGGACTACATGCACTTAACCCTCTGCACTACCGCCCAGCTCCCAAGCCCTTTATTTTTGATGAAGGTATTATAGACTCTGCTTCTTCAACACTCAAATTGTTAAGAATAAAGCAGTATGGACAATTTTCATAGTTACCATCTTTGTAGACGTTTAGACCAAATAGGTTAAAATGTCACATGGACAGGACTTTTTCAAATGCTCGCTTAAGCTCACATTAAATTTTTTGATTTAGGGGGTCAGGCTATGGTGCACTGGGTTAAGTGCACGGAGTACAAAGTGCAAAGACCCTCACAAGGATCCCAGTTCGAGGCCCCGGCTTTTCACCTGCAGGGTTGGGGGTCACTTCACAAGTGGTGAAGCAGGTCTGCAGGTGTCTTTCTTTCTCCCTCACTGTCTCTCTCTCCCCTCTGTTTCTCTCTGCCCTGTCCAATAAAAATGGAAAAAATGGCCTCCAGGAGCAATAGATTTGTAGTGCAGGCACCGAGCTTTGCGCCAAGTGAGCTTACCGCCTGACCCCCTTTCTTTTTTTTTTTAAATTATATTTATTGTATAGAGACAGCCAGAAATTGAGAGAATGGGGGGAGATAGAGAGGGGAGAGACAGAGAGACACCTGCAGCCTTACCTCACCACTTGCAAAGCTTTCCCCCTGCAGGTGTGGGCAGGGGGGCTTGAACTGGGGTCCTTGCGCATTGTGACATGTGCGCTCAACCAGGTGCGCCACTACCCGGCCCCCTAAGTGGGTTTCTTCAGAGGCTCCAGATGTCCTTTGATGAGATTCGGTGTTCTTGTGGTTGAGTTTTCTGGTTGCTTTGGGGTATAAGCATGTGGCTGCTGCAGCTCCGTGGTCAAGTCCGGAGGGCCTAACTCCTTCTTGACCTCTGAGTCTCTATGCTTCCTTTTCCAAGTTTTTATTACTATCTTTATTGATTTATAAGTGAAAAAGACAGCCAGAAATCGAGAGGGAAGGGGGAGATAGAGAGGAAGAGAGACAGAGAGACACCTGCAGACCTGCTTTACCACTCACAAAGCTTTCCTTCTGCAGGTAGCGACTGGGGGCTTGAACCCTCGGCCCTTGCATACTGTAACGTGCGCTCAACCAGGTGCGCCACCACCCAGCCCCCTCTATAAGCTTTCTTAAAAAATAAAAATTAATTCAGTTCTTAGAGAAATTTGGTTTTGATTATTATATGAATAAGAAAGATGTGCTCTTATTACCTCTTATTCCTCATCACTCTATGGACTAAAAGACCCAGTTATCTAACATCATTTATTGCTTTTTCTTTCTTTTACAATATCATTTGTTGGAAAATCTATTATTACTGACTTTTGGTGCTGTTTGCATTTTTTAAATAGATGATGATTGTGATTCAGGATTGTCTGTTAACCTGTCTGTGACATTTTAGATGCACGAGCATTGGCTTTCAAACGCCGATGTCAATGTCTTTCCTGGGGTAGGCAAGAATAAAAGTGGAGAGAGTAAAGGACTGAGTAGGGGACACTCTGATGACTAGCTTTAGCTTCAGTGCCTCTGTACCCAGATTCATGTCCAGTTTTGTTGGAGCTATTCACATTTTAAAGAAGACTGATATCTGAATATACATGTTAGCCGTGTCATTTAAAAAATGCTGACAGTGGGTAGTTATTTAAAATACAGCTTTTGGCAGACACTGGAACAGTATAGTAGCTTACATATGGATAAGCCCCCACACACACACCTTTTAATACCAGCCCCGATTTATGGTGTGTGGAATTGAACTTGGGACGTTGGAGCCTCAGGCATGAGAGTCTCTTTACATAAATAACCATTATGCTGTCTACCTCCGTGCTTGGCTAAGCCTTTTTATAAATAATACATTGGGGGCTGGGTGGTGGTGCACCTGGTTTAGTGCACACATTACAGTTCACAGGACATAGGTTCAAGCTCCTGGTCCCCACCTGCAGGGGGACGTCTCATGAGATGTGAAATCGTGTTACAGGTATTTCTCTTTCTCCTTATTCCCCTCTTCCCTCTCGGTTTCTCTGTTTCTATTCAGAATAAATAAACTAAAATAAAAATAGGGTTGGGGAGGTTAGCTAATGGTTACACACAAGTCTTTCATGCCCGAGGCACCAAAGGTCCCAGGTTCAATCACCAGCACCACCATAAGCCAGAGCTGAGCAGTGCTCTGGTAAAACAACAACAACAAAAAACATTGGACAATTTTGTTATCCTTTCACACATCACAAAATATACAAGGTGGTGACTGCTGTCTATCAAAGGCACTTTTGATGGAGAGGATGTTAAACTCTTCAAAGGTTTGTGTCATATTTTCTATAGTAAGTTCTGGTTTTGTGTGACATGGCTTTTTTTAATGGCTTATTTTGACTTTATTGTCATTCTTGCTGTTTGAAAATGACTGGTTTTTCACGTCATTGATAGCATCTTAAGTAGATAGTGGTAGAGTCTAAGTTAATACCCTTTCTTCCTCTTGGTGGTTTCTCATCTCATTGCATCATTTTAGGTATGCTAAGCTGTTGTCTCTTTTGAAATCCAACAAACTCATAAGGCCTTTCTTATTTTTGTTTATAAATTTTTGAGTAATTCATGTATTTGTGATAGATACGCACATCACTTATTGAGTGAACTAGTGTTCATACTTTTTTTTTTTTTAATCTTTAATGAAAGTAGGGTATTTGACAACCAAACAATTAATGCTTTTTTGTTAGTTTTAGATAGAGGGCGAGAGATAGGTAGAAAAGATTGGTAGAGGGAGAGACATAGAGAAAAGTAGAGACCCTGCAGCATGGCTCTACTGGTCATGAAGTTTCCTCATGCAGGTGCTCCCATGTAGTGACTGGGACTCTTGCAAAGTAAAGTGTGTGCTCCGCTGAGTGAGCTGTCTCCCAGCCCCCAGATCAGTCATGCTTGACACCACCACTGAAGTTGTTCACCAGTACCTCTCATTGAAGCTCACTGACTGCTCCTTTTCCATCATTGAACTTTGTCAAATGGTTCCATTCTATCATTGTTCCAGCAAGACGTATTTATTCTTTAACTACTATACAATGAAAGGTTATTATTTGTATTGTAATCTATAATCAAATGCGCCCCCCCCCCCCATTTTCTCAGGTTCAAAAGCTACTTGTTTAGTCCATTTTCTTTCCTTCGTGGTCCTCTTGGAATCCAGTGTTTCAAAGATTTTTCAAGTCATAACTACTGAATAGATTGTCAAAAGAGCAGAATATGATTATGGATCTTCTGCCACTTCAAACACAGGCCACAAATCTGTCAGCAAATAACCATGAGTAACAACATTACTTGGAATTTGTCAGGTAGCAGCACACTCACTACACATTACTGCTCAGTATATATTGTCATGGAACCCTGTTTATAGGACAGCATTTCCCCAACACTGATAATGTGAATGCAGTGCGTTCCTCAAAATGGACAAACTAGAAAGTACTTTCACTGATACATTTCATATGTTACATATTAGTCTTGTATGTAGTGTTTTATACTCAATTTGAACGTTTAACAAAAGTTACTTTGGTTCTAGAGTTTATGCCTTTTCCACAGTGAATTTAAAAGTACTCAAATATTCTGACCATTCGCCTATTAATTTTTTCCCAGAAGAACTCAGAAAACAGTACTTTGTTAACATAGTAGTATATTTATTGTGTGATTCAAGTTTTTTATAGGTGTTGTATATGCAGGAAGATGAAACACAACAGGTTTTAATTTAAGATCTAAGTAGATTGACTATCTGGCAAGGGGAAATCCTAGTTTGTTATTCTTTTTCAGGCTTTTTAAAAAAATTTTTTTTTAATATTCAGTTTTCCCTTTTTGTTGCCCTTGTTTTTTTTATTGTTGTAATTATTATTATTGTTATTGATGTCTTCGTTGTTAGGACAGAGAGAAATGGAGAGAGGAGGGGAAGACAGAGGGGGAAAGACACCTGCAAACCTACTTCACCACTTGTGAAGCGATGCCCCTGCAGGTGGGGAGCCGGGGGATCGAACTGGGATCCTTATGCCGGTCCTTGCGCTTTCCGCCACCTGCGCTACCGTACAACTCCCTTTCAGGCATTTTCTTCCCTAAAATAATTTTATTGACTTAATATTGGTTGACAGTATTACATGATAATAGGAGCTGTATATATGTGTACAGCTCACTGCAGCTGCCACCAAAATCCCTGTGCCATTACACCAATTAGAGTTCTCCAGATATCCTCCCCTCTTTTCCATTCCTTTCCATCAGAAAACCTTAGATTTTGCAGTCTGAGTGTCACACACTACTTAGCAGTTAATTACTTGACAAATTTTATAACCAGTCAACTTTTCAAGTTGCATCCTTGAGTACTACTTGTGGGCACACATATCATTACGCAATGTTTATTTTGTTTCCATTTTATATTTAATGATCAGGTTTCCTACCAAATGTAATTTTTATTTTGTTAGGCCAGTAGAGATACTCTTATTTCATTCTTGGCATAGTTCTTTCACTTGTATTTGTAGAAAGTAATTTTCTATTATGTTCTTAAATGTCATTTAATAAATGGACAATTTTGGGAATCTTTATCTTTTGTTTCTTAGTGAAGAAAAGTAAGACTATGTTATCTTAAGGAATTAAAATTTGTTTCTGAACTTCATTTGGAAATATTTTTTAAAAGCATCTAAAGGAATATACATAACCTAGTGACATAGAGTAGTTCTTCAAGGAACATAAGTGATTATTTCTTTTCTGCCATTAAAAGAAAACATAATTTGATCTTGGAGGTAGTGCCATGAATAAGGCATTGAACTCTCAATCATGAGGTTCCAAGTTTGATCCCTGACAGCACATGTACCAGAGTGATACTCTGGTTCATTTTCTGTGGCCTACCCCACTCATTAATAATAAATAAATTATCTTTGCAAAATATAGTAATACTGCAGAGTTTCCAGATATGTTGTTCTCACTTTCCTCATTATTAACATTTCATATTAGTATGATTAAAATTAGTAAACCTGTATTGATACATCACTAGTAACTTAAGTCTATATTTCCACTGCGGAAGAAACTTCCAGATTTGCTTTGTTCTATATCGTTTTTGTCCTAAATTTTATGTTATTATTATTATTACTTTTCTTTCTTTCTTTTTCTCTCCCTTTCTTTCTTTCTTTCTCTCTCCCTTTCTTTCTTTCTCTCTTCTCCCTTTCTTCCTTTCTCTCTCTCTTTCTTTCTTTCTTTCTTTCTTTCTTTCTTTCTTTCTTTCTTTCTTTCTTTCTTTCTTTCTTTCTTTCTTTCTTACCAGAGCACTGCTCAGCTCTGGTTTATGGTTGGACAGAGGATTGAACCTGGGATTTCAGAGCCTCAGGCATGAGAGTCTCTTTACCAAACCATTATACTATCTACCTGCCGCTAAATTATATATATATAATATTTATTCATTTATTCCCTTTTGTTGCCCTTGTTGTTTTATTGTAGTTATTGATGTTGTTGTTGGATAGGACAGAGAGAAATGGAGAGAGGAGGGGAAGACAGAGGAGGGAGAGGAAAACACCTTCAGACCTGCTTCGCCACCTGTGAAGCGGCTCCCCTGCAGGTGGGGAGGTGGGGGCTCGTACTGGGATTCTTATGCTGGTCCTTGGGCTTCGTGCCATGTGCTGCACTACCGCCTGACTCCCTAAATTTTATGTTTTACACAAGTCTAGCATATTATTTTAGCCAGAAAGTAGAGAAAAATCAGGTGTTTTGCCATGTAAGAACAGAATATGAAATGCCATTCATTACATGTTCCTTAGATGTAAGAAATGGGTACCTGTTATTTCTTAATAAAATAAATATTTGTGTTTTCTTTATTTGTCTGATTTCTTCCTCTTTAGCTTACGTGGGAATATTTCAGTAAAAGCAGTTAAAAAAGAAGTAGAAAAGAAACTACGATGTCTACTTGCTGATTTACCACTGCCCCCTGAGCTGCCGGGAGGAGACGATCTCTCCAAGAGTCCTGAGGAAAAGAAAACAGCAACACAGTTACATAGTAAAAGGAGGCCTAAGTATGTGCTTGCTTTCTACCTGCTCTTAAACTGACCAGAGTGATTCTGGATCATCATAAAACTCAAAACTAAGATTTCAGATAATAAATGTGTTCTTTCAACTTAAGTATGAACAAAGTAGAGTTATAAAAAATTTCATAATTGCCTGCATACCTATTCAAATGACTAATAAAACCAAATTCAATTTTTATCTCAACAGTTTGTAATGTATTAATTTCTTGGGGCATTGTATGCATTATTCTCTGTAATTAATATATTTAAATGGTAAAGGAATGCTGAAATTAGATCAGCTGGAAGTAAGCATTCACTGAGCCCAAACAAAATTAGTAATGGGCAAGCTGCTATTTTCCTTGGCTTCTAGATTCATTAACCTCCAAAACTAAACACATTCTTCATTTTGCAAGAGGTGGAATGGAAGGTTTGAAATCTGTATCCTAAATTAGCTTCAAGTAAGTGCCTAGAGATGAACTCTCCCTTAAAATTTGTTCCTCAGTTACTTGGGTGAGAATATTGGTCCCTGTATTTGGTTCAAATTACTTATACTTTACCAGGAGAAATATGAATAGCACTGATACGAGTTTGCAATTACTGTTCATGGCCTGATAGAAGAGTGGGAGGTGACTTTCTAGTATGGAGTAGAAAATGTAAAATAATTGGGCTGTTGGAAAAGTCATGATGCATTTTTGCATAGAAAAAGTACATTGTGACTTTTCTGATAGCCCAACAAAAGATCTTTTCTTAAGTATGTTATTTTATTTTTGTGCTTGAATTTCTATTCCCTAGCAGAATATTAAAATACTATAAGATTACGTATCAAAAGAATGTTTCTACCTCTTTGTTTTAAAATACGTACTCCTGAGAATTGATTATATTACTTTATCCTAGTGTTTTCATTTTTAAATTGATTTCATTTAGCCATTATTTTATCTTGTCAATAAACTTATAGTTTAACTTTCATTATCAAACATATTTTTTGAATTGACTACATATGTATAGATGTATTATCAGTGAGTGAAAAATCTTCTGGAGACTGGTTAGAGAACATTTGACTTTCCGTATGAGTGTTGCTTTACCCACTCACTGAAAAATTAATTACATTTTATTTTGGAAGGCCTTCACACAAACTTTACTTCCCCACTTATAATTTAAGAGTTAGTCTGTAGAGAAGAATCAGTGTGGAAAAATTACAATCTTGAGTTTTATGTTTTCTTACAATACTAAATCACAGCTTTTGTCTTGAATGGTTACAAAAAAGATGCAAAGATACAAAGATGGAGAGGGATAAAGAATATAAGACTGGGTGGAGGGGGGTTGTTAATCTTTTTATTTAGTTTGCTCGATTGTGTGTAAAAACTTCAGAACTATATTTGATAGAATATGTGGGCCTCGCTATGGTGAAATCAAAGAGAAAGATATTGACTGGGGAAAACGCTGCGTGGATAAATTTGATATCATCGGAATAATTGGTGAAGGCACCTATGGACAAGTTTACAAGGCCAGGGATAAAGACACTGGTAAGAATGCCAAATGCAACGAATCTTTGGGCTTATGGAATATACTTAACTTGTCGTTTTTATCTAATGTGTAACTTCAGGACTTTTTTATTTAAAGGTTGGAAATTATTATTTTTGTTTCATATTTTTATTTTATATATGCATCTGCTTAAGATATTTTAAGTAAATGGGTGAATGTACATATAAATATATATTTTAAAAGTAGTTCTTTAGTAATTGTGATATTCCATTTGTTAAGATGAGATTTCTTTTATAGTGAATAAGTTTCCGAAGTGCTGGTATTTAGGAGAAGTAGATATCTTGGTTTTATTTAGTTTAGGAGTAAATTCTGTTGTATTAAGCCTTAATGTGGAAATTGATTTGGGTCAGTTCTCATTTTTGTAGAAGTTACCTCTTTTGGAAGTCAGATTTTAGAGGAGCTTTAATTGCTTGAAGATAATTAGGGACCTGGAAGTTTTAAAAGGCCTAATAGCAGAGGAAAATTTTGTCAGAGACTTTTTTTTCTCTTCCTAAGTAGCACATAAAACTAGTGTATAATCTATACTTACAATTACTTATTAGAATTCTTATGTTCAAGGACCTGGGTTCAAGCCCTGGTCCTCTCCCGCTGGGGAAGAGGCTTTCAAGCTATGAAGCAGTACTTAGGTATCTTTCTCTGTCTCCCCACCCCCTCTCAATTTCTCTCTGTACTAACAAGTATAAGAAAAAATAAAAACCAAAAACTTTTTAGAAAAAAACAAAACCAGATATCTATCTCAGGGAGATGAGAAACTATTGTAATCTATTACCCCTCTGCCCCATAAAATGGGAAAAACAAAAAGCACCAGTATGTCAGGTGACATGGTTAGTTGAGACTGTTGAATAAAAGGGCATCTACCTCATTGCTAGAAAGTTCTGAAGTCAGTTATAGCATTGGCGTTAATACTTGTATCGTGATATTTATTTATGCAAACATAACATTATGTAGGATCACACTATAAGGTGAAATAAATATGACATTATTTATAATCTCTATAATCAAAAAGAGATTAAACTATAACTTTATACATTTTATTGAGAGGGAAATGAGACCAGAGCACCACTCTGTCATCTATGATAGCCCATCTTATTTTTGCTATATGTGTCATTATATAATACCAGGAATTAATCGTGGGCATCATATACCAGAGGCTTGTGTTGTACCATTTAATCACTTCCTGGCCCCATATTGTAACTTTTAACAGCTGTTTAATAAAATAAGGAATTTTAAATATCCACCAAAAAAGTAAATAAGTTTTAATGATTTAAAGGTTAAATATCCTTTTGGAGGAAAGCCTCTCTCCCCCAACCCCACCAAAGGAGTAGAATGAAGAAATATTTACAGGAGGAGTTGTGATGTTTTTATTTTCCTTCCTCCAATAGGATTATCACTGCGGCTCAGTGCCTGCATGATATATCTGCTGCTCCCCATGCCCTTCCTGCCCTCCCTTTCTTAGAAATAATGTGTGCGTTTTACTAGGTGTGCCACCACCCAGCCCTCATAATTTTTTAAAGGTATTTCTATATGCCATATGTTCTATTTAATATTTACATTTTATCTGCTATAACTCACTCATATTTACATTGCATAGCCATTTACTATAGTGGAAAGAGTATGCCCACCCCCCTTCTCATCCTCATCCTCTGTCCCTTCCTCCTTCTCTTCTTACAAGCTGAGTAATAGTTTAAATTCTTCTTTTACAGCTATGTAACTTGGCAGCTATGGGAAATTTAATAAGTGAGCATATTTTCTCAGCCGGTAGTGTTGCACCTGGCTGAGCATACAACTTACTATGAACAAGGATCTGTGCTCAAGCCCCTGAACCCATCTGCAGGGGGGAAGCTTCACAGGTGTCATTCTCTCTCCCCCTATTTATCCATCCATCCATCCATCCATCCATCCATCCATCCATCCCATTCTTGTCACTTTCCATCTCTCTACAATAAATACATAAATTAATTTTTAAAATAACTATTTTCTTACCTGCACATAATGCATTTTATAATCTTTTCACAGATTTTTATGCATACATATGCATAGTATGTATATTTATTCTCCTTTTCTTCATCTTTTAAGAATGCCAGAGTAGGGCTAGAGAGATGGTTCACCAGCTAGGGAATATACCTTGTCATGTACATGGCCCAGGTTTGAGCCCCAGCCCCACATCAGATTATAATGTGGCACCAGTGGAAGATTGGGTGCTTGGCATTTTCTCCTTTCTTTGTGTGTCTATCTGAATAAAAATGCAACTTAGGGTTTGAAAGATGTTGCAGTGGCTGAAGTGTTGGGCCTGAGAGCATAAGGTCCCAAGTTTGATTCCAGAATGGTGCTATGGTCCTGTCTCCCCTTACACCTACATAAATAAAGTATGAAGGTTTATTTTCTTAAAAAGATAAGAGTAGCCTGAGAATTGTGAAATTATGCACGTTTGCAGTGCTGTCTCTGCAAAAGGAAGAATAAAATGCCAGTGTAGAGTGAGTGTGTGTGTGTGTGTGTGTGTGTGTGTCTTCAGGGTTACTGCTGGGGCTCAGTGCTGGCACTACAAATCCACAACTCCCTATAGCTAAATCCACGCCCCCCCCCCCATTTTATTTGATAGGACAGAGAGGAAATTGAAAGGGGAGGGGGAGATAGGTCGAGAGAAAGATATCTGCAGACTTGCTTTAAGTGTCCCCACTGTGGGTAGGGAGCAGGGGCTCAGAATCCCCGTCCTTGGCTTGGGTCCTTGAGTATAGTATTATGTGTGCTTAACCAGGTGCACCATCACCTGGCCCCTCTATCTATATTTTTATCATCCTTCCTTTTTTCATATGTTATAGAACATAAATAGTAATATATATGGACCTACTTGATCCTTTTACATAGTTGTACAGTATTCCAGTCTATTTGAATAGACACCATAATTTATTTAGCCCTTGGTTTCATTCCTTGAATTGTAAACACAATTTGCTGTGTTGGAAACTAAAATACATTTTGTAGACTGTAATTTTAGAAGGTCATTATTAGAGAAATTGTAAATTAAAATTAAGAAAAATGTCACTTGGTTTTATCTGCTAATAACTGGTTTTATTTAATATTCTAATAGGAGAAATGGTAGCCTTAAAGAAAGTACGCCTAGATAATGAAAAAGAAGGCTTCCCAATTACAGCAATTCGAGAAATTAAAATTCTTCGGCAGCTTACCCACCAGAGTATCATCAATATGAAGGAAATAGTGACCGACAAAGAAGATGCCTTGGATTTTAAGAAGGATAAAGGTATGTGTGCATATTTATCCAATTCTGCGTACTCAAGATGTTTCTAATTTTCAGATTTTACTGTCCAGTTTGACTTTTTGAGTAACTGTTAGATATATAAAAGTATTATTGTCATATCACACTTTTCAATATTTTATTTTACTTTAGTAATTGTTGAGTCACTAAGTAAACATCAAAACATTTACCAGTTTAATAGATAGACACACATATAGCACTCACTAAATTTTTTTAAATTAAATTTTTTTTTACCATCACATGCATTTTAGTCTTCCTGTTTCAGTGTCTGAAAGGTAATGTATAGTTGTATTAGAATATACTTGCCTGGGCCAGCAAAATAGCTCACATGGATCATGTGCTCCTTTGTCACGTGGGCCTCCCAGGTTCAAGTCTGTCCCCTCACATTGAAGGAAGCTTTGGTACTGTGGTCTCTTTCATGTTCTCTCTCTCTCTCTCTCTCTCTCTCTCTCTCTCTCCCTCTCCCCCTCCCCCTCCCCCTCCCCCTCCCTCTCCATCTCTCTTCCTACCTCCCTCCCTCCCTTCCTCACTTATGTATTAAAAAAAGAAAGAGTGAATATATTTGCCTTGTGTTTTTAATGCTGTAGTGCCTTAACATAATAGGAAACATGGTAGGCATATAAATTCCAAAAGTATAGAAGCAGGAATCCATTTTGAGTTTATCTTTAACTGTAGTGCTTTGCATAGATTTTTGCAGATGAGCCAAAAATTTATTTGTGCATTTATAATAATTGTCAAATAATGGGTGAAAGACTACTGCTATAGGTTTTATATCTTTAAATTTGACTCCTTTATAATCTGTGGTTTCCAAGAGCAGAATGCAAGTCAGATTAAAGTAGATATATTCTGATTGAATGTGATAGTTAGCCTCCTTCCTTCCTAACTACACACACACATACACACATACACACTCTCTCTCTTTCATTCTTCTGGAGAACACAGTATGGCACTCATGGATAAAGTATGTAGTGATTCTGTTGCATAAAGGAATTTGATTTTGAAAATATTTTGTACTCTACAGAGTCAGACTCATTATTATTATATAATTTGGTCAGATTACCTTTTATCTCCCTTGTATCTTGAGTTACTGTAATGATAATCAAGACAGTTTCATTATTCTATATACACAAAAATTAGAAATTACTGTGTGATTATCCCAAAGAGATAAATAATATGGGTACAGATGTCTTTTTTTCCCTTTTTTATACCAGAGAACTGCTTAATTCTGGCTTGTGGTGCTGGGGAGCTGAGTATTGAACCTGGGACCTTTGGTGCCTCAGTCATGAAAGTCTTTGCATAACCATTATGCTGTTTCTCCAACCTTTTTTTTTTTTTTTTTTTTTAATGTAATCCTGAGGAATGAACCAAGGGTCTTAAGTATGCTTGGTAATGCCAAGGAGTCTCTGCTGCTTTCTCTGTCCCACTCCCCACCCCTCCCTGGTTCTTAGAGTAGTGGAGGAGGACAGTCAGAAAAAAAGAAGGAACAACAAAGATCACTCTGCTATCCATGGAATTCCTTTTGGTCTTGTCCATGATGCTCCCATGTGCTTTTGAGGGTTGACCCTGCCCATAATAAGACATATGCTCTACCCACTTAATCATCATTTGACTCCAAAAATCTTTTTTCTGTTGCTCTTGTTGTTGTTATTGCTATTGCTGTTGTTACTGCTATTGCTGTTGTTGGATAGGACAGAGAGAAATCGAGAGAGGAGAGGAAGACAGAGATGGGACAGAAAGATAGACACCTGCAGACCTGCTTCACCGCTTGTGAAGTGACCCCCCCCGCAGGTGAGGAGCTGGGGGCTTGAACTGGGATCCATAAGCCAGTCCTTGTGCTTCATGCCATGTGCATTTAACCCACTGCACTACTGCCTGCCCCCCTCCCAATCATTTTAATTAAAAAGTCTTTTTTTAGTTCTTTTCCATGGCAAAGCTCATATTTTCTGTCTTTTTAAAAAATGTTTTTATTATCTTTATTTACTGGATAGTGACAGCCAAAAGCTGAGAGGGAAGGGGGTGATAGAGAGAAATAGCAACACCGGCAGCACTGCTTCACCACTTGCAAAGCTTTCCCCCTGCAGGTGGGGACTGGGGCCTCGAACCTGGGTCCTTACGCACCATAACTTGTGTGCTCAACCAGATGTGCCACTACCTGGTCCTATATATTCTCTTTTTTTTAAAAAAAATATTTATTTATTTATTTATTCCTTTTTGTTGCCCTTGTTGTTTTTATTATTGTAGTTATTGTCATTGCTGTTGTCGTTGTTGTATAGGACAGAGAGAAATGGAGAGAGGAGGGGAAGACAGCGAGAGGTAGAGAAAGACACCTGCAGACCTGCTTCACCGCCTGTGAAGTGACTGCCCTGCAAGTGGGGAGTCGGGGGCTTCGAACCGGGATCCTTCTGCCGGTCCTTGTGCTTTGCACCACGTGCGCTTAACCCGCTGCTCTACCGCCCGACCCTATATTCTGTATTTTTAACCTAATGCTTTAATTGTGTAGTAGAAAGGACACTGATTTGAGTTGGGGTGGAATGTTTAGATTTGAGACTTGGCTTATTAGTAGTATGACCTTGTTAGCAAGGTCTTCAACCCTTCTGACCCTGTTATTCCTTTTTATGTATTCAAGGGAAAGATTAGTTCTCTTATTGTGCAATTAGAATTAAATTAAGAGTTTATACATGAAGACTATGTACAAATGTTTTTCATTAGCTTTGCATTATAAGAAAAAGAGACTATTTGTTTTTCCTTTACCGTATTTCTCACAGCCTATTACTTCCTAAGTAACTGACCTTTTTTGTTTGTTTGTTTTAATATTTAGTTATTAGTGATACAGAGAGAAAGAGACTAAAGCACTGCTCAGCTCTGGCTGATGGTGGCATTGGAGATTGCACCTGGGACTTCATAGTCTCAGGCATGGAAGTCTTTTTGAAATAACCATTATGCTGTCTTCCCAGCCCCTGAAACTTTCTTTTTAAATTAAATGTGTGGGTCAAACATGCAAGGCATGCCTTCTATTGTTGAGCTTTTTCTCTGTCCCACCCCCTAGTTTATTACTGTAGGGAGAAAGAGAGAGCGGCACATTATTGCATAATCTTTGGGGTTCCATCTATTCTGTCTTTGTTGCTTTTATGTGGTGCTGGGGATCCAACTTAGCATCCCACACATACAAGGGAAATGCTCTAATTCTGAGCCATTCTCCAGCCCTGCATTGGTCGTTTGAATCATCAGTGTGCCAGTAGACTTCTGACTTTACATTTTTATATATACTGTTTCCATTAGTTTTAACCTCTTCAAACCCCCCCAACTCCCCCATGTACACATGACTTTTGAAAGGCTGAATTCTCATTCTTTAGATCTCAGCCTAAAGGCTGATTTTTTTTTTTTAAATAAATACTGATCTTTCTCTTCATAACTTTTTTTTCCCAAAAAATAATCCTTTCTTATTTCTCCACATGAAGATGGGAACTATTACGTATTTTACTCACTACTGTACACTTCTTCCATAAAAGGTGCTGAATTGTTAAATGAATAGTGAACCGTACTTAGTATCATTTTGTTCATACTTTAACATCTTTATTGTACTTATTTATTTATTTATTTTTTTGATAGGAAAGAGAAATTGAGAGTGTGCAGGGAGATAGAGGGAGAGAAAGATAAAGATAGACACGTGTAGACCTGCTTCACCACTCCTGAAATGTCCCTCCTGTAGGTGAGGCGCAGGGGCTCGAACCAGGTCCTTGTTTTTGGTAATATGTGCGCTTAACTAGGTGTGCCAGTACCCAGCCCCAGTATTTTTATTTTCAATGAGGTAATGTTGGTTCATAAATCTGTGTATGTTTCAGAAGTACAATTTCACATGTCTTCAAAATATATTACCACAAAATGCCCAACAACAAAGCAGTACTGGCCAACCCCCAAAGTCTGGGGGACTTCTGCTTTATCAAACTCTTGTCCTTGCTTCCTTTAGTAATCTCAGTTGTGTAGTCAGAGAGGTTTTTTTTTTTTTATGTCTGCTCTTTTACTTTATATTTTACATTTTCTTTTAAAAATATTTTTATTTTATATTATGCTATGTTTTTATATTGTATATTTTTTATTTTGTTATTTATTTATTGGGTAAAGAAGTCAAGAGGGAAGCGGTGATAGGGAAAGAGACAGAGAGACACCTGCAACACTGCTTCATTATTCACAAAGCTTTCCTCCTGCAGGTGGGGACTGGGTGCTCAAACCCGGGCCCTTATGCAATGCAAAATGTGTGCTCCACCAGGTGCACCACCACCCAGCCCTATTTTGCATTTTCCTTTTATAGAAATTTAATATTTCTTGTAGGACCAATTTAGTTGTAATGAATTCCTGTAACTGTTATTTGTCTAAAATGCTCTTTATTCCTTCAAATCTCAGTGATAACCTAGATAGGTAGAATATTCCTGGTTGGAGATGTTATCCATTCAGTACTTTTATTATATTATATGCCATTCTCTTCTGGAATTTAGAGTTTCTGTTGAGAAATTTGGTAGTCTTTTTTTTTTTTTAAACCAGAGCACTGATCAGCTCTGGTTTATGGTGGTGCAGGGGATTGAATTTAGGACTCTGGAGCCTCAGGCATGAGAGTCTGCTTGCATAACCATTATGCTGTCTACCCCTGCCTGAAGTTTGATAGTCTTATTGAGGGTTCCCTGATGTATGATTCTTAGTTTTTCTCTTGCTAGTACTAGAATTCTTTTCACTTTGTTTTTTAAATCTTTTTTTATAAATTTATTTATTTTCCCTTTTGTTGCTCTTGTGTTTTTTTTTTGTTGTTGTTATTGTAGTTATTGTTATTGATGTTGTCATTGTTAGACAGGACAGAGAGGAGGGGAAGACAGGGGGAGAGAAAGACAGACACCTGCAGACCTGCTTCACTGCCTGTGGAGTGACTCCCCTGCAGGTGGAGAGCCGGGGGCTCTAACCGGGATCCTTATGCCAGTCCTTGTGTTTTGTGCCATGTGCGCTTAACCCAATGCGCTACCGCCCAACTCCCAATTCTTTTCACTTTTTATGATTTTAACTATAATGTGTCTTAGTGTGCATCTACTAGGGATTGTTATTTAGAACTTACTGAGTTGTGTCTCTGCTCCATTTTAGGGAAATTCTCAGTGATTATTTCTTTCTTACTTTGTTAATAAGTTGGATTTTTTTAGATACACAGTTTTAATTTTTAAAAAATCATCTTTTCATTTATTGGATAGAGATAGCCAGAAATCTAGAAGGTAGGGGGAGATAGAGAGGATGGGTGGGTGGGGGGTGACACCTGCAGCACTGCTTCACCATTTGCAGTGCTTTCCCCCTGCAGGTGGGGACCAGGGCTTCAACTAGGGTCTCTGAGCATTATAATGTGCACTCAACCCAATGTTCCACCACCCAGTCCTAGTGATTATTTCTTCAAATAAAAATTCTGTCTCTCTTTTACTTTCTGGAACCTCAGTGATAATAATATTGTTCTTGATGTTCTGGAGCTCTGTCATCTTCATTTATTTTCCTGACTTCAGTTCTGCACCTTGAGGATCTCTGTTTGTATCTTGTGTTCTCCTATTGAGGTCTCTTTCTTGGTAAGGATTTCTTTTTGTTTCTTCACTGGGATGCTGTTCTTTGGTACCATGGCTGTTAAGATTTATTCATCTGGATTTCAGGTCTATTTCTGTGTAGCTTGTTCCACTTTTTGGGGTAGCTTTGCTATCATTGTGATAAGAGGTTAGGTTAACACAGATTCTCCCTATTTGGCCAACTTAACTCCACATGAACATTTTTTTACCTTTTGAAGTAATTAATTAATTTTAGATCAGAGTACTTCTCAGCTCTGGCTTATCGTGGTACCGGGGATTGAACCTGGGGTTTCAGAGCCTCAGGCATGAAAGTCTTGTGCAAAACCATTGTGTTGTCTTCCCAGCCCTTATTATTTTTTAATTGCCACCAGGGTTATCATTGGGGCTTGGTATCAGCACTATGAATCCATTACTCCCAGGGGCCCCTCCCCCTCTTTTCCTTGCATTTAACAGCACAGAGAAATTGAGGGGCAGAAAGAAAGTGAGACATCTGAAGAGCTGCTTCACTCATGAAAGTTTCCCTCCTGAAGGCAGTGAGTGGGGAGATTGAGCTCCGGGTCCTTGCATCTGGTGCACCATCTCCTGCCCCCCTTAGCATTTTAAAAAATATTTTACATTTTTAGAAGTCATAGTTTTCCTTCTGTTTACTATAATAACTTTGTTATTTGCCACTTGTAATAACTGTCCTAGGGTATGAAATTCTTTATTAAATGAGTAATGTGAGCCATGATAAAACAATCTGATTGGTAAAAAGGAATTAGATCCTGAATCCTTAGGTCATAGTATGAAACATGTTACCTGCATTACATGTGGTATTTGTAATTGTCATGCCAGAACAACAAAAAAAACATATATATATATGAGAAATTTAATACTGTAGATTAGAGGGAAGCCACTTCACACAAGTTTTTTTTTTTTTTTTTTTTTTTTTTTTTACCTTTTTTGTGTGGAGTGAGGTCTTTATACATGCTGTGCTGACTTTTGCATTCAGATAGAGGTACCACAGCACTAGAGTTCTCCTGGTACTGTAGTATTCCCATGCTGTGACAGGGTTTAAACCTGGGTCACATGCTTAGCAAGGCATACACTACTCTACTCAGCTAACTTTCCAGCCTTGAGAGAGACCAGAGTGCACTGTTTAGCTCTGATTTATTGTGGTACTGAGGATTAAACCTGGGATGTCTGGGACCTCAGGAATGCAAATCCTGTACTCTTAATACATGGAACTATTCCCATAGTCCTTTAGCACAATTTAAATGTGAAAATTATAAAATTAAATATCAAATAAAATTACAACACTTCTAAACAGATTTCTTCTTGATATTGCAGCTCAGGGGACACACACACACACACACACACACATATTCTTTTGTTCTAGGGCCAACTTTTTTTTAAGTTCTTTTTATTTCAGATAGACAGAAAGGGAAAGACAACACAGCACTGGAGCTTCCTCTGGTGTCACGGTACTCTCATGTGGTACAGGGGTCAAACCCTGGGGCATGCACATTGTAAAGCATGTATTTTATCAGGTGAACTATCTTTCAGCCCCAAGGTTGTGCCATTTTTATAAAACTGAACATTTGTACTGTAACACAAGCTGTTGGCTATATAAAAATACCAAAAACAAGGTTTAAAACCTTGGCTTTACTTTAAAATAGAAAAATTGAAAATAAGATGTTGCTTGAGTCTTTTAAAGGAAATCATTGCCCTTAACAGGGCTATAAGTTACAGTTGTCTTTGGTACAAATATTCATATATCCTGTATAATCTTTTTCTGAAATAATAGGGAAAACTCAAGGAAGATAAACTAATTTTGCTTCTGATTTTTTGTCTGTGCTTTAATCTTTTACTTTTGAGAAGGAGGAATTTTTCTTCCCCTCAAAAAAGTCTTTTCTGGGAATCGGGTGGTAGCGCAGCATGTTAAGCTCACGTGGCGCTAAGCACAAGGACTGGCGTAAGGATCCTGGTTTGAGCCCTGGGCTCCCCACCTGCAGGGGAATTGCTTCACCAGCAGTGAAGCAAGTCTGCAGGTGTCTCTTTCTCTCCCCCTCTCTGTCTTCCCCTCATCTCTCCATTTCTTGCTGTCGTATCTAACAACGACGACACCAATAACAACAACAATAATAATAACTACAACAATGAAAAACCATCAAGGGCAACAAAAGGGAAAACACATATTTAAAAAAAATTTTTTTAAGTGTTTTATGTCCCTCTATATCTAATTTTTTTAAGGATGGAAGAGAGTGGGATACAGTTACTTGAATTCATTTCATTACTCATGTGCATGTCATTTCATTGTTCATAACTCTTTGAGCATCAGAGTGTGAAGCTTTGATTTTTTTTTTTTTTTATTTGTTTACATCTACTAAGAATAATGTTCTGGGGAGTCTGGCGGTGACGCAGTGGGTTAAGCACACGTGGTGCAAAGCGCAAGGACCAGCGTAAGGATCCTGGTTCGACCCCCGGCTGACCCCTGGCTTCCCACCTGCAGGGGAGTCGTTTCACAAGCGGTGAAGCAGGTCTGCAAGTGTCTGTCTTTCTCTCCTCCTCTTTGTCTTCCCCTCCTCTCTCCATTTCTCTCTGTCCTATCCAACAACAATGACATCAATAACCACAACTATGTTAAACAAGGGCAACAAAAGGGAAAATTAAAAAAAAAAAAAGAATAATGTTCTGTCTGAATGAGTATAATAATATGAAATTAAAATTGTAGTTTATAATTCTCTGAGACTTTTCAAATAGTTATATGCAATACAAAATAAAACTTTAACTGTTGATTGCTAGCTCAAGATATAAATAAGTATTCAGATTGAAAAACTCAGACAAAAATTGTATTTTGATCTTTAAAATTAATATAGTATACTGGACAATTGGAAATCAATGTAAGTAATATATATGAATTGGATTAGCTATAATACTTTTTAAAATTTATTCTTATTAGTGATTTAATGATAGCTTACAAGATCATAAGATTATAGGGGAATAGTTTCACATCATCATAGTTATGTGGCCTCCACCCACACCACCTGGCTATCAATCCAGCTGGTTTTTGATGAAATTCATTGAGGTGTTTGTTGTAAAATTTTTTTTCTGGTCGACCTCCAGAAGCGTATATATCCCCAGAGATAACCCTCGTAGCAAAAAAAAAAAAAAAATTGAAATCTCACCAGAGCAAGTTGTAGTGAATAATAGCTGTCTACATACTGTTATACACATGCTTATGAACTCTATGTTTTAGCTCTATGTTTTATTTAGTGTTTTATGTTGAATTCTAATTAAGGTACCTGCTCAAAGATTTATAGTTTTTAAGAGCCTACTGTGTCTTGTGTAGCATTGTAACTAAGCAGTGTCAGGTAGCTTTGTGTAGGACAGAGGAATAAGAAAGTGTTAACGAATAGGTTGTCTTTACATATAACATTAATAAATTTTCTTTTTATGTCTTTAAGGATTATTTACTATGAGAAAGACCAGAGCACTGCTCATCTCTGGCATGATAGTGTTGCCATTATTTTCCAAAAAACTAAATTAAACATATTCTTTTCAGACAGATGTCTCCTAAAGTAGTAGTATGAGGAGGAAAGATATATAATCAATAAGAATACAGTTTTGTTCTTTATTTTTCTCAGATGGAAAATGAGAGTAATAGTTTTAATTGTTGGGCTTGTATTTAATGAAGTATAATACAGCTAGTCTAGAATACTGTAGATAATAATCACCCAGTAAAAGTTCACTGTTGTAGTTTGGTGCTATGTTGTTTGTGAACAAAAATAGATAATAGCAATAATGATATAGATTATAAGTAGGAGGAAAGTAGAGAGGCTTGGGAGAAAATAGTATTTTAGCTTTAGTTGTTTTTTTTTTTTTTTTTTTAAGATTTTATTATATTTATTCATGAGAAATGATAGGAGAGAAAGAACTAGACATCACTCTGGTACATGTGCTGCCGGGAATTGAACTCGGGACCTCGTGCTTGAGAGTCAAAGCCTTATCCACTGCACCACCTCCCGGACCACAAGCTTTAGTTCTTTAATGGAAGTCCATTTGTAGATCAGACATCAGAATTGATATTGACATAGATGTTAATGTGAAAAAATATAAATGTTTTTTGAAAGTTCAGAAGTAAGTCTCTAATTTATTCATGGTGAAAGTTGAGAAGAGTTGCTGTGACTGACTAGTGACATAAGTTAAAAAGGTAGTTCATTGTTTGTAACCCTCCACCTCTTCCCCACACCCCAGCCCACCAGGGAGAGGAAGTCAGGTTAATGAAACTAAGTAACAGGTGATAAGATGTTTATATACGGGGAGGGGAGTCAGGCGGTAGCATAGCGGGTTAAGCGCAGGTGGCGCAAAGTGCAAGGACCAACGTAAGGATCCCGGTTCCAGCCCCCGACTCCCCACCTGCAGGGGGGGTCGCTTCACAAGTGGTGAAGCAGGTCTGCAGGTGTCTGTCTTTCTCTCTCCCTCTCTGTCTTCCCCTTCTCTCTCCATTTCTCTCTGTCCTATCTAACAATGGTAATAACTACAACAACAATGAAAAACAACAAGAGCAACAAAAGAAAAAATAAATAAATCTTTTAAAAAAATTAAAAAAAAAAGATGTTTATATACCACATCTCTCCTGCTACTTTTTAGAATCATAAAAATAATGTCAGGTTGAGTAAAACCAGTGGAGATATTAAAGTAATATGTATAAATGAATACAAAGGGGAGGCATTGTGCATAGATACTCTGAAGTTTGGCTAAAAATAAAGACACTAGACTAGAGGAAGCTATGATTTGGGCTTGAAATGGAGGGATATGGAATTATGAGCTATTATTATCCATAAACAGACAACTTTGCATTTAAATTCTGCAGTGGAGAAAAGGCTTGGTGAGTGTTCCAGTGGCAGAGAACTATATGGGGCATCATGATCATTAGGATAGTAAACTAAAAAGATGACTTATATTGCTCTAAGACTTTTTAGTTTTCTCTAAGGAAGGCAGTAATCCCCTTTTATATGGTGAAGAGAAGCATAGGACAGTCAGGTTGATAGGTTGTTTTCCAAGTAGTTGTATGATAACAGTGAACTCATATACATTTAATATGATATGTTATAGGGTTGTGTGTGTATGAATGATAGTTGACTGTCAAGCTGTAAGCATATAAGACTTTTAGTCTTTCTTCCTTTCTCCCTATCTCTCCCTCTCTCTCTTTTCTTTTTCCTCTTTCTTTCTCTCTCTCTCTCTCTCTCTCTCTCTCTCTCTCTCTCTTTCTTTCCTTCTTTCTTTCTTTCTTTCTTTCTTTCTTTCTTTCTTTCTTTCTTTCTTTCTTTCTTTCTTTCTTTCTTTCTTTCTTTCTTTCTTTCTTTCTGTAGTGCTGGGTCCTTAGGCATATGCAATTCCATGCTCCTGGGTTGATTTTCTTTTCTCATTCTCTTTTGGTAGAGAGAGAACACAATACTCCTTCACCATCATGGTACTTCGTTGTGGCACCAGGTCTCAAAGCCAGCTCTTTGTGCCCAGTGAAGTGGAGCTTTACTGGGGGATCTGTCTTGGTCCCTACTTTCAGATTTCTTTCTTTTTCTTTTAAATAGCACTCTATTTAAAGGGGGGGGGGAAGCTTCTCATTTTTTGTAATCATCTTTATTTATTTGATAGAGACAGAAATTGAGAGGGAAGGGGGAGAGAAAGAGAGGCAGAAAGACACCTGTAATCCTACTTCACCACTAGTGAAGCTTTCTCCCTGCAGGTGGGGAGTGGGGGCTCAAACCCAGGTCTTTGTACATTGTAATGTGCACTCAACCAGGTGCCCCATCACCCAGCCCTTCTTTTTCTTTTTTAAAAATACATATATTTTTTATTTTATTCAATAGAGACAGAGAAATTGAAAGGACAGAGGAGATAGGGAGGGAGAAAAGAGACATACAGCACTAATTAACCACTCTTGAAGCGTTCCCCTTGCAGGTGGGGACCGAGGGCTTGAACCTGGGACCTTGTGCATGATAATGTGTGTGCTTAACCTGGTGTACCAGTACCCAGTCTCCTAATTTCAGATTTCTAGTGAGAAAATTGTGTTTAGGATTTTGTTGAGTATCGGATATTAGAATATGCAAAATATTATTACCTGGTATTATATTCTTTAGAGATAGATATTTTTGATGTGTAAAATAAATAAGTATGACACAAATATTTTTAAATGTATAACTTCATAGGTTTTTCTAGAAAAGGATATTAAACATGCAATAAGCAAATAATGATTTTTAGTAGTTACTAGTAAAATTCAGCCTTCCTGTATCATTTACTATTACTACTACTACTACTACTACCACTACTACTACTGCTGCTGCTGAGGCTTGACCTCTCTGGGCATGTGTGTTTTCAGATAGGAGAGTGGTTAGAGACTCCCCAGCATCATATCTTTCCCCATTGCTGCAGTTCTCCCATGTGGTGTTTTAGGCGATTCATCTTGGGTCTCCCTCAGACAGTGCAGCCTCCCTACCAGGTGGTCTATCTCACTGGCCCCAGGAAACAGAATTTTAAATGAGATTTATTTATTTTTATTATTATTATTATTTTTATCTGTCAGAAAGAGCTTTCTTTTTCTGATTCTTTTTAGACTCATAAAAATATCAGGTTGGGCGCAAAGCGCAAGGACCGGTGTAAGGATCCCGGCTCAAGCCCCCGGCTCCCCACCTGCAGGGGAGTCACTTCACAAACGGTGAAGCAGGTCTGCAGGTGTCTATCTTCCTCTCCCCCTCTCTGTCTTCCCCATCTCTCTCCATTTCTCTCTTTCCTATCCAGCAACGATGACATCAATAACAATAGTAACTACAACAATAAAACAAGGGCAACAAAAGGGAATAAATAAAAAAAAATGTCAGTTTGGATAAAAACACTACAAATACAAAAGTAACAAGCTTTAAATGAGTAGGAAGAGGGGGAGTATGTGCATAGATACTGTGATATTTGGCAGGAAATGAAGAGACTAGAGACTATTACTCCTTGAGTGCCAAATACTCATATTATTTATTTGTTCATTTTTTATAAAATTGTCATGCAACATTCTACAAAGTGAACATCTTTGTGTATCTTGCTGTCATTAGTAAAACAGGATAGTGGGTTTGGGAGAGAGCTCTCATTTGGTCCGGCAAACACATTACCATAGGGAAGTCCCAAGTTCAAATTCTGGCTTTGGATAGCAATAGAGGAAGCTCCTTGAATGGTGGAACACTCATGACGTTTATATATCTCTTTCTCTCTCTGAAATAAAAATAATGAAATGTTTAGGGGTGGCAGATTGCACCTGTTTCTAGAAACAAAAGAGTTCTGAAGTTCTGTAATTTAGATGTGGTTTGTTTTACTAGGTTTTCCTCTATAGGTAAATATTTAAATTACTGCCTTAGCTTCTAGTAACAGTTGTGTTTTTTGTTTTTTTTAACAAATCTTATGTATCTGTGTCTGTAGGATATACTCCACTGATCAGTGCAGTTGCCAAGTTATATAGCTCTCTTCTTTATATTAACAGTTATAGTCAGATTAACTTACCAGGAAGCTTTAACTATTTTATATTTTCGTTAAAGTTTTGTGTGGAGGCCAGGAGATAGTCTCACCTAGTACAGTTTACACTTAACCATGTGCAGTGTCCTGCCTTCAATCCCCTACACCACATAGGAAAAAATCAGAGACTATACCACAGAAGGTTACGTGGATGGTAAAACAGTGCTATAATCCCTTTCCCTCCATCTCAATGAAAAGGCTGGCCTCGGACCAACAGAATCCTGTATATTTCAGACACCAGGGCCATAACATTTTTTTTTTCATACTTCTACTTTTTTTTTTTTCCTTGTCAACAGGACTATCACTGGGGTTCAGTACCTACATGACCCCACCATTCCTGGCAGTCATTTTTTTTTTTTTCCTTCTACTTAGAAGATGAGAAGAGACAGATAAATAGAGGAGAAATACCTCAGCACTACTGGTGAATCTTCTTCCCCACAGGTGCCCCCATGTGGTAGCCTGGGGTTCAAATCTTGGTCTTTGCACCTGGTAATATGTGTATTTTACTGGGTGAGTCACCTGGTGGTCCCCTCTGACCTTTTATGTTGTAACTTTCTGTTGCATTGACAGTTTTTTCTACTGAATAGAGAGATTAATTAAAATATAGATACTAGTCTGGTGAGAATCTACCTGGGAAGGCGCTTGATTTGACAGGCGTCTGACAGAGGTTTATGCCCTCACCACAGCACTGGGGCAAGGGTTGAAGCTGTGGTCTGCCTATCTGGAAAAAGTTGGCATGGATTGGTGAAGCCCTGGGGACAAGAACAACATAAATAAATAGGTGCTGATGCTTTCTGTGCTATGCATGTCATAGATAATTCCTTCCCGTTTCCATTGCATTCACTTTTTTGTTTTTCTGTGTCCTTTGTTACTTAAATCTTGTTTATGGTCATGTCTGATTTTTTGCTTTTGTTTTGTTTTATTGTGAGAAGGTGGTTTGTCCCAGTTCTTAGAATTCTGACCCTCTGGAAAAATACGAGGATATTTTTCTGCAATTTTTTTTCCAAGTTCTGCTCTTCTGACTTTTATTTTATTTTAAAGAGACACCACCACACTGAGGCTTCCTCCAGTGCCATAGTATACCCATTAAGGATGTGCATGGGGACTTGAATCTGGGTCATGTGCCTGGCGAAGCAGTATCCCTCCCAGGTCAACTATCTTGTTGGTCCCTCAGATTCTATTTTAACTACTTGCAAATATTTATATGTTAAAATGTCTCTCTTCAAAAATTTTACTTTGTTCCACCATCTTTATCCTATGTAAAGTTTCCACATGTTCTGGGTTGTTATTGATCCTTTTATATAACCTACCATACTACATTGCTAAGTACTACAGTGTTAAATTACATTTTTAATTTCTGACAGATAAAAAATTTCCCTTAAAATTTGTTTTATTTTCGGGAGTCAGGCGGTAGCGCAGCGGGTTAAGTGCAGGTGGCATGAAGCGCAAGGACCGGCGTAAGGATCCCGGTTCCAGCCCCCGGCTCCCCACCTGCAGGGGAGTCGCTTCACAAGTGGTGAAGCAGGTCTGCAAGTGTCTATCTTTCTTTCCCCCTCTCTGTCTTCCCCTCTTCTCTCCATTTCTCTCTGTTCTATCTAACAATGATGACATTAATAACAACAACAATAATAACTACAGCAACAATGTAAAACAACAAGGGCAACAAAAGGGAAAATAAATAAATATAAATAAATTTTTAAAAACCATATAAAATTTTGTCTTATTTTCATGCATTTATATGGATATGAAGTGTGAGAACTTTTCAGTGGATATTTGAAATGCAGTGAGCTTCAGTTTGGGAAAGAAAAAATTTCGGTTCATGTATTGGGATCAGAAATATATTTATTTCCATGTAATGCATAAGAGTAACTTAGCAGGGAATAATTTTCAGGGAATTTTGTTGTCCTTTGTTTTTTGACCAGAACTCAGCTCAACCTTAGCGTACTATGATGTTGGGAGTTGAACCTGAAATGTCTTAGGCTCAGGCATGAAAGTCTATTAACAGAAACTATTATGCTGTTTCCCCAGCCATTATCAGAGGGTATTTAAGGACTAGGTCTGATGCCTGGTACTCTCTAAGTACTGTATAAATATTTGATGTTGATAATTATAGTTAACATATACCTCATTCTTTGATTTAGTAATTCTATTTACAACACATATAAGAAGTAATTGTGACTGAATAGCAAGCAATACATCATGGCATTTCATCATGACAAAATAATAGAAACAATTATTAGATAAAGCATAGGTGGGCAGAACTATTGCATATTATAACTGAATTAAAAATCATGTAAGAGCTCTATGACCTGGAATATTCATCAGTCTTTATTATAAACTGGGAAAAGTTTGCAAATGAATATGTAAGCTCTAATCTAGCTTTTACTTAAAGAAATGTATTCCAGAGATTAGAGATAATTTTCTGGGAGTGTGCCTTCATTGCCCTACATGGAACCCAGGTTTGAGCCTCACCACCACAAAATAGGAGCTATTGTGACAGGAAGCTTTCGGTGTCGTGGCACCTCTCCTTAACCCCATCTGAATGAAAAAAGTTAGCCAGAGTACCACTCCATTTCCCACCCCACCCTCCACAAAAGAGTAGTCCAGAAGCACAAATAAATTTTTGGAGGTAATAGATAATTTCAATATCTTAATTGTATATACAGGTTCAGTTGTATATACAGATTTAAGTAGTGTGACAACTACTTAAATTGTACCTACTACATATGTTCAGTTAGCAGATGTAAACTAACATTTTTGTGTTTAAAAGTTAAAAACTATCAAGTTAATTACTTCAAAAAACAGAACTGAGATTATTTTTTTAAGAAATTGGGTCAGAAGATTGTGGAAGCTGGTAAGTCTGAAATATGTAACAGCTTTAAGCTGGAAATGACAACAGTAACAGATGTAGTCTTGAATTTAAAAGTCTAGATTTTGTCTTCGATGATGATGATGATGATGATTGTGAATGTGAGAGAGAGTTACACGAAGTAGGGATTATAGACTCTGCTCTGCCATTTATGATGTTTTATTTGATTTTGTCTTTCTTGTTTTTATGTGGTGCCAGGGATCAAACCCAGGGCCTCACGCATGCAGTGCATGCACGCTACCTCAAAACCACCTCCCCAGCACTGGAGTTTTGGTTGTGGGTGCGGTGAGTCAAACACTTATAGAGGTGTGAAGTTGTACTCCTGATTATTGTATAATATTGTGAACCAATGGTAAATAATAGAGATAAGAATCTGTATCCCTGAAGTTCCATACTATTTTAAACGAGTGGTATATCAATGATACTAATGAAATAATAACAGCAAAATCATAGGCGCTCTGGAGACAAGATTTCTTCATTAAGATATCTCAAGTCTTTTCTTCTAAGACTTTCAACTGTTTGGATGAACCATTTATTAAAGGTAATTTACTTCCCCCAAAGTATACTGATTTAAATATTAACCACATTTAGAAATACTGTCACAGTAGCATCTACACTTTTTCACCTAGTAACTGGGCACATAGACTAGCCGCATTGACACACAAAATTAATCATGACAATGTCTTAATGATTTTATCAGAGTAACAAAATCTGATTGAAATGGTGTAAATCATGTGGGATTATTAGCTTACATAAGAGGAGGCCCACAGATAGGGCAGTCTTTAAGTTTAGTTGATTCAGTAACATATGAATGCCATCAACCACTCAAACTATGCTATCCATAGCAATAGTTTCATTCTTGCTATAGTATCTATCTCTTAGAAGGGCAGTTGTTCATGTAGGATGAGAGTGTTGTTTTCTAAAAGTAAGTAGATTAAATTTTAAGAAGTTATTATTATACTAATATCAAATACTTACACAGTTCTTAGTCTGCCATGGCCTTCTGATCTCCAGAAAACCTTTCAGGGTCTGTGCCATCTTTAATGTCTCATCCTCAAATCTGTGTACATCCACACACCTATGAACCAATACATAGCAGGAAAGTTCCTAAGAACCTGCTTAACATACATTGTACCCAGATTAGAATATAAGAAGGAGGAAAAAAAAATGTAAAAGTATTACTTTCAGGAGTGAGGAGAAAGCATAATAGTTATACCAAAAGCCCTTCATGCTTGAGGCACCAAACATCTTAAGGTTCAGCTCCCAATACCACTGCAAGCCAGAGCTAAGCAGTGTGCTGGTAAAACAGCCAACAACAACAAATACTGCTTTCAGAACTCAAGGACTTGTGAGAGTGAGAGATATACCTTTGCTATATAGAGACTGACTCACTAGCGTTACATGAAATTTGAAGATAACAGTATTACAGAACAAGAGTGAGAATTACCCACCCTGGGTGGTGGGTAGATAGCCTAATGATTATGCAATGAGACTCTAATGCCTGAGGCTTCGAAGTCCCAGGATCAATCCCCCACACCACCATCCTCAGCCAGAGGTGAGCAGTGCTCTGGTAAAAAACAAACAAAAACTATACAAGTGGTGAAGCAGTGCTGCAGGTGTCTCTCTGCCTCTCTCCCATCTCCTTCCCTCTTGTTTTCTGGCTGTCTCTATATAATAGAGAGAGAGAGAGAGAGAGAGAGAGAGAGAGAATGAATTCCCCACCCCTGTTATACAAAGGAAAGGTCAGGCAAGCTTTTTTCTATTTCTAGTTATTATGCCCTAGGATAAGTAGGAATTGGCAGCCAAAAGAGCTGAGTCATTTGGTTAGTAGTAATTTCTTATTTGGAGTGAGGAAAGTTGTATTGATATCCTTTTGTTCAGTGTTGACTGGCGTTACTATTTTAATTTAGTGAATATAGTATTTCTTGACTACCACTGGACATGTTCATTATGATTTAAGTTCTGTTCTTGGATTTATAGGTACTAAATTTTTAAAAAATATTTATTTATTTGATAGGACAGAAATTGAGAGAAGAGAGGGAGAGTGAAGAGAGAGAACTAGACTCCTTCGGTGTTGCTTCACCAGTTATGAAGCCTTCACTGGCCCCTGCTGGTAGGGGCTGAGGACTTGAACTTTGGTCCTTGCACATGATAATATGTGCACTCAGCCTAGTGTGCCACTGCCCAGTCCAGCCTCAGATGAGATTGGGTGTGTTCAGGGTGGTATGGCAGTTGACTCAGTCCAGCCTCAGAACTAAACTTTTTAATTTGAGGATTTGGGGTCATTTTATGGCAAATAGGGTTTTCTAACAAATATTATACACTCAAGATTTGTCCATTTTTACAGACTTCTGACTTTTAGCTAGAAAGTTTCTTTGTGCACTCAACCAGTGTGCCACCACCTGGCAGTTTCTTCATAAGGATCCCAGTTCAAGCCCCTTGTTCAAGCCCACCTACAGGAGAGGTCGCTTCACAGGCAGTGAAGCAACACAGTTTTGGGTCTAATATTCAAGTCTTTAACCTAGTTTTTAGATAGCTTTTTAGGAATAGTGTGAAATACAACCTGTGTAGCTTACTCATAAATGGTCCACTAAACTGCCATCATTTAATGTAATTTCTTAATTATTCTTAAGAGCTGGATATTCAGTGAGAACTATATATAAAAAATATTAATTTCTGGGATAAATATAATTACTTAACATTTTAGGAGTAACTGACCAGTCCAGTTTTCCTTATTGAGCAAAATACATTAGAAGAAGGAAGAGTTTTTTAAAAAAATAGTGAATAGTTGTGTCAATAAAAGAAGTCTGTGTTGGCAAAGGAGCTACTGAAGAAATAATGTGAGATTGAAAAAGAAAGTAAACTTGTAGAAGTCTGTTACAGAAATTCAAGAACATAACGCAAACTCCTAATTCATATTTTAAAAAAACAACTTTAAACCAGAAAAAAATAACAGAGAAACTTTCTTTTTTTGTGTGTGTGATTTTTTTTAATTTTTAATTTTTTAAAAATATTTTTATTTATTAATTATTTTCCCTTTTGTTGCAGTTATTATTGATGTCGTCGTTGTTGGATAGGACAGAGAGAAATGGAGAGAGGCGGGGAAGACAGGAGGAGAGAAAGATAGACACCTGCAGACCTGCTTCACCGCCTGTGAAGCGACTCCCCTGCAGGTGGGGAGCCAGGGCGCGAACCAGGATCCTTATGCCGGTCCTTGTGCTTCGCGCCACCTGCGCTTAACCCGCTGTGCTACAGCCCGACTCCCGTGATTTTTTTTTTTTTTAAAGAAACTATTTTTTAATCTTTTTCCCTTTTGTTGCCCTTGTTTATCCATGTTATTGTTGTCATTGTTGTTGGATAGGACAGAGAGAAATGGAGAGAGGAGGCGAAGACAAAGGGAGAGAAAGACACCTGCAGACCTGCTTCACCGCGTGTGAAGCTACTCACCTGCAGGTGGGGAGTCAGGGGCTTGAACTGAGATCCTTCCACCAGTCCTTGCGCTTTGCACTACGTTCACTTAACTCGCTGCACTACTGCCCGGCCCCCCTTAAATTTCTTTGTTTTCATTTCATTTTTTTTTAAATTTCTTTATTGGGGAATTAATGCTTTACATTCAACAGTAAATACAATAGTTTGTACATGCATAACATTTCCCAGTTTTCCATATAACAATACAACCCCCCCCCCCACCCCCAGTCCTCTGTCATCCTTTTTGGACCTGTATTCTCCCCCACCCCACCCCACCCCACCCCCACCAGCCCCAGAGTCTTTTACTTTGGTGCAATACACCAACTCCTGTTCAGGTTCTACTTGTGTTTTCTCTTCTGATCTTGTTTTTCAATTTCTGCCTGAGAGTGAGATCACCCCATATTCATCCTTCTGTTTCTGACTTTATTTCACTTAACATGAATTTTTCAAGCTCCATTCAAGATCAGCTGAAAACGGTGAAGTCATCATTTTTTATAGCTGAGCCAGTATTCTATTGTGTATATAGACCACAACTTGCTCAGCCACTCATCTGTTGTTAGACACCTGGGTTGCTTCCAGGTTTTGGCTATTACAAATTGTGCTGCTGTGAATATATGTGTACACAGATCTTTTTGGATGGGTGTGTTGGGTTCCTTAGGATATATCCCCAGGAGAGGAATTGCAGGATCATAGGGAAGGTCCAATTTTAGTCTTCTGAGAGTTCCCCAGACTGTCCTCCATAGAGGTTGGACCAATTGACATTCCCACCAGCAGTGCAGGAGGGTTCCTTTGACCCCACACCCTCTCCAGCATTTGCTGCTGTTGCCTTTTCTGATGTATGACATTCTCACAGGAGTGAAGTGGTATCTCATTGTCTTTATTTGCATTTCTCTGAGAATCAGACTTGGAGCATTTTTTCATGTGTTTCTCGGCCTTGTGGATCTCTTCTGTGGTGAATATTCAGTCCGTGTCCTCTCTCCATTTTTGGATGGGGTTATTTGTTTTCTTGTTGTTGAGTTTGGCAAGCTCTTTGTATATGTTGGTTCTTAAACTCTTGTCTGATGTATGGCATGTTAAGATCTTCTCCCATTCTGTGAGGGGTCTCTTGGTTTGGGTAATGGTTTCTTTTTCTGTGCAGAAACTTTTTAATTTGATGTAGTCCCATAGGTTTTTGCTTGGCGTAGTCTTCTTTTAACTGGATTTGTTTCATTGAAGATATCTTTAAAATTTATGCGGAAAAGAGTTCTGCCAATATTTTCTTTGTTTTTAATCCAAACCAATTTGTTTTGATGTACTAGAAGCAGTCTTGATTTGACTATGACTTGGAAAAGAGATGGAGAGCCATCTTAAAGTTGTCTGTGGTCTTAGGGTGTCTCAGTAGTTTTTAGGGAGTTGATGGGAGAGTCTCCACCAATTAAAATTCCAGTCCAGGCCTGGAAATTGCTCAGTGAGGTAGGTACATGACTTACCATCTGTGAGGCCTTGGATTCAATTCCGAGCACCTTGTGGGAACACCATGGAGGCAACAAAGCTCCACAGATGGTCAAATTCTGTTTCGGTGTTGCTGCCACTCCTCCTCCTTGCTTCTCAGTACATAGAATAAAAAGTTATGCTGACGAAGCTATTTGCTACCATTCATGTGAAGCCTACCTAGAAGATAAAAGGAGGGCGGGGTAGGTAGCATAATGTTTATGCAAAGAAACTCATGCCTGAATCTCCAAAGACTCAGGTTCAATCCCCCGATCACCGTAAGCCAGAGATGAGTAGTATTCTGGTTAAAAAAAAAAAAAAAAAAGAAACGAAACGATAGTCAGGTCTAGTTGTAATTCCCATACCTCAGGTGCTTTACTTAATTTATCCATTGTTCTCTTTTTGGTGGAGCAGACATTTAAAAATCTGGCAAAATAAAGTGAATAGCAATGATTATACTGAGCAGTGAAAGGCATCAGAGATCAAGTACCAACAATCTGTTCCTCCTGGAGTGTTCTTATTGCACTTTAGTGTTTTGCCTGAGTATCAAGTTTGTTGATCATTTTTTTCACTGAGTTTTAAATTGCTTGGATTTTATTTTTATTTCAAATTTGACGTTTTTCTCTAAGAAAAAGTAAAATGAGTTTATTTGAACCATTAAAATAGTAGAAGAGAAAAACTAATTTTCCTTTTTAATTTCTTGCCTTCTATCCAATCCAGTGCCACCATAATCTGTGTTGTAAGATGAAGATATGTTTTATGCTTTATTTATTTTGGATAGAGACAAATAAATTGAGAGGGAAGGGAGGTAGGGAAAGACACACCTGCCCACAAAGCTTCCCCCCTCCAGGTGTGGACTGGGGTTTCAACCCAGGTCTTTGCACACTGTAATATGTGCATTCTACCAGGCACACCACAACCCAACCCCCTAAAGGTGGAAATATTTTTGGAGGGAGGGCGGGAGGGGGAGAGAGAGAGGGAGAAGAGGATCAGGCAGTTAGCTAAGCAGGGACATAGAGTTCAAAGATGTAGGAGATTGAATAAAACCTAAGGACAGTTTGGAGACAACTGACATAGAGCGAAAAGAGCAGAGAAAGTTCCACAAGCAAAGAGAATCTGAAAGAGATACACAGAATTCCTCCTTCTCCTCTTCCTCTGGAGTCAACAATAAAATTTATGGGAATAATCTTTTAAGTGATCCAGTTACAAAATGCTAATTCCCTTTTATTTGAACAAGCCATTTTTATGTGATTAATAGGGGTTTACAAAAATGTACGATTATAGGATATAGTTCCACACCACAGCCACCGCCAGTGTCTGCACCCACCCTCCCAATGATAGCCACCATAGTTCTCACAAAGTCCTAGGGACAGCTTACTTGGTCCCCCCCCCCCAAAGTTTATATGTTTAAATTCTATATATTCTACATGAGTGCCAAGTGAAACCACCTGTTAGTTGTCTTTCACCTCTTACTTTGCTAAGCAAAATCACCTTCAGTTCAGTCCATTTTGTCCGAAAGGAGACAATGTCGTTTTTCTGATTGCAGTGTAGTTTTCCAAGGAACATATTTTCTATAACTCTTTACCCATTCATCTGTTGCTAGGCAGTTAGACTTCTTTCTCTCTTTGATTATTGGGAATAATGCAGTTGACAGCATAGGTTTTTCATTTCCTTTGGTTACATGTCTTTCAAAGTGGCATTGCTGGATCATAAAGTATTTCCATTTTTACTTGTTAGGTATTCCATATAGTTTTTTTAAAAATATTTATTTATTCCCTATTGTTGTCATTGTTTTATTGTTGTAGTTATTATTGTTGTTGTTGTTGGATAGGACAGAGAGAAATGGAGAAAATGGGAAGACAGGGAGAGAAAGATAGACACCTGCAGACCTGCTTCACCGCTTGTGAAGCGAGTCCCCTGCAGGTGGGGAGCTGGGGGCTGGGACCTGGATCCTTATGCCGGTCTTTGTGCCACCTGCACTTAGCCCTCTGCGCTGCCGCCCGACACCCCTCTCCATGTAGTTTTCCAAAGGACATAGACCAGTTTCCTTCCCACAGTGTGATAGAGTGTGGGATCCTTCCTAAGATTGGATCTCCATCGGTTCATCAGTTGTAGTACTGCTTTTTGTAAAAGTATTACTATATACTTTGTCTTCAGTGTTTAAATAGGAACCAGGAAAAAGAGGTTTTTTTTTCTATATTTTGGCTCTTGTAGTAATGCCTTTCTGGGTTACTTTTAAGTCCCAGGTATAGCACTGTAAACTTGATTTTCTACTATTAAAGGCATAATTGTGGGAATGTAAAAAATTTGGCCTTAAAAATAAGAAAATTTGCAGTTATTATATTTATTTAATAGTCTATTTTACATATACACTAACCTTGTTGCCTCAATTTGTTATTATTATTATTTTCCCCTTTGTTGTCCTTTTTTTTTTTTTTATTGTTGTAGTTATTATTGTTGTTCTATTGATGTCGTCTGTGTTGGATAGAACAGAGAGAAATGGAGAGGTGAAGGGAAGACAGAGAGGAGGGAGAGAAAGATAGATACCTGCAGACCTGCTTCACTGCCTGTGAAGCGACCCCCCCCCCGCAGGTGGGGAGCCAGGGGCTCGAACCGGGATCCTTATGCCAGTCCTTGTGCTTTGTGCGCTTAACCTGCTGTGCCACCACCTGATCCCCACCTCAAATTTTTTTTATATAATTGCTTTGTTTGAATCTAGATGCAAATTAGATCTGTACACTGTATTTCATTATTATCTAAAGTCTTATATTCCATAGTATCTTCTCTTAACTTTAAAAATAGCCAAAATATGGAAGTAACCTAAATGTTGATCAACAGTAACCTAAATGTTGATCAATGTTGACTGAATAAAGAAATTATGGGGCATATACTCAAAGGGGCACTGCTTTGCAGTTAAGTAGATGGTACCGTGTCCTGGTCTTGGATATAACTCACCTGGTAGTATGTGTGCATTGCCATGTGTGAAGCCCAGGCTTCAAGCTCTGGTACCACCTGGGAACACTGTGGATGGCACCAGGACATCTCCATGGTCAGTGGGACAGTGTTTAAACAAACACTCCTTTCCTCTCTAAATAAAAAGAATGAAAAAACTGGGCCCAGAAGGCTCCTCAGTAGTATCATTTATTCTAGAACCAACAGTATGTTAAAAGTTTATTTCAGGGAGTCGGGCGGTAGCGCAGCGGGTTAAGCGCACGTGGCACTAAGCGCAAGTACCGGCATAAGGATCCCGGTTCAAGCCCCCGGCTCCCCACCTGCAGGGGAGTCACTTCACAAGTGGTGAAGCAGGTCTGCAGGTGTCTGTCTTTCTCTCCCCCTCTCTGTCTTCCCTTCCTCTCTCCATTTCTCTCTGTCCTATCCAACAACAACAACATCAATAATAACTACAACAATAAGACAACAAGGGCAACAAAAGGAAATAAAGAAAAAAGAGAAAAAAATCCAAAAAAGTTCTAAAAAAAAGTTTATTTCAGCAACTGGGGAAATAGCTTAGGTTTTGGATGATAGGACTGCAGGCCTGAGGCTTCTGGATCAGGCAACAGCACTGCTTGTATCTCTCTCTCATCTCTATCAGTTCTGCTCATATGAAATAAATAATATAAGCTTTTTTAAGAAAGTATTTCACGGGAGTCAGGCAGTAGAACGGGTTAAGTGCATGTGGCAGAAAGTGTAAGGGCTGGCATAAGGATCCAGGTTCGAGCCCCTGGCTCGCCACCTGCAGGGGAGTTGCTTCATAGGCGGTGAAGCAGGTCTGCAGGTGTCTCTCTTTCTCTTTCTCTTCTCTGTCTTCCCCGCCTCTCTCCATTTCTCTCTGTCCTATCCAACAACAACAATACAACAATAAGGGCAACAAAAGGGAATAGTAATTAAATATTTAAAAAAATAATAATAAATTGCTCTTTTTTAAAAAAAGTCTTTCACTTATGCCTGAGACTCCAAAGTCCCAGTTTCAATCCCCCCCACACTATAAGCCAGTGCTAGTGCTCTGGTAAAAAAAAAAAAAAAAAAAAAAAAAAAAAAAAAACATTTCACTTATTCATCAAAGACTAGGCTACATCTGGCTAAATGCTTCCTTTTGATGTTATTTAGCTTTTTCTGCTGTCACTTACTTTTACTGCAAGTGGTAGTTAGATCTACATGCTTAATCAGATGGAAGTCAGTTCCTTCCTTGATAGTTTGTACTTCAAAGGTGATGTTAAAAGTTACTCTCTCTTACGAGTTTTGTGGATTGCAAGCATACTAACTGAGCAGTTTTGGTTCAGGTTCTTTCATGAGACTTCAGTGATGTATATACAGGACTTGCTTAGGATTGACAGTTCCACTTTTGGTGACTGGTGTCAGTTCTTGTTTAAAGTTATTTCTGGAGTTTCTTTCCACAGTTATTTGACTAACTTTGACCATTTGGTGACTGGTTTCTCCCAGATCAAGTGATCTAGGAAAGTAAGATGGAAGTTGCAATATTTTATGGCCTAGCCTGGGTGATCAGACACAGGATCACATCTGAAGTATCCTGTTGTTTACACAGCCCATCCATAAAAAGAATGAATACTAGTTCATGTGAATCATTAGTGTGGAGGCTATTTTAAAGGCTGGTTACCATAAATGCTTTTCATTTAAAATGTAACATGATTTTTTAATATTATGCTAGCTACTTACAATTTTGTGATGCAAGGGAATGAACTCAGGGCTTTGATACCACTGCTGGGACTCAAACCTAAGTTCTTGTACTTGGCAAGTTAGGCATTCCCTTGGGTGAGCTACTATCTGGCTTCCTTATCTTTTATATTCAGTTTTTTCCCTGAGATATTAACATGTCTTTTTCATATAATATTGTTAGCCTTCAGTAAAAGAACAATAAATTAAGAGGATAAACTTATCTTTTATATTAAAAGATGTTTCCCAGATATTAACATGACTCTTTTTTCATATAATATTGTTAGTCTCCAGTATAAAACAAAGAAAACCCACTAAGTTTAGAGGATAAGCTGCTATTTGGAAATAGCAGATAATTGTGATTCATCTTCGTAGAATTAGAAATTTTAAAACTTATCTAAAGGGAGTATTCAGTTCAGTTCCACGGTTCTTATAGAGGGGGAAAGGCAGATGACAAAGATCATGGAATGAACGAATAGATGAAGTATTGATTATGGGAAAGAAGCACAATGTTGAAATGGTCATATGGTGTCAATGCCCATGTTCAGTGGGGAAGCAATTACAGAAGCCGGACCTTCCACCTTCTGCACCCCACAATGACCCTGGGTCCATACTTCCAGAGGGATAAAGAATAGGAAAGCTATCGGGAGGGGATGGGATAGAGAGTTCTGGTGGTGGGAATTGTGTGGAGTTGTGCCACTCTTATCCTATGGTTTTGTCAGTGTTTCCTTTTTATATAAAAATAAGAATAATAATAAAGAAAGAAATGGTCATATGGAAGGGTTAGAGGTCAGTTGTTAGGTATGGCAGACAACAAAGAAAAAATAAATTAAAAAAATATTTTTTTGTTTGACTCCTTTGAACGTTGGTGGCATGGCCCCAATTCAGAGTTTAGATCCATTTTAAAGTCTTAACAATAAAGGTCCTTGGGAGGTGGCCCTGGGGTTAAATGCATAGTGTACTCTGGTGAGAATCTGGGCTTGAAATCTGGTCACAGGTAGCACCCATGGACAGTAGCCAAAGCTCTCGCGAAGGGTGAAACAGTGCTTGATGTCTTGTTGTAGTTATTATTGTTGTCGTTGTTGGATAGGACAGAGAGAAATGGAGAGAGGAGGGGAAGACAGCAAGGGGTAAAGAAAGATAGACACCTACAGACCTTGTAAAGTGACTCCCCTGCAGGTGGGGAGCCAGGGGCTCGAACCAGGATCCTTACGCCGGTCCTTGCGCTTTGCGCCACCTGCGCTTATCCTGCTGGGTTACTGCCCGACTCCCTCTTGATTTCTTTCTGTCCAACAACAACAGTTGTAACAACAATAATAACCAACAAAAGGGGGAAAAATAGCCTCCAGGAGCACTAGATTCATAGTGCTTACACTGAGCCCCAGAAGTAATTCTGGAGGCAAAAAAACTTTTTTTATTAGAAACAGAGAAATAGAAAAATGTGGGAGAAAGAGTGATACCTGTAGCAATGCTTCACTAATTGTGTGAAGTGGTTTATCCTATGGAGCTTTTTTTTTTTTTCCCCTGCCTAATACACTTTAAAAGTAAATATTAGTGCTCTGGGTGTGGCTGGTTATGTTTCTATATGTATGAAAAAATATTATCTTCATCATCAGTATATTGAACTCACCTTCATCCTTTTTGTTTGTAGAGCCAGGTCCCCATGCTCCTAGTCCTACTTTTTCATACAGACAGAAAGAGAAACACTATAGCCCTCACAGTCGTGGCACTTTTGTATGACAGCCCATTTTATGACTCCAGAGCCTTCACTGGGTAAATGTACCAAGCGTTATTTGATTACTGTCACCCTGGTAGACACTCGCATTGCTTCCAGGCATTTGCTGTTAGAAATTATGCTGCGTCTTACTGCTCTGTGATTGTACCAACCTAACGCTGTTGACTGGCTACGGAAGGGCAAACGCTAGAAGAAGAACCATCTTGTATTATTATAAGCTAGGTATTACTGAAGTCCTAACACATCTCCTCATAGCTTTGCCAAAGAGTTTGTTGCTATATTTTTAGATGATTGGCGGTTTGTTGTTATGGTAAAATGCTAGTTTGAAAAATAAGTTGAGGAACCAGTTGGTGGCACACCTGGTAAAGCACACCGATTCCCATGTGCAAGGAAGTGATTTACACCCCCAGACTATGGGGGTTTCACGAGCAGTGGAGTGGAGCTGCAGGTGTCTTCCCATCTCTGTCTCTCTATCTCCCCCCCCACACACACACTCTCCCTTTGTCTTCCATTCTGTATCCAAAAAAAAAAAAAAGACCAGGAACAACAACAACAACAATAAAAAATAACAAGGGCAACAAAATGGGAAAAAAAATACCAGAACAGTGGAGCAGTGCTGGCTCTGTATACAGCAGTAACCCTTGTGGGAGTGGAGCGGGAGAGAAGAAAATACTGTTGTGAGTGAAAACAAACATCTTTCTTTGAGTATAAGAGCGGTTTGCTCTCTCTTTTCCTCTGTTGCCTATTTCCATAAAGTTACTAATATTTTTTTGTCTTTTCAGTTTAGAGAGACTTTTATACTTTATCTACTCTGTGCCACCACTTGGACTTAGAGACATTTTTGGAAAGGGTTTATGACAGAGACAAAAAGACATAGCATAGCATTTGTCAAATACAGTGCTGGAAATTGGACCTAGGACCTTTTATTTGTAGTTTGTGCTATACTGCAGAGCTACCTCTCCACCGCTAATCTGACATTTCTTAATAACTTTGTGTAATTCTTTTTCTTTCCTTTGTCGCTTCACCACTCTTGGCCATCTTTTTTTCAGATAAACACACACGCACAAACACACAATGTGTGTGGGGGAGAGACCAAACAAACAAACACCTGTAGTGCAATGAGGGCCAGGTTTAAACCTGGGTTCTGTGTATTTCAGAGAGGTATATGATACAGGTGAACTACTTTGCTAGCTATTAGTAATTTTTTTTTTGTTTGCCTCCAGGGTTATCACTGGGGCTTGTTGCCTGCACTACAAATCCACTGCTCCTGGAGACCTTTTTCTTCTTTTTTTTTTTCCCCCATTTTGTTGTTGGTAGGACAGAGGGGGAGGGACAGATAGACACCTGCAGACCTGCTTCACCATTTGTGAAGTGAACCTCCTGTAGGTGGGGAGCTGGGGGCTCGAACCAGGATCCTTATGTTGGTCCTTGGACTTCGCACCCTGTGCACTTAACCAAGTGCACCACTGCCTGGCCCCTGCTGTTACTAAATTTTAGTCAGTCTCATTTATAGCATATATCTCTTCTTTTCATTTATGGAGGGATTAGTTTTATTTTCTAAAAAGTTTTTGTTGGCATATGTGACACCTCTTCCTTTTTCTATATAACCCAGCTACCCTATTTTTTGTCCTGTTGTGCTTTCCAGGATAGTTAGCCAATATTGTATTTTCATCTCTTTCAGCGTTCATATTTTGTCTTTAATTCTGTTAGCTAAGTAACTTCTAGAGCTGTGTGTGTGTGTGTGTGTGTGTGTGTGTGTGTGTCTTATAGTCTTGTACACAACACATGGCATTTTTCTATTAGACATGTCACTATGGGTCATTCAGTGCACCCAGTAGAGCTCACTCAGTACCAGGATTTCAAGGCCTTGGTTCAAACGTGTAAGGGTTAAGCTTCCCAAGTGGTAGAGGAATGTTTATAGGCATTTCTTTCTCTCAGTTTCTCCCCTTTGTTTATCTCTACATATTTATATCAGACTAAGAAAGAAAAGATAAATGTTTATCAGCAATGGTGGAGTTATCCTATAGGCCTAGCCCTAGTAATTAAAAACTCTGGTGACAAACAGGACAAAACCTGACACTCACTATTGCTTTTAGAAAGTTACCACTAAAAACATTAAGAAAAGATTCTTATATCACGAATGTACTGTAAGATCTCTGCTCTATTTTTTAATTTAGGAATTGGTTGTGAACAATTTTAGGAGGGTATCAGTAGTTTTTCTTTTGATAGCTAGATGTTGAATTTTATCAAGCTTTTCCATCTCTGTGTGTGTGTGAGAGAGAGAGAGAGAGAGAGGGAGAGAAAGAGATTGAGAGAGATGGGGCGTCATGAAAGTCAAGAGTAACACTGAGATCTGATAGATAACAAATTTGAGCAGTAGGCTTGCAAAGTCAAGTGCACTACTTACTGATCCACCTTTCTGGCCAAAGTATTTCTTGATTCTCTAATCAAACCACTTATTGGGATATTTCTTGGTAATTGTTGGGGTTTGGTTTGAATGAATTTCATTTAGGATTTTTAAAATCTCATTACTATATTTATATATGTGCTATATATTATTTTAGGTTTTAATAGCAGGCTGATTTTGTAAAATAAGATCATAATGTGTGTGTATGTTTTCAAATACTCTGGAGCTGTGTGATCAGAGCTATGTTTATTGAAGACTTAATTGAAGTTCAGTCAAACTCAGACTAAGATTTTAGTAAATATTTTTTAGGAGTGAGTGAGAGACCCCAGAGAATTGCTCAGCTTTGTGACATATGGCAGTGCCAGGAATTGTACTAGGAACTTGTGGGGCCTCAGGCATGCAAGTTCTCTACTCTTTTTCTGAGTAATACCCCTGGTGTGCTCCAGATTAACTTTTAAGTATACACAGTTCTCTTAAGATTTTAAAAAGTTCTTTACTGGAGAGTCGGGCAGTAGCACGGCGGGTTAAGCACACATGGTGCAAAGCACAAGGACTGGCATAAGGATTCCGGTTTGAGCCCCCGGCTCCCCACCTGTAAGGGAGTCGCTTCATAAGCGGTGAAGCAGGTCTGCAGGTGTCTACCTTTCTCTCCCGCTCTCTGTCTTCCCCTCCTCTCTCCATTTCTCTCTGTCCTATCCAACAGCAATGACATCAACAACAATAATAACTATAACAGTAAAACAAGGGCAACAAAAGGTAATAAATATTTTAAAATATATATTAAAATTTCTTTATTTACTGAACAATACTAATTTTGGTCAGCCTTTGCTGAGAGACAGTTTACTCACTAGGTAAAACAACTTAATCATACTCAGAAACTATGCAACGGGAATATTTACCAGAAGTGTTTGTTTTATGTCATAAGTTTTTTACATTTGAGATCACTTTATTATGGGGAATAATGATTTGCAACATAATTTATAGCAACTATCTTTAGGAAAAAGAAGGGTAGCCAGGGAGATGGCTCAGTGGGAGAACTCAGGATTAGCATGTGGGAGACCCTGGGTTTAATACGTGGCACCACATTTACCAAAGATGTTCTGGTTTTCTCTCCCTCCCCCTCCCCTGCCCCTCCCCCTCCCCTCCCCCTCCCCCTCTCCCTCTCCCTCTCTCTCTCTGACTATATATATCTTTTTCAGAACAAACAAGTGCAGGGAGATAGCATAGTGCTTATGTAAAGAGACTCATGCCTGAGTGTCCAAAGTCATAGAATGAGCAGTGCAGTGGTGGAGGTAATAATAATAATAATAATAATAATAATAAAAAATATTGACAAAAACAAGAGTTGGGAAATGAATTAGATGTATTTTTGTGATGGTACTGATACTAAATTTGGAGACAGATAAATGCTATAAAAGTGACAGTAGCACGCCTCTTAAGGATAAATTTTTTCTCTCAGCATTTTATTTTAAAAAATTTTTAATTTATAGAAAATCTGTAAAACTGAATACCATTTTTGTTTTTAGGTGCATTTTATCTGGTGTTTGAATATATGGACCATGATCTAATGGGACTACTAGAATCTGGTTTGGTTCATTTTAATGAAAATCACATAAAATCCTTTATGAGACAACTCATGGAAGGTCTGGATTATTGCCATAAGAAGAATTTTCTACATAGAGATATTAAATGTTCAAATATTCTTCTAAATAACAGGTACGTATGAATTTGATGCATATGTTTAAAATGAGTGTTATATGATACATACAGTGATTCTGTTCATAGGATGTTTCAGTTCATTATTCCAACTTTTTTTTGGTCAGCATTGTCACTGGGTCTTCACTCCAGGCTGACTCTTTTCAGAGAGAGAAACACACACACACACACACACACACACACACACGACAGTAGGTGTAATGAGGCTGGCTGCGGTAGGGGTCCTGTGACACCACAGCACTGAAGCGTCCCTCTGTGTAGTGAGTCCAGACTCAAACCTGTTCATTTACATAGTAGACCAGGCACCATCCCAGGTGAGCTAGCTACCTTGCCATCCCCATCCTCTCTCTATTTTTTCCCCCTTGTGTTACTAGAGAATGAACTGGGGTCCTTGCACATATTTAATACCAAGTGGCCTCTCTGACTCATTTTTTAAAATCTGGCTACTTAGACACAAGAAGTTAAGAGAGGAGAGTAGTCCAGGAGATGGCTCAGTGGATAAAGCATTGGATTCTCAAGTGTGAGGTCCCAAGTTCAATCCCCGGCAGTACTTGTTACCACAGTGATATCTGGTTCTTTCTGTCCTCCCATCTTTCTCATTAATAAATAAATAAGATCTTTAAAAAAAAGAATAGAGGAGAGAAACATACATGAGGAGAGAAAAACACATAGAGGAGAGAAACACACACACACACATGAAGAGAGAAAACACACACATACACCCACACACATGGTTGTCTCCTTCGATATTGCTAGGTAAGGTGTACAATATTACAGCTCAAACTACAATGTTGTTTCCCATGTATTTTTTTTTTTATATTTATTTATTTTCCCTTTTGTTGCCTTTGTTATTGTTGTCATTGTTGTTGGATAGGGCAGAGAGGACTAGAGAGGGTAAGACAGAGAGGGGGAGAGAGAAAGGAAGACACCTGCAGACCTGCTTCACCGCCTGTGAAGCGACTTCCCTGCAGGTGGGGAGCCGGGGGCTTTAACTGGGATCATTACGCCGGTCCTTGTGTTTTGTGCCACGTGCGCTTAATCCCCTGCGCTATGCCCGACTCCCTCTCATGTATTTTATTTAATTTTGTCATCACCTGGGCTTCACCAGTGCCAGTGGACTTTTTCAGCTAGAAGAACAGAGGGGAAGAAGCAAAACTGAAAACGTTCTCCAGTACACTGAGGCTAGGGCTTGAACCTGGCTCTTGTAAATGACAAAATAGGCACACTATCAAGGAGAGCTGTCTTGATGGCCCTAATGTACTTTTAATTACTAAAGTAGCAGTTTATAAATGCATAAAGTAACAGTTGGTTTTCTTGCTAATTATTCTTCCAAATAATGTAATAAACTTTGAAATAATAATGGAATTTTAGGTTAATGTTTCAGATTTTTTAAGTTAGAATATTTGATTAATTCTTTTTTTAATATTTTATTTATTCCCTTTTGTTGCCCTTGTTGTTTTATTGTTGTAGTTATTATTGTTGTTGTTGTTGTTGTTGTTGTTGGATAGGACAGAGAGAAATGGAGAGAGGAGGGGAAGACAGAGAGGAGGAGAGAAAGATAGACACCTGCAGACCTGCTTCACCGCCTGTGAAGCGACTCCCCTGCAGGTGGGGAGCCGGGGTTCGAACCGGGATCCTTATGCCGGTCCTTATGCTTTGCGCCACCTGCGCTTAACCCTCTGCGCTACAGTCCGACTCCCTATTTGATGAATTCTTAAAGTTTTTAAAACTTTGGATGCATGTGTATATGCACATACTAAATACGCGTGCAACAAGGGTGGGTAGATAGCATAATGCTTATGCAAAAGACTTTAATGCCTGGGACGACAAAGTTCTCAGGTTCACATTCTCTGCACCACCATAATCCAGAGTTGAGTAGTCCTCTGGGAGGGTGAGGGGTGCCAGACCAAATGTGCACTTGCAGGTACACACACAGATACATACATATTTCGTTTAATTTTAAATATTTTCCCAACAGCATACTCTTTAAACTGCTATGATTATGTTGTAATTGACACTACATGCTAGTTTAATGAGGCATGGTATTACTGGTTTTAGTTAGTATTCTGTGGTCCTAGTCCATTCTAAGAAATGGAATATCAAATGTAAATTTTAAATGATGAGATTTAGTTCTTGAGCATTATTTACTTGAACAAGTAAATTGTCTCATTATTAAGTGGTAAGATTTTTTCATTTTCATTGATAAGTACTTTTGTTTTTATTTTGGATAGTGACAGAAATTGAGGGGAAAGGGAGAGAGGGAGAGGAGAGGAGAGAGAAGAGAGGAGAGGAGGAGAGAGGAGAGGGAAAACGAGCTATAGCACTATTCCACTGCTCATGAAATTTCCCCCTGCAAATGGGGACCAGAGGCTTGAACCCAGGTCCTTGCACATGGTAATGCATACACTGAACCAGGTACACCACTGCCTGGCCCAGTATGTACTTTTCTAAATAGCATCTGAAATACTTTGTGCTAGAATAATAGAGGGGAGTGAGTGGTAGCCCAACTGGTTAAGCACATATATCATCATGCAGAAGGACCTGGGTTTGAGCCCTTGCTTCCCACATGAAGAGGGTATGCTTCAAGAGTAGTGAAGTAAGTACTCCAGCTATCTCTCTGTCTCTCCCTTTTTTCTCTTCCTCTTCTCTCAATTTCTGTCTGTACTATCAAATAAAAGGAGGGGGCAAAAAAAAAGAAGGGAAAAATGTCCACTAAGATGGGTGGTTTCATTGTGCAGAAGCTCCAGTGATGACCCTGGTGGTAGTGAAAAAGATAAATAAAAAGAATAATCAATATAATATTACTAGAACTACAGTAGCTAATTATCTAAAGAATAATAGTAATTTACCCTGCTTGTGAGTTTGTCTAACTTGTACATTGTATTATGATCAGTTTTAAAAAATTACATAAATGCATTTGATTTATTCTGAGAATGGAATAATAATGTGTATCATCAAAATAGTCTAATACTTTATGTTCATTTTTGTTTTTACTTCTACCAGAGGACAAATAAAACTAGCAGATTTTGGACTTGCTCGACTGTATAGTTCGGAAGAAAGGTGAGAATACTTTAAAATGAATATTGTAAACATTAGAGTCCAGTTTTAGAAGCATAAATAGTGAAAATTTATACCCTATTGGCTTGACTTGACAAAATTTTATAAATTTATCTCCATTTAAAAATAATTGAGGGAGTCGGGCGGTAGCACAGCGGTTAAGTGCAGGTGGCGCAAAGCACAATGACCGGCTAGAGGATCCTGGTTCAAGCCCCCGGCTCCCCACCTGCAGGGGAGTCGTTTCACAAGCGGTGAAGCAGGTCTGCAGGTGTCTATCTTTCTCTCCCCTCTCTATCTCCCCCTCCTCTCTCCATTTCTCTCTGTGCTATCCTACAACGAAGACATCAATAACAACAACAACAATAACTACAACAATAAAAAAAAAAAGGGCAAAAACAAAGGGAAAATGAATGAATAAATATAAAAAAAATAATTGATCTTTAAGGGGTGAATGTAATTTCTTTTAAATTATGCCATTTTAACAAATAGTCTTAAAATTTTTCAGATTTATACTTAAATTTCTAATGTGGATCCAGAAATTAGGATTTAAAAATTTTGGTTTCATGAACAAATCTAGTACATACTTTATATGGCATATTTAAACTTGTAAACGTTGTTTCATTATGTTGGGTTCTTTAGGTTTTTATTTATAGCTATTTCTGTAGTTGTTTTGTTTTGAACTCCCTAGAATATGTATTTAAACAAACTATTGTGAGGAAGTTTAGTGTATAGCTTCTCTGAATACAGAAACTTCATACAGAGTTTTGACTTGACTTCTATTATATCTAGTGATAGTGAAATATAGCTTGTTTTATTAGAGCTAATGGAATTTTAAAATATTTGTGGACTGATAGATTTTATGTAAATAAACTATAGAGTTAATTGGAATCTCTAGCTCTCAACTTTCCGTCAAATAATATTGAGTCATATATCCATATATAAATATTATATGAAATTCTGAAGTGTAAAGTTTATGGCAACTCTGTACTTCCTTTAGTATAACTAACTTAACATGATAAAATACCACTTACTTGAATTTATAAAGTTTTGTTTTAGAAATGGGTGTTTATTTTAGAAGAAAATACTATTTTCACTGAATCATTCGGCACACTTTTGGTTTAAGAAAATACTCATTTGAATTTTACAGGTTGACAAATCTGTTTTAAACATTGGAGTAACTGACTTTTTTTTGGAAATAATTATCACTTTTGAGAAGTGTTTTTAATGATGTGGATTGGATCATGGGAATTTATGAAACAAGCAGTGGAACCAGTTGAGATTGTTATAACAGGGCTGTGCTCCGCTGTACCTACTTTAGTCAGCAATGCTGCTGTCATTTATTTATTTTATCTGCTGCACATAGAGTTAATGCTTTAAGAAAGTGTTATATGGTTTGGCCATTTATTTTTAAATTTAACCTTATAAAGTTTTTCTAGAAATGAATAACTACAGCTTAAATGCTTTATCTGAAGAAATGGAGACCCAGAAAAAGACGAGAAGCCTTAAAGATAAAAAGTATTTATTTGTTGGCAGAGTTAAGAAAATATAGTTTTTTTGTTTCTAGCTCATAGTTTATTTTTTCCATCACACACAATTGTGCCTCTTGCTAGAAACTAAAAGAAAAATAAATTGATCCACTGTGTACTTAATCTGAAATTTTATTCAGCATGTGTGTGTGTTTTATTTCCTTTTATGTGGCATTAGAGTTGAACTGAATGCCTCACAAATACACGATAAGCTTGTGTGACCTGCTGGACCTAACTTTTCATTCATATCTTTTAGACACACAGAGAAAGGAGACAGGTAGAGAGAAGAGAGATACTACAGCAGTGCTCCATTATTCGTGGAGTTTCCCCTGGAGTAGTCTGTGGTTGCAGTGCCTGTCCTCAAACCCAATGCATAAGACAGCATGGCAGGTATTTTATCAGTAAAGTATGTCCCAGCTCCTCAATTACAATTTTCCTTTAATGACTAAATTCCAGTGACCAATGTTTAGAGGGGAATTTTGCTTAATTAACTATTCTTAATTGAAATAGCACAGTAGTGGGCCAGTGTAATAATTCCTGGATTGTGTGCTGCTTTTTAATCTGTTGCCAGAGAATGAACCCAGGACCTTGTGCATGCACATACCACATTTTAAAATTAAGATTTATTTTTATAACAGAGGGTCCTGGGGGGGGGGGTAGGGCATCAGCTTGGCTGGGGATTAAACTCAGGACCTCATGCTTGAACACCCAGTACGTTTATCTGCTGCATCTCCTTCCAGTTTTCGTAAATACCACTTTTTAAGTAGAATATTGTGAGTGAGTCAGGGAGGGTTCATTTGGCGAGGCACATGCATGGCCTGGACCCAAGTCTTAGCACCACATGGGAGGTGCTGTCACCAGATCTGGTGATATGATGTCTCTCTTTCCACCCCCACCCATTTGAATGAGAACGCGACCTGTGTGTGGTGAGATCGTGCGTGTGTGAGGTCCTGACTCCATGAGCAATTAAAATTATATGAACAGTAAAGTAGTGGAGTGCTAGCATGGTTGCAAGAACACTGGATCTTAATTCCCATTATGATGCTGAATTGATAGAGTGATTTTGAGATTAGTGGAGTAGGAAATTGAAAATCTCATGGCTTTGCATCTTTATTGGTTTTTTTTATTTTGCCCACAGTCAAAACTTTATTGAAAAACTGACATCAAAATAGGAGATTATTATTGTATACCTTACAAAATTAAACATAATTACATTATCCTGATAGACAGAATTACTGAGCTGATAAGGCTTTCTGCGGTGTAACACAAATTCTGGGAGTTGCGTGGTCAGTAGTGCTGCTTTCTTCTAAACGAGCACCCTTCTGTGAGTCTGGCCTTGCCTCCCGTCGGCTGGCACAGCACTGTGGAGCAGCCCACACAGAGAACCACCGTCTGCTCATGGCTGAAAACCGTGGTGATCTTGTAGCAACCTGGACATTTCACATCCATAAAGTAAGAATTTGGGCTTTGAACCAGTCATTTCTTTTTATGCTTTTTCTTTTCCTCGTCCAAGGACGGATACAGCAAATCTCGAGCCAAAGGCATGTTGATCCTCTCCGGAGAGCAGCGTGATCTGATGTGCCTGCATCTTTATTTTTTAATTATTTATTTCTATTTTACTGGATAGGACAGAGAGAAATTGAGAGGGAAAGGGGAGACAGAAAGACAACTGCAGACCTGCTTCACCATTTGTGAAGTGTCACTCCTTCAGGTGGGGAGTGGGGGGTCCGACCCAGGTCCTTGTCCACACTAACATGTTGAGCTCAACTGGCTGATTTGGATAAAATATGTGGAATTTTTATGGCAAATCAAATTTCTAAGATAACAGTTTGCTGTGTCATTTGTTTCATAAGCTAACATACTATCCCTCAGGGGATTATGTACTCCTTTAAAGGTCCTTTTTTACAGATTCAGGTAATTATGATTTCTTTAAAATAAGTGAAGTGACCTTAACTTAATGGAATAGTGTCCCAGACGTGGCACAGTGATAGAGCTTTAAACTTGCAAGAATGATATCCAGAGTTCATTCCTTAACACCACATTTGCCAGACTGCTGCTGTGGTCTTTCTGTCTTATGAAATAAAGTACTTTTAATTTTTTCCATGGAATGGCTTAACTATATGTACTATTTCAGTAAATTTTAATGACAAGGCAATTTCTAACATTGATTTCTACCCATAGCAGATGACTTAGCTTGTCTAGTGAGAGGAGTATCAAACCAAGAGATGTGAAGTCACGCAGCTTTGGCTTTTGCCTTAACATTACTAGTTAACCAGTTGTGGAATTTTGAGCAAGTCATTTAGTTCTCATGTAGATTACTATTCTCAACACAGGATGAAATATTTAGAAAGTTCCCAAAATCCTTACTTACAGGTTATTGAAAAACATTTTTAAGGTTCTAAAAATTACTGTGATCAAAAGAAACATCTTATTAAAGGCAATATCGCCATCTAGTGGCTGACCATAAAATTGCCATTGAGAGCAAAGGTTTATTTCCTATGCTAAATACATAGATTTAATAGGAGAAGGGAGACTTCCCTCTTGATAATCTGAGGATTTGATGAGATGATATCCAGGATGAAAATTCTCTTTTTAATGCTGTCTCATTACCAGTACTTCTATCTTTTTAATGAAGATAGAGTTACGGTCATTATATTAGATTTTTGTTTTCATTTAACATTGTGACATTTTTCTCTTCTTTGAATTAAGCCACTTTAAAGATAGATCAGAGTTTAAACTTGATTATTTTATTACCTAAGACACAAAATACATTAACAATCAGTAACAGCGTGGCTTATTCTTTTTTATTTTTTTATATTTTTTATTTACTTATTCCCTTTTGTTGCCTTTGTTGTTTTATTGTTGTTATTGATGCCGTTGTTGTTGGATAGGACAGAGAGAAATGGAGAGGAGGGGAAGACAGAGAGGGGGAGAGAAAGACACCTGCAGACCTGCTTCACCTGTACAGTGACTCCTCTGCAGGTGGGGAGCCAGGGGCTCAAACCTGGATCCTTCCGCTGGTCCTTGTGTTTTGTACCACGTGTGCGTGTGCTTAACCCGCTGCGCTATCGCCCGATTCCCAGCATGGTTTATTCTAATTCAAGGAAAGGTTATCATGATCTGAATATCTTCCTGATCCAGGTTAGTGCAGGGACGGTCTTTTTTTTTTTTTTTTTTTTTTTAAACATTTGGGGATTCTAAGTAATAAACAACATTTTCTGATAGCCTCTGGATAATAGGGTTGTGGTAATAAAAAGATTACTGATAACATGAAAACAATAATAATGTGAGTAATTAAGCTTCAGGAATAGAGCCCTAATATAAAATTTTCCAACTTAACTGTAAATTTAAGATTAGATTATACTTCCTTAGACGCTTAGAGTAGTTTGAGTTGTTCAGCATTCAAAATGGGAAAGACAGTTCAGTATTTCCAGTACAATGTTTCCCCCCCTCGTGGGACTTTTATTCATTCTCTTAGTTCTGAAGACTTAGAAATCTGAATTTAAAGTTTTGTCTAAGCTTGTGTGTTTACTGAGTACATTTTCTAGGTGATTTCAGTACCTTAAATTAAACATGTTGTTAAGAATGAGTATTTATCCCTTACCAAATTGCTTAGTTTCTTTTATTCTCTGTTTAGTTAAAAGTCTTGTCACTCTTACATGTAGACCATTATAAATATAATTTTAGTGATTTTCCTGCTTCTAGTCTTTCTGCCCCAACAATTTTTTCATCCTCTCTTATCATTTGTCAGACCTGTTGCCTGTATAATAACAGTGTTGAACTATGTGTAGTCCACTAAACAAACTGAGCTCTTTAATACTTTCATGAATTTGTAAGTTTATACTAATTGTTTCCTTTTGTATAGAATTATATCATATTACCTTGGTCTGACAGGTCTTTTTGTTCTACATGTTATTCGGGCATTGTCTGCATTCTCCATACATCCTTAGACACATCTTCCTTTATGTGTACAGAGCTCAATTCTCATTATTATTTTTTTATTTTTATTTATTTTCCCTTTTGCTGCCCTTGTTTATCGTTGTTGTTGTTATTGCTGACATTGTTGTTGGATAGGACAGAGAGAAATGGAGAGAGATGGGGAAGACAGAGAGGGGAGAGAAAGACACCTGCAGACCTGCTTCACCACCTGTGAAGCGACTCCCCTGCAGGTGGGGAGCTGGGGCCTCAAATCGGGATCCTTACACCGGTCCTTGCGCTTTGCACCACCTGCGCTTAACCCGCTGCACTACACCCGACTCTCCAATTCTCATTATTTTAATTGGCACTTAGAGTATATTACTACAAATTTCTATCTGTATTACCAACTAGACTTTTAAGACTGTGAACAGCTCCAACCAACTGTACTTGGTTGGTTGTTCAAATAATCTGTTGTTCATACCATTAGTACAAAGCTTAGCTTATAGTTTCAGTACACATTTGCTATTTATTAAAAAAGGATCTGGGTAGCCAGGCAGTGGTGCACCTGGTTACACATATTACCAAGTATAAGGATCAGGGTTCAAGCCCTCCTCTCCCCACCTGCAGGGGGGAGTGCTTCATGAGTGGTGAAGCATGTCTGTAGGTATCTCTTTCTGTTTCCCTCTATATCTCCCCCTCCTCTTTCAATTTCTCTCTGTCCTAATTAAAAAGAGGGGGAGAGAAAGTGGGGGAATTTGTAGTGCCAGCACCAAGCCCCAGTGATAACTCTGGTGGGGGTGGAAATAGACTTAACTCTCATTTGTACTGGGTATATTATATATATTATATATATATGTAGTCCCTTTTCACAAGAATTATTTTAAGGAGAAGCAGTCCTGAGGTAGATATCATAGATACTATCAATGGGAAAGAAACTAAAGTTGAACATTGTTAATATATTTCAAATAGTATACAGTTGAGTAGTGCAGCTAAGATTTAAGTTTCACCCTTTGGACAGAGAAGGAGAGGGAGACAGAGACAGAGAGAGTAATTATGCTGCATTGGTTTCCTGGTACGACTCTTGATCCAACCTGGATTACCTACCTTTAAAACGTGTTTTGGTGACAGATACCATCACACTGACAACTTGTTTAGAGTTCTGTGGCAGCAAGAAATTTGCTTAACTTTACTATCTGTTCCTTTTGCCTTCAGATATCATAGTTTATTTTTTCCAAATTATGTATGCTGATTTAGTCTTCTAGCAGTTTAGCAAAGTAATAGTTTCAATTCTGAATTGTCCTTAAAGCTTCTTAAACATCTAATGAAAAGTTATTATGATGTTAAATATTTTAAATGAGCTGTGATTCCACATAAAAGTTTCATTATAAATTTTGTGACTTTGCTTTTTAATATCTTGTTAGCTGCATTAAGGTAGAAAATTTTTAGAAAATCTGAAGAAAGTGATTTTTATGTTGTGGTACTGGATTTAAAGAGTAGCCTTCACTTTCTTTTTAAAAATTGTTAGAGGGTCCAGGTGGCCAGCATCTGAAATGCATGTGTGACAAGGTGCAAGGATTCAGGTTCAGCCCCATCTGGGGAAGGAAACTTCATGAGCGATGAAGCAGGTCTGTAGGTGTCTCTCTCTCCTCCCCCTTTTCCTCTTGATGTATCTCTGTTCCTATCTAATAAAATAATAAGCAAGATTTCTAGAAATCTTTTTTTAAAGATTTTCTTTCTTTATGAGAAAGATAGGAGGAGAGAGAAAGAACCAGACATCACTCTGTCATATGTGCTACCAGGGATCAAACTCGGGACCTCGTGCTTGAGAGTCCAAAGCTTTACCACTGCACCACCTCCCGGACCACGATTTCTAGAAATTTTAATGGGATTTACAGATAGTACAATGTTGACAAGAGAAGTTGACATCGAAACTATTATTTCTGAATCTTCACTAAGTTTAGTTTCTAGCTAGCCATGAGTAGCAGCTTTAATTAGAGTTCCTGTTTTGTTTCTGTCAGAGATGAGAGATTGTGTGCATTTTGCTAGGTCATGTTGCCAAAAGCGGCCCCTGGTGGTCCTGGGGTAGCTCAGCGTGCCGAGGGCAAAAATGCAAAGAAAGACAAGCAGTCAGCCCTGGGAAAGCCTCAGTGGGACAGTTCATTTATTGAAAGAAAAAGTAGGTAGATATAGGCCATAACTCGGGGGTAAGGTAAGTTAACACAGTAATCCATGGCATTTAATTAAAGAAGGAAAGGGGGGGCATGTATAGAAAGCCACCCATGTCCGGAGATCCAGCTGTCAGAGACCGGAGGAACCAGCCCTTGTCTCCACCTGAAGGTAGAGTTGGGGGTCAACTCGCTCAGACCTCATGGAAGCAATGGCCTAAACTTTCTGGGACAGTGGGCCCACTCTCCCAACAGTCGTGTTGTTTGAATTTTAACTTTAATTATAAAAATAAAGTGGGTTGCTCATATTTTTGTTTTTAGATCTGTGAAAGAAAATAAAGCATTTTTTTTTTATCATATCAACTTGCTATTTATTACTTTAACCTTGTTTTGTAATATTATAAGATTTTGTTTTTTTCCTGTTATCTTTAGGATGTTGACAATAGGTGATACAATTTCAGTGCTTTTTACTTTGCTCTTGACATTTCTATATGTCACATCTTTTTTTTTTTTTTTTTTCTCTCTTTCTGTTTTTAGTTTTCAATGTTTAGTTATTACTGAAAGAAAGGCAGAGAGAGGGGGTCGGGCGGTGGCGCAGTGGGTTAAGCGCATGTGGCTCAAAGCGCAGGGACCGGCGTAAGGATCCCGGTTCGAGCCCCTGGCTCCCCACCTGTAGGGGAGTCGCTTCACAGGCGGTGAAGCAGGTCTGCAGGTGTCTATCTTTCTCTCCCCTTCTCTGTCTTCCCCTCCTCTCTCCATTTCTCTCTGTCCTATCCAACAACGAATTGTGTCAACAAGGGCAATAACAACCACAACGAAGCTACAACAAGGGCAACAAAAGGGGGAAAAAATGGCCTCCAGGAGCGGTGGATTCATGGTGCAGGCACCGAGCCCAGCAATAACCCTGGAGGAGGAAAAAAAAAAAAAAAAAAAACGGCAGAGAGAGCCAGAGCATCACTGTGGCACATGCTGTGCAGAAATTGAACTTAGGACCTCATCCTGGAGAGTCCAAGGATTTATCCACTATGCCGCCTCTTGGGCTACTGAACATAACATCTTAAACATATCATGGAATGTGTTTTAGATAGTACTATTAGTAATGATTGAATTGTATGATTCAATTTGGTCTTACTATTTGCTAGTTGTTCCTGCCTTGGGATTGCTTTTAGGGCTAATGTTCATCAGGATATTCTCAGTGTTTTCTTCTTTTAAGTTATACCTTAAGTAAAAGTGTAAAGAGTAGGCATGGTGCCTCCTTTGCACAGTTTTTATATAAATAATCATAACTGTTTTCTGGACTTTAATAAAATTATTTTTCTAGCACTTTAATAAAGCAATACTTCTCATAGGTTGCCACTGTTAACTTTTAAAGGTTAAATACATATTTGATATGTTTATTTAAAGCATGATTACAGCTCCACTATCTTTTCAAAAGCTTTTTAAAAATTTCTTAATTATCTTTATTTATTTATTTATTGGATAGAGACAGCCAGAAATTGAGAGGGAAGGAAGAGGGTGATAGAGAGGGAGATAGAGTGACACCTGCAGCACTGCTTCACCACTCGTGAAGCTACACCCCTGCAGGTGGGGACTAGGGGCTTGAACCTTGGTCCTTGTGCACTATAACACGTGCGCTTAACCAGGTGCGTCACCACCCGGCTCCCTATATATATATTGCTTTTCTTTTTAATATTTTATTTATTTTATTTTTAGAGAGATGAAGAGAGAGAGAAACACAGAGAAACACCAAAGCACTGCTCAGCTCTGGCTTATGGTGGTGTAGGGAATTAAACCTGGGACTTTGGAGCCTCAGGCATGAGAGTCTGTTTGCATAACCATTATGCTGTCTCCCCCACCTCAAAAGTTTTCTTACCTGCTCTAGTCTCCCTGATCTTATCTCCTGACTAGCAAGTAAGAATTTGTTCAGCATTCTGAGGGAACTGATAGTTCAGTGTTGTTTAGAACAAATTCTTTTAGGTCTTGTGTGTGTATTCTCTAGAGGCACATGTATGTTTATGTGGTAGCATACTGACATTTTATCTTGTTACTTTGCACTTTGAAACTTGATCCTGACAGTCTAGAAGCATGGTCCGTCTGTTAGAAAAACTATTCCAGTAAGCCTCAGTCAAATAATTATACCCAGACTGGGGGCATAGCTGCTGGAAAGACAACTATCATACAGATGAATCCTAAGATGTAGAATTGTTCAAACTTGACTAAAAAAACTACAGGAACCTGGTTCGAGCCCCCTGCTCCCCACCTACAGGGGAGTCGCTTCACAGGTGGTGAAGCAGGTTGTAGGTGTCTATCTTTCTCTCTCCCTCTTTTTTTTTTAATAATTCTTTTAAATTTTTTATGTTTACTTATTTATTTTCCCTTTTGTTGCCCTTGTTGTTTTAACATTGTTGTGGTATTATTGTTGTTGTTATTGATGTTGTTGTTGAATAGGACAGAGAGAAATGGAGAGAGATGAGGAAGACAGAGACCGGGAGAGAAAGATAGAAACCTGCAGACCTGCTTCACCGCCTGTGAAGCGACTCCCCTGCAGGTGGGGAGCCGGGTGGCTGGAACCAGGATCCTTAAGCCAGTCCTTGCGCTTTGCGCCACCTGCGCTTAACCCGCTGCGCCACCACCCGACTCCCTTTCTCTCCCTCTTTGTCTTCCCCTCCTCTCTCCATTTCTCTCTGTCCTATCTAACAACGATGACATCAATAATAACAACAATAACTGCAACAACAGTGAAAAATAAGGACAACAAGAGGGAAAATAATATTAAAAATAAATAAAAAATAAAATAGATAAATACGTACACCTTTGTATATGCCAGACAAAAATCTAGGTGATAACTAGTGGTTAGTACTAGAAAACAGCTGTGAAAGATGAATCCGATTTTAGCAAACTAATGCTACAACTCAAGTAGAATAGTGACTGGTGAGGTATTGCGGACATGGGAGTGACTGCTGTCATTTTAGCCAGAGTAGCCAGGACAAACCTGTGAGCTGAGACTTGAGTGATGAGAAGGAGACAACATAATTTGACCTAGGCAATGAGCATTTCACGCAGCTGCAAATCCTGGGCCAGCATGTTTCCCACTGGAAAAACAGTGAGATACTTGGAGTTATGGTCGTATTTTTATTTTATTTTATTTTTGTGAAGCTTTTTTTCCCCTGCAGGTGGGAACTGGGGGCTTGAACCTGGGTCCTTGCTCACTGTGACGTGTGCTTAAGCAGGTGCGCCACCACCCTGCCCCTCTTGGAGTTATGGTCTTAGCAGCTGGCCTAAAGTGAGTGTTTTATTTAGTTTTAGTGAGAACTCACTGATCAGTTTAAGTAGGTAAGTGGTATGATCAGGTTTTTTATTTAAAAAACTTATAAGTGACGAAGGCAAAAGGCTGACAATGAAGTATGGACACTGACTGAGATTGTTGCAATAATACTAGTGAAAATAATGGCTTAAACTTCCTTGAACTTGTAGAAAACAGGTGGATTTAGGGCTTATTTGACTGTAGAGTTGATAAAGTTCTTCAGTGATTAAAGGTAAGATTTGAAAGGGAGAGGATCTAAGGATGACTATTTATTTTTTCCCCTTAAAAGTTGGGTAGGTGTTCAAAATAGGTCCCATATTTTATTTTTTGTGTCTTTGGTGTTTCTGCAATAGATTTTGAAGGAAACATGGTATATGGATTTGGTTAGCTAAAGGCATTTCCTTTGTATGATTCTCTTTGATTTTTTAGAATGCCTTTAATAACTCAAGTTGGTAAATTTTAACGAACTAATTCAGAGCTCCAGATACTTTGAGAACCAGTATTTACATGGCCTATTATCTGTGTAGAGCAAATACCAGGCACAGCCTCTGCCAACCTGAAGGACACAGTATCTGTCCATGTTGCAGAGCTTGGTTTATGGGGGGGTAGTGTTGCTGGTCAGGCTGTAGGGTAAGAAATACTATCACTTGGGCCCCGGGCGGTGGCACACTGGGTTAAGCACACACACAGTACAGTATTGGTCTCTACTCTGTTATTTCAAGTGTCAAGAGTATTATTTTGCTTTACAAAAAGTATTTATCAGTCTGAATATTCACTTCATAAATGAAAGAATGTCCACAGTTTTGAGGTATGCTAATGTCAGCTTTTACTGTTGAAAAAATTTTTTTTTAATCAGTCTTTACCTAGTTCTTATTTTTCTTCTGACAGAAATTAAGCATTTGGAAATAAGTGGAAAAACTATTGGAAGTTTTAGTTTTGCTATATGTTCAAAATATTTCATCTGGTCTTGTAATTAATCTTTTTGAAGATGTACAAAATTCTCAAGTCTTAATTTGACAAGAGTTAATAAAAGTTAAATAAGTCTAATTTTAACTTCTTTTAAAAAATTGAGACACAGAGACCCGAGGGCCTCTATGTACTCTCCTTCTCACCCACCTTCCCAACTCATAATTTTAATTTATAAAGATTGTGTTCTTAATGTTACCAACCAGATACATAGTATGTAAAATAATTTTTCTGTAAGTATTCTCTTCTAAATTTAATTTTATTAATATTTATGTATTTACATCACAAAATCAATATACTTTTATTTTTGAGCATATTTAAAATATTTCTAAAAATAACTGGTACAGTATTAAACATTCTGGTGACTAAACTGCACATTAATAATAAGGCGATAGGTTACATGCATTTATAGACCTTTGAAATGTTTTAGAATACTTATTTTCATAGTTTTCACAAACTTTGCTCTCCCCCTCAGCTAGTAAGCTGCAGAGCTATAATATTAAGATGTATTCCCAATATTATTCTGAGCTCTGCGTATATATATGGTTCATAGTGAGAACTGTCTTCTGCGTTTTTTTAAATTATTACTTTTAAAAATATTTTATTTATTTTGGATAGAGACAGAAGTTGAGAGGGAAGGGAGATAGAAACACCTACAGCCTGCACTTATGAAGCTCCCTTCCTGCAAGTGGGGACTGGGGACTTGAACCCAGGTCCTTGCACATAGTAATGTGTGTGCTCAACCAGGTGCACCACCACCCAACCCCTCTTCTGGGGTCTTTTGACCTTCTGACAAGGCAGAAAACAAAATAGAGAGTTCAATGTAGTGGTAAGTATGATATAAACTTAAGAATATGAAAATAGATTTATTACCAGAGAGTTGTAGACATTAGAGGTGTGCCTTTACTATACATTGGAAGTATCAGATTATATGTGACAAAAACAGAAGCTATTTTTAAAGGGATTAAGTCATACAGAGGTGAACATATTTTAAAATAATGATTGTTAGCTTAATTAGAGTAGCTAGAGCTTAAAAGTCTTCAGTACTTAAAAGATATAATGCCAGTAAGAAAAAAAGATGTTAAATATTAGAAAATTTTAATTCATATTTGCTATTGAAAATACTCATCTTAAGGGGCTGGGCAGTAGTGCACTGGATTAAGTGCACATACCACAAAGTGCAAAGATCCCAGTTCCAGCCTCTGGCTCCCCACATGCAGGGGGGTCGCTTCATAAGTAGTAAAGCAGGTCTGCAGGTGTTTATCTGTCTCTCCCCCTCTCTATCTTCTCCTCCTCTCTCAATTTCTCTCTGTCCTATCCCATAAAAAATGAAAAACAATGTTCTCCAAGAGCAGTGGATTCACCCCAGCAATAATCCTAGAGGTGAGAAGAAAAAAAAAAGGAAAGAGATAATCATCTTAGACTGCCCTCATCTTCAGTTTAAACAAAAGTCAACTGCCGTTTCCTCAGGTTTTAGCACATCATTGCTATAATTCTATCTGCAGTGAATGTCATGATGCCCTAGTTCATTGAGTGTTTACATTACATGGGTGGATTTGGCTGGATGGGACAGAATGCTGGATGGGACAGATTGCTGAGGCACTGTGCTGTCTGTATCTTCAGATCTACAGTTGGCAAGAGGGTCTTGCATTTCCTTCTTCCAAAGTCTGTTCCGGGCCCAAACCAAAATCAGGTGAATATATGTGGAATATAGCATTCCTGGGTAATTTTCTATGATGTGACCTTTGAGTTGAAACCTTGTAATTTAGAGAATATCCATAGTGAAAGGTGTTTAGAATTGACTGAGAAAGATAAACAACCAACCCTGACTACTAATCAGAGTCACCCATAACCTCTTGGAACCCTCTTTTTTCATATGAATTATCTAGGCAGTGCTCATTCTCTGGGAATTGAAAACTTTCTGTGATGGTTAAACTTTTTAGATAATCTCTGCTATGGTGAATAATGAGGTGCGTGTCTCTTTGCTAGAATGTGTGATAAAGGCCTTTTTTTTTTTTTTGGTAGCATAGCTGTTCAGCTACTACAATTTACCTTTCTGCACTTCCTGTTCACATACTAAATAAAGTGTGTTGAAATCAATGAAATAGCACCATAGATACACTCCAAATGAAAAAATTCATTGGTTTCAATTTCAGCTATAACTTGTGATACATTAATAATTGGTCAAGTTGATTAAAATTCATAGAAGACTAAGAATTGCAGGGTTTGCCATAGCCAAAATAATAAACACTTCCTGAAAGAATCTCGTTATTCTAATATATACTAACTTTAAAGAGTGTTTTCTGTATTTTTTTAGTCGGCCATATACTAACAAGGTCATCACTTTATGGTACCGTCCACCTGAACTGCTTTTGGGAGAAGAACGATATACACCAGCTATTGATGTATGGAGCTGTGGGTAAGATAGGTTTCTTACTGGTTTAATTTACTTGAACTTTTGGTGGTGAAGTAAAACCATATAATTTAGTAATTATGGATGTTTTGTCTGTTAGATGCATCCTTGGTGAACTCTTTACTAAAAAACCAATCTTTCAAGCAAATCAGGAACTTGCACAGTTAGAGCTAATAAGGTAAGTTCTTGTTTATGATTATTCGTGGGAGGTGGATGTGGGGTAAGTGTTATACTCGCTAGGAAAATTTTAATCTTTCAAGCTTGTGTTTTCAGGAGGAGTACAGCAAAGTTGTCCTGAAGGCTAACAATTGTTAAATGAAGGAGGAACTAGAAAACAGGCATTTTGATACTTGTGCTAGTAAAATTAATAATCCTAAAGTCCTTGGATCTTATTTTGTGATCAAATCAGAGGGTTTGTGGCCCCAAATATAAGACTGGGAAGAAAAAGTATATATGAGGAAGGTGAGAATGAATGGTAGATACTTGGCTTTTTTTTTTTTTTTTTAATAAGGCACAATGGGATAATTAAAGTTTGGGAGTGTTGTAAAGAGATACACACACATGTGTGTGCATAATAACTTATATGCATATATCCACTAGTATAGGTCTTCATTGTGGAAACCTATTGCAGGACCTAACACATAAGAAATCATTAGTATATGTTAGTCAACTTTAGCTTTGTCTAGTACTATAAATTTCTTTTTTTTTCTTTTTTTTTTTTTTTAAGAGCATTGATTTTTGTATTTGAGGTTAATTTTTGGGATTTGATTTGAAAGTTAGTTTTGAATGAGAGCTTTCAGGAAAGATATTTGTATGAGGCACAAATACCAATATTGTTATTATTGTTATTATTTTAAAGATTTTTAAAACATTCCCTTTTTGTTGCTTTTTATTGTTGTGGTTATTATTGTCGTTGTTATTGATTGATATCATCGTTGTTGGATAGGACAGAGAGAGATGGAAAGAGGAGGGGAAGCCAGAGGGGGAGAGAGAAAGATAGATACCTGCAAACCTGTTTCATCATCTGTGAAGTGACTCCCCTGCAGGTGAGGAGGCCGGGGGCTAGAACTAGGATCCTTACGCCAGTCCTTGCACTTTAAGCCACCTGTGCTTAACGCACTGTGCTACCGCCCGACTCCCTATTATTATCTTTTTTAATCGCCTCCAGAGTTATTGGTGAATCCACCGCTCCCAGCAGCCTTTTTTCCTCCTATTTTATTTGACAGGACAGAGAGAGGGAGAGAGAAAGATAGACATCTGCAGACCTGCTTCACTACCCATGAAGTGTCCCTCCTGCAGGTGTGGGGCTGGGACTCAAACTTGGGTCCTTAACGCATGGCGATACGTGTGCTTAGCCACTGCCTGGCTCCACAGATTCCAGTGTTCTATCACCTGTCGTCCAGTGCACTTGCTAGATTAATTGATATTCTCCATTTTCTTCGTAGCTTGATAATTGGCAAGTTAATGATTACAGCTTATGGGTTCTACTTTCTAGTAAGCTATTGTAATTATCCTACCTGTTGAGTTTAATGAGGAAGTTCAACAGGATAACCCAAGAAGTAATTGATGACATTTTTATACTGAATTTTTACTGTTGTGCATGTTGCTTAATTAAATATAGACAGATGCAATGCTTTGAAAAGATTTAACAAAATTGTTATCAGATTAGGGGTAGTAGGCAACTTTGTTAGAAAGAACAAATATTTACATTGATTTAACACTCAAGTTACTTGAAATCCTTAATCATGGTTTATGGGTGTGGGTTGTGCAATAAAGCAAAGGCAAAATCTTTTTCAATGGCTTTAATTCAAAATGAAGTCCTTATTGACTCTATGTCTGAAGATTGTAAAATGAATGTATTGGTATGAGGTTTTATTTAAAATAAAATGTTTAAGTTACACATGTGTTTTCTTGATGATTCTCTCTGACCTTTTACTTTCCGTTAGCCAACTACTAGTTCTGATTGTATTGGGGTTTCTATTCATCATATGATAACATTTATTAAGTTTATACCTGATCCAACTATTTTTCTTTTTAAAAAAGTTTATTTATTAGATAGAGAAAGAGAGAAATTGAGAAGGGAGTTAGAGAGGGAAAGACACAGAGACACCCACAGCACTGCTTCACCACTCATGAAGTTTCCATCCTGCAGGTAGGAGAACAGAGGTTGAGCCTGGGTCCTTGCTCACTGTAGTGCACTTAACCAGGCACACCACTTCCTGGCCCCTCCCTCAAGTATTTTTCTAAGGATTTCACCTGAATTAGCCTTAGTTAAGTTTCATTATAACCTTGTGCCATCTTTTTATAGTCAAAACTATAGTGAAAAATTTGTTTAGGATGCTAGAACTAAAGTTTTACTTCAGTATCTAAACACTTAACTTAGTTCTCTCTAATAAACAAAGCATCCTGGAAATCTAACACAAACAACAGTAACTGACCAAGACAGCATGAAATATTTCTATAAACTATTAACCAAATCCTAAAGATAAACTTTTTGTGTTGAGCTTCTCATTAAACTGGTCACTTGCAGAATCAAGAATACTGGTAAGATTGGCAAAATAGCTCAGCTGGATAGATAGTGCATCTATTTTTCTCATACATACAACCCAGGTTCAAGCCTGACTCCCACATCGGAAGCTTTGGTGCTGTTCACCACCCCACATCACTGTCTCTTTATTTCTATCTGAAAAAGTAGGTGCCAAGTGGTAATACCTGGTTGATGACATACAGAAAACCATAAAACTAGGATGTCTCAAGTTATAGAAAATCAGATATATATAGATAGATATAGATATATATAGATATAGATATTCACATCTTTGTAAGCTACTCATCTGTTATTTGGCATCTCGTTTCTATGAGCTATAAAAAACTGCACTGCTGTGGTCCGGGAGGTGGTACAGTGAACAAAGCATCGGACTCTCAAGCATGAGGTCCTCAGTTCAGTCCCCGGCAGCACATGTACCAGAGTGATGTCTGGCTCTTTCTCTCTCCTTCTGTGTTTCTCATAAATAAATAAATAACTTTAAAAAAAAAACTGCATTGCTATGAATATAGGTATACATATATTGGACAGACTTTTTAAAAGCTTTTTATTGGGGGGAGTTAATGGTTTACAGTTGATAGTAAGTACAGTAGTTGGTACATGTGTAAAATGTCTCAGTTTTCTGCATGACACTCTTACCCTCAGCCTAGGTCTTCCTCCACCATCACGTTCCAGAACCTAAGCTCTCCCCACCCCAGATTCCTTTACTTAGGTACAATACAACCCCAGTTCCAGGTTCTGCTTTGTGTTTTCCTTTCTGTTCTTACTTCTCAACTTCTGACCGTGAGTGATGAAATCATCCCATATTCATCCTTCTCTTTCTGGCTTATCTCATTTAACATGATTCCTTCAAGCTCTTTCCAAGTTGAGGTGAAGGTTAATTCACCATTTTTTAATACCAGAGTAGTATTCCATTGTGTATATAGACCACAACCTTCTCAGCTACTCATCTGTTGTTAGACAGTTGGGTTGCTTCCAGGTTTTGGCTATTACAAATTGTGCTGCTATGAACATAGGTGTACACAGATCTTTTTGGATGGGTTTGTTTGGCTCCTTGGAATACGTCCCCAGGAGAAGAATTGCAGGGTCATAGGGTGGGTCCATTTTTAGTCTTCTGAGAGTTCTCCGGACTGCTTTCCACAGGGATTGCAACAATTTACATTCTCATCATCAGTGTAAGAGGATTCCTTTGTCCCAACAGCCTCTCCAGCACTTGTTGTTGCTGTTGTTTCTGGTATGACATTTTCACAGGAGTGAAATGTTACTTTGTTGTCTTTATTTGCATTTCTCTGACAGTTAATGACTTGGAGCATTTTTTCCCATGTCTATTGATTGGCCTTTTGGATTTCTTTTTTTGGTGGTGGTTCTCTTCATATCCTCTCCCCATTTCTGGATCAGTTCATTTTGGTTTTTGTGCTGACTTTAGTGAGCTCTTTATATATGTTGGTTATTAACATTTTGTCTGTTGTTATGGCACGTAAAGATCTCCCATTCCATAAGAAGTCTCTTTGTTGGTTAGTGGTGTTTCTTTTTTTTGTTTTGTTTTTTGCAGAAGCTTTTCAGTTTGATGTAGTCCCATTGGTTTATTTTTGTGGAATAAAAGTGAGAGCCCAGAAATAAGCCCCCACACTTGTGGACATTGAATTTTTGACAGGGGGCCCCAAACTATTAAATGGAACAAATGGTGTCAGTGAAATTGGGTTGAAAATGAAACTGAACCACTACATTTTACCACACACAAAAGTAGATTCCAAATGGATCAAGAACTTGGATGTTAGACCAGAAGCTATCAAATACTTAGAGGAAAATATTGACAGCACTGTTTTCTTTCTTTCTTTTTTAATTTTTTAAAATTTATTTTCCCTTTTGTTGTCCTTGCTGGTTGTTGTTGTTGTTATTATTATTGTTGTTGTTGTTATTGATGTTGTCTTTGTTAGATAGGACAGAGAGAAATGGAGAGAGGAGGGGAAGACAGAGAGGAAGAGAGAAAGACAGACACCTGCAGACCTGCTTCACCGCCTGTGAAGTGACTCCCCTGCTGGTGGGGAGCCGGGGGCAAACCGTGATCCTTACGCTGTTCCTTGCGCTTTGCGCCTCGTGCGCTTAACCTGCTGCGCTACCGCCCAACTCCCGACAGCACTGTTTTCTATCTAAATTTTATAGGCATCTTCAAGGATACAAGTTCAATTGCAACGAAGACCCAAACAAAAATAAATCAATGGATAGGTGTTTTTATGTTCTCTGGGTCAATTCCTAGGAGAGGGTTTTCCTGATCATAGGATACATCCATTTCTCTTCTGAGGAATCTGTAGACTTTTTCAGAGGGTTGAACCATTTCACATTTCCTATGATCAGTGTAGAATGGTTCTTTCCCCGCCACCCTCCACATCCTTGCCAGCACTTTTGCCCTTTAAAAAAAAATACAGTTTAAAATATAATACATGTAAATGTAATCAATATAATCTATTATTTATTGATTAGAGACAAATCAAGAGGGAAGAGGAGTTGGAGAGACAGACAAGTTTTTCCCTTGTAGGTGGAGACCTAAGTCTTGAACCTGGGTCCTTGCCTATTGTAAAATGTGTTCTCAACCAGGCATGCCACTGCCTGGCCCCACTTGTGTCCTTTCTAATCTGTGACATTCTCACAGGTGTGGAATGATAGCTCACTGTTGTCTTTATTTGCATTTATCGGAAAATAAGTGACTTGAGCATTTTTTTACATGTCTGTTGGCGGTCCAGATGTCTTCTTTGGTGAAAATTCTGTCCCATTTCCTCTTCTTTCTTTATTGGGACTGTTTGATTTTTTTGTCCCTGAGGTTAGTGAGTTCTTCATATGATTTCACTTTAGTCCTTTATCTGATATATGGCATGTAAAGATATGCTATTCAATAGGGTGTCTTTCGGTTTTGATGATGGTTCCATTGCCAGTACAAAAGCTTTTCAGTTTGATGTAGTCTTCTTGGCTTATTTTTGTTTTTTCGTATCTTCCCTATTGGACTAGATTGTTCAAAACCCTTTCAAACACAGACATAATCACTGTTAATTTCTATGTACCTGATGGTTTCAGGTCTAATATACATGTCTGATTCATTTGGAGTTAACTTTTGTACATGGTGACATATTCCCATTTAATTCTTCTGCATTTTCAGCCCAATTTCCCCAGCATAATTTGCTGAAAAAACTTCTTTTTGGGGGCCGGGTGGTGGCGCACTTGGTTGAGCGCACATGTTACAATGTGCAAGGACCGAGGTTCGAGCCCCCAGTCCCCACTTGCAGGGGGAAAGCTTCACAAGTGGTGAAGCAGTGCTACAGGTGTCTCTCTGTCTCTCACTCTCTCTAACCCTCCCTTCCCTCTCAATTTCTGACTGTCTCTATCCAATAAATAAATAAAAATTAAAAAAATAATTAAAAGAATAAACTTCTTTTTTTCCATTTGATATGTTTAGCTCTAGTCTGTACGTATAGCAGAAAACATTATTAAGATTCCCTTTTGGTTTGTAGCCCTCTTATCCTATGTTCTTGTCAATATTTCCATTTTATAAATAAATTTTTTAAAAAAAGATTCCTTTTTGGGGCATGGTGGTAGAACACCTGGTTAAACACACACATTACAGTACACAAGGGCCCAGGTTCAAGGATGCACGTATTTCTCTGTCTCCTTCCTTCTCTGTCCTCCAGAGAATTTGTCTGTCTCTACCAAATAATAAATAAATGACCCTTTTGCCCTTGTATTTTTTATTGTCGTTATTGTTGTTGTTATTGATGTCGTCATTGTTAGATAGGACAGAGAGAAATGGAGAGAGAAGGGGGAGAGAAAGATAGACACCTGCAGACCTGCTTCACCATTTGTGAAGCGACTGCCCTGCAGGTGGGAAGCCAGAGGCTCGAACTGGGGTCCTTACTCCTGTCCTTGTGCTTCACACCACTTGCGCTTAACCCACTATGCTACTGCCCGACTCCCATGAAAATGTATTTTTAAAAACTTGCCCTTTGCAAGCATTAGAATTCTTTGAAATCCTAAAAATATCTAGATCTCAGGAACTTTGTTTATATTGACTCTGTTGATACTTACTACACTACAGTAGAAATTAAAACTGAGAAGCTAAAAAACAGTTTATTTAAACAACTATATGCCACCAAGCTAGAGAACCTGGAAGAAATGGACGATTTCCTAGATACCTACCAACTTCCAAAACTAAGTAAAGAAGAAGTGGATAACATGAACAGGCCCATCACAGCTAATGAAACTGAAACAGTTATCAAAAACCTTCCCAAGAATAAAAGTCCTGGACCAGGTGGTTTTACAAATGAATTCTACAAAACCTTCAAACAAGAACTAATACCTCTACTTTTAAAAGTCTTCCAGAAGATTGAAGACACTGGAATACTTCCTTCCAACTTCTATGAAGCCAACATCACTTTGATACCAAAAGCAGACAGGGACGCAACCAAAAAAGAAAACTACAGACCAACATCTCTGATGAACATAGATGCTAAAATATTGAACAAAATTCTAGCCAACTGGATATAACAGTATATTAAAAAGATGATTCATCATAACCAAGTGGGATTTATCCCAGGCACGCAAGGTTGGTTTAATATACGTAAATCAGTCAACGTGATCCACCACATCAACAAAAGCAAGACCAAAAACCCACATGGTCATATCTGTAGATGCAGAGAAAGCCTTTGACAAAATCCAACATTCCTTTATGATCAAAACACTACAAAAAATGGGAATAGATGGAAAATTCCTGAAGATAGTGGAGTCTGTATATAGCAAACCTACAGCCAACATCATACTCAATGGTGAAAAACTGGAAGCATTTCCCCTCAGATCAGGAACTAGCCAGGGCTGCCCACTGTCATCATTACTATTCAACATAGTGTTGGAAGTTCTTGCCATAGCAGTCAGGCGGGAGCAAGGAATTAAAGGCATACAGATTAGAAGACAAGAAGTCAAACTCTCCCTGTTTGCAAATGACATGATAATATACATAGAAAAACCTAAGGAATCCAACAAGAAGCTTTTGGAAATCATCAGGCAATACAGTAAGGTGTCAGGCTACAAAATTAATATTCAAAAGTCAGTGGCATTCCTCTATGCAAACACTTAAGTTAGAAGAAGTTGAAATCCAGAAATCAATTCTTTTTACTATAGCAACAAAAACAATAAAATATCTAGGAGTAAACCTAACCAAAGAAGTGAAAGACTTGTATACTCAAAATTATGAGTCACTACTCAAGGAAATTGAAAAAGACACAAAGAAGTGGAAAGATATTCCATGTTCATGGGTTGGAAGAATTAACATCATCAAAATGAATATACTACCCAGAGCCATATACAAATTTAATGCTACCTCCATCAAGATCGTAACCAATTTTTTTTAGGAGAATAGAACAAGCTCCCACACCTATGGATATCTAATCTTTGACAAAGGTGCCCAGACTATTCAATGGGGAAAGCAGAGTCTCTTCAACAAATGGTGTTGGAAAACATGGGTTGAAACATGCAGAAGAATGAAATTGAACCACTGTATTTCACCAAATACAAAAGTAAATTCCAAGTGGATCAAGGACTTGGATGTTATACCACAAACTATCAGATACTTAGAAAAAAATATTGGCAGAACTCTTTTCCGCATAAATTTTAAAGACATCTTCAGTGAAAGGAATCCAATTACAAAGAAGACTAAGGCAAGCATAAACCTATGGCACTACATCAAATTAAAAAGCTTCTGCACAGCAAAAGAAACCACCAACCAAACAAAGAGACCCGTTACAGAATGGGAGAAGATCTTTACATGGCATACATCAGATAAGAGGCTAATAACCAGAATATAAGCTTGCCAATCTCAACAACAAGACAACAAATAACCCCATCCAAAAATAGGGGGAAGAATTGGACAGAATATTCACCACAGAAGAGATCCAAAAGGCTGAGAAACACATGAAAAAAATGCTCCAAGTCTCTGTGAGAGAAATGCAAATAAAGACAATAATGAGATATCACTTCACTCCTGTGAGAATGTCATACATCAGAAAAGGTAACAGCAGCAAATGCTGGAGAGGGTGTGGGGTCAAAGGAACCTTCCTGCACTGCTGGTGGGAATGTCAATTGGTCCAACCTCTGTGGAGAACAGTCTGGAGAGCTCTCAGAAGGCTAGAAATGGACCTACCCTATGATCCTGCAATTCCTCTTCTGGGGCTATATCCTAAGGAACCCAACAAATCCATTCAAAAAAATCTGTGTACACATATGTTCTTAGCACAATTTGTAATAGCCAAAACCTGGAAGCAACAACAGATGTTCAACAACAGATGAGTGGCTGAGCAAGTTGTGGTATTTTTACACAATGGAATACTACTCAGCTATAAAAAATGGTGACTTCACTGTTTTCAGCCAGTCTTGGATGGAGCTTGAAGAAATTATGTTAAGTGAAATAAGTCAGAAACAGAAGGATGAATATGGGATGATCTCACTCTCAGGCAGAAGTTGAAAAACAAGATCAGAAAAGAAAACACAAGTAGAACCTAATCTGGAACTGGCTTATTGCACCTAAGTAAAAGACTCTGGGGTGAGTGGGGGGAAGAATACAGGTCCAAGAAGGATGACAGAGGACTTGGCGGGGGGGTCTGTACTGTTATATGGAAAACTGGGGAATGTTGCATGTACAAACTGTTGTATTTACTGTTGAATGTAAAACATTAATTCCCCAATAAAGAAACAATAAAAAACAAGGGCAACAAAAAGGAAAATAAATATTAAAGAAAAGAAATCCATTATTCATAGCAGGTTTAATGTCAGTCCAGTCATATTTATGAGGTTCTTCATGGTCTCTTACAAGACTCTACATACAGTATTAAAAAAATTGACCAGGGGAGTCGGGCAGTAGCCCAGCTGGTTAAGCGTACGTGGCGCAAAGCATAAGGACCGGCATAAGGATCCCAGTTCGAGCCCCCGGCTCCACACCTGCAGGGGAGTTGCTTCACAGGCGATGAAGCAGGTCTGTAGGTGTCTCTACCCCTCTCTGTCTTCCCCTCCTCTCTCCATTTCTCTCTGTCCTTTCCAACAATGACATCCATAATAACTATAACAATAAAACAATAAGGACAACAAAAGGGAGTAAATATATAAATAAATAAGTTTAAAAAAATTGATCCATCTGTTGGTCTAATCTGAAGGAAGTAAAGTCACTTATTTTTCTTTCTTTTTTTTTAACTTATTTTTCTTTTAAAGAAAATAAATATTTAGTAATTCAGAAGAAACCTCCCAGACAGTTTTGAAATGCTACCCCCCTGCCCCTGGTTTATTTAGGAAATACACAGTTAAACAATGACTTACTGCACTTCCTAGCTTTAAATGGGAGACAAGTTTTCTGCTTCATTATAGACAGTGTTTTAAGCAGAGCCAAGAGTATACAGAGAGAAATACAGCCTTTACTGAGAGCTTGAGCTCAGGTTTGTCAATAAAAGAAAACCTTCCCTCCCATTCATCCATTTTCCTAGTTTGTGTGGATTATTTTCTGTATTTTTAAAAGACACTATTAAGCAAAGTAGTTTTATAGATAACACACAGACAAGATTTAGTTCTAAAGTCTGTGTTATTTTTTAGGCAAAATATCTTTAAAAAATAGATTTTTATGGCCCTAGTGTGTACTTTCAGCTAAACCTCCCTGAGCCCTAAGTTCAGCTTACACATTGATTTGCTCAATCTTTCTCCCAAACATTTATATCTTACTGCTTCCATTTCTATGTGTGCTTCCTTTGCTAATGATAATATTTTTCTTAATCCCTTTCCTATCTATTTTCTACTTACCCTTGGAGTTGTAGCCAAAATTCTATGGTCTTTCCTACCTTGAGTATATATTCTTGTATTTTTGCAATTCAAAATATTCTCCATCTTCTTTATGCCAGTACTTTTCTTTTGTAATTAGAATCAATGTTTACATTGTGGTTTAGGAAAGTATACAAAAGTGAAGGGCTTAGTTTTTGAATTACAGTAAGAGAAACAGTAAATACAAACATCTAAAATACAAAGTAGGATGAAAGTGTCAAAGTAAACAGCTACACAATATTCATAGGTCCTTGAGATTTAATATAGTCAAGTTGTGATTCTAGCTGTTTTTCATCTAAATGTTACTAGACCAGTCTTTAAATATTTTTTTTTGCTAATTAAAAAAATATTTACTTATCTTGTCATAACATTTCATAAAAATGTTGAATGTTTTCAAGGTATAGTTAAGTAGAGATCAGTAAAGTGTTAATTAAAATGTCTATATACTTTGAAGTTAGTAGCACTATTTAAACTGAGTAACTTTCATATTGCATAGCAATCTCTGAAATACTCTGAGTATAGCAAATCTGTTTCTGCTCACACTGCTAAGTAGATTAGATTCAAGTAGTGACAGGCACCTATAAAACTAGAGAAAGACATTACTAGTAAGCTCTAGTCATCAGTTTATTCCCATACATTTGTTAATTTGGTTTTATATTTGGCAACCTGTTTTTTTGTTAACCTGTGTTTTAAGATTTGATTTTTAAAAATTTAACTAGAATTCTTGGTTTGTTACAAGCATTCACTAAAAATAAATCTCTGAACAATTGAGAATTACCCAAATATTTAATGAAGCTTATTAAATGTTGTATCAAGACTGCAACTTTTGTGAGTTTAAAGACAAGTTAATGTTTTATATAGTAGTTATATCTGTTTATTTCTATGTGGTGTATAGTGATATACTTCTTTTTGTGTGCTGTTTAGCCGTATATGTGGGAGTCCTTGTCCTGCAGTGTGGCCTGATGTCATCAAACTGCCATATTTCAACACCATGAAACCAAAGAAACAGTATCGTCGGAAGTTAAGAGAAGAATTTGTTTTGTAAGAAGGGGATACTTAAACATCCATATTACTTTGAATATTTTTCTTTTAAAATTTCTTCTGGGGGGCTGGGCAGTGATGCACGCAGTTAAGCGCTCTCCATGTTTAAGGATCTGGGTTTGAGCCTCTGCTCCCCACCTGCAGAGAGGATGCTTCCTGAGCGGTGAAGCAGGTCTGCAGGTGTCTATTTTTCTCTCTTCCCTTCTATCTACCCCATCTCTCAATTTCTCTCTGTCCTGTCAAGTAAAAATAGACAGGAAAGAAAAGGAAAGCATCCCCCAGGAGCCATGTCTTCTCAGTGTCAGTACTGAGCCCCAGCAGTAACCCTGGTGGCAATTAAAAAAAATTTCTTGTGAATTCTAAATGTCGCTCTATCCTCTTGATCCAAAACAAACCTATTGGAATTCTTAGATGTCATTTAATTTTTACTTTACTTACTACATAAAATCATTCATAATCATTATAAAAAACATTGATTTGGGGTTGTGTGTTTAATTTGGTGTTTGCACAAAAGAACTTTAACATAGCATTTTAAATTATAATGTAATTTTTTACTTATATTTAAGTCCAAGTTCTTATGGTGCTGTAGTAAAGTGTTTTTCAGTCCTTAATTTGTGTTACCACAACAGATTGCCAGTAGAATAAATATACTCTTGTTTTCCAAATTGTAACATATTTAGGATAAATAATATGATGTAAAAATAAGTATCTCTTCAGAGAAAGTTTGAAATTATCGGTATAAAATATTGCAGATACATTATAAAATGCTAGATAAGCTCCTAAAGAAATACTGTGGCTTGTATCAAAGAACATGTATGACTTTTGTAATCCTCTCATGCCAGTATTCCTGCAGCTGCCCTAGACTTATTTGATTACATGCTCGCCTTGGATCCTAGTAAGCGTTGCACTGCAGAACAGGCTCTTCAGTGTGAGTTCCTTCGAGATGTGGAACCCTCAAAAATGCCTCCACCAGAGTAAGTGATTTTTCTGTTATCTTAGTGCCCATATATGAAGAATTGGCCAATTTTCAAAACATCTTTAGCAAATAGAAACGATTCCATGATTAAGTCAGAAGGAGTAGAATAAAATAAACAGAATAGCTATGATACACGTCATTTGCACATCTAATATGCACGACCTTACTTAGTGGTCAAGTAACCATAGGACTAATCACACACCTGCTGCATTTGTTGTTCTAAAACAACTTCTGCCAATACTACTGTTTATACTATTAGTTGCTTTCACTTAAACATTGAGTGATTTGCTAAAGCACTCTTTCCGTGTGTTAAAGCAGACTTTATAGTCATACCAGGTAAGGTACTAATCACTATTTATTTACAAGGGAGAAAGCAGGCCAGAGGTTAAAAAACTTGCCCAAGAATATAAATCTAGTAAAAGTGGAACCAGCTCTCAAATTCAAGTTAGTTAAATGAGAAACAAAGCTCCTGGGAAAATTCCTTGGCATACTGTATAACAGAAGTTCCTCATTATTAGAAAAAGTATGAAAATCTGTATAGAATGAGTTAGTCTGATTGGGAGAAGAATTTGTAGAGCTAGAATTAGAATAGCTGGACTCTTAAATCTTCATTTCCTTATGGCTCCTATAATCTGTCTCTTAAGTGGAACGTGGGCCATGTAGATGGACAAAGCATAGTCCATTTGCTTCTCCTTACAGGAGGTTGAAACTAGGAATTTTCTTAGCAAGTTATAAAAAGATGAGCATCATAAAAGCAAGTCTAATAGTAACAAAATGTTTTTGTGTAATTCAGTTAACTTAAATGAATATGAATAACACATGGGCTTTGGACGTCACTCAACAGTTACGTTGAACTTAGCTATTTCTATGAGACTACCATATCCCACTTCATTAAGTTTTTGTTCACCTGTATATGAATAGTTGTTGTGAGATGATTTGAAAGAGAAAAAGGATCCACCGTCTGATATGTTGAGGGTCCTGAATCATTTACAGTTGAATTAAATTAAAATATATCAGTATATATTAGCAGTCTTGAAACTTTGACCCTTTAAAGAATTTTTGTTTAAACTTTTGATTTGGAAAATTTTCAGCTCTACAAAAAAATAGGAAAAGTAGTTTAATTAGCATTCATATATACTTCACCTAGAGTCAGTTATTTATATTTGGACACTGCTTTTCCACTACATCAATTTTTTTTCTTAATCATTTGAATATTATATTGTGGAAGTAGCACTTCATTTACAAACAATATTCACCATACAGAACTATAAGAACTAGGGAGGGATTGGGGATATGCTCTGTAGTAGAGTATATATTCTACACGTGGATCATTAGAATATTATTTTCTAATATTACAGAACCATTATAAAGCACAAGTTTAACATTACAGTAGTTAATCCTTACTCAAATTCTCCAACAGGCCCTAAACTTTTTCTTTTCTCCGCTAACTCCCCCTCCCACACACACACACCAGAGTACTGCTCAACTCTGGTTTTCTGTGGTGCTGGGGATTGAACCCATAAAATGTCTTTTACAAAGTCAGTGAAATAACTCACTTGAATAGTGTGCTGCTTTGACATATGAGCTACCCACTGAGCTGCACTGAAGGAAACTTCAGAGCTATGATCTCTTTTACTTTCTCCACCCCCATCTCTCTGCCTTTCTCCAGATTACTTAAGAAAAATTCTTTAGAAGCATATTTTTTTTCAAATGAATTCATTCAGAGAGCGTACATTCCATTTAATTATCATGTCTCTTCAATCTTTAGTCATTCTTTGAGGCAGATTCTTAGAATATTGACTTTTCTTTTTTAAGAATTCAGTCTAGCTTTTTGTAAAATATTCTACAGTATGAATTTGATTGCTTTTTTACAATCAGAGTTAAGACTAACATTCTATTTTTGGCAAGAGTATTAAGGTAATCATGTGCACTTCTTACTGTATTATACCAAGAGTAATATGTTATTTTCTCCCATTATTTGATAATATTATTTGATGATGACTTGTTTTAAATGTTTATGTGAAAGAATTCTGGTCAAACTGTCAAGCATATTTTCATTTGACTTCTGACCTTCTAATCAAAAGTACAGAGGTTTGTAAAAGACTCAATCTTAGACATACTAAAAATGTTGATGCTTTTAAATGGAGAAATTTTTATTTATTTATTTTTCCTTTTGTTGCCCTTGTTGTAAATGGAGAAATTTTATCACTTATAAATATCCAATATCCAGTGAAACAAAAATACCTTAGCATTTTGATATTCACCAATATTCATTTAGAAAAAATGTATGAAAAATTAAAAAATTAAGACTTTTTTTCTATCCTGATCTTATAGTTCCTGCATGTTTTTGTAACATATTTATGCTTGAAATTCTTTTATTGATTCCACAGTTGTACTTGTTTGTAAAAAATAAATAAATAAAAGTAGAAACAAGGGGCCAGTCAGTGGCACACCTGGTTAAGCACATTACAGTGCACAGGGTCCTAGGTTCAAGCCCCTGCTCACTATCTGCTAGGGGAAGCTTCATGATTGGTGAAGCAGGGCTGCAAGTATGTCTTCTCTTTTACTCTCTATCTCTTCTCAGTTTCTCTCTGTCTCAAGACAATAATAAATAAAATATGTTTTTAAAAGTAGAAGCTTTTGATTTCTAATGACCACGAAGTTTTTGTTCCCTTTTCTTTCATTCTTTTGTTTATTTTGTTTTGTTTTTCACTAAAACACTACTTAGGCTTATGATGGTGGCTGAGATTGAAACCTGGAAAGTTGGGAGCCTCATGCATGAAAGTCTCTTTGTGGGAGTTGGGCAGTAGTGCAGCGGGTTAAGCACACATGGCACAAAGCGCAAGGATCCCGGTTTCAGTCCCCCCGGCTCCTCACCTGCAGGGGAGTCGCTTCACAGGCGGTGAAGCAGGTCTGCAGGTGTCTCTCTCTTCCCCTCTCTTGTCTTCCCCTCCCTCTCTATTTCTCTCTGTCCTATCCAACAACAATGACATCAAGAACAACAACAATAATAACTACAATAAAACAAGGGCAACAAAAGGAATAAATAAATAAAATAAATATTAAAAAGAAAGTCTTTTTGTATAATCATTATACTTTCTCCCCAAACCCAGGGTTTTTTTTTGTTTTTTTTTTTTCAATAATGTATTTATTGAGACGGAGAATAAAGAGGCCAGAGTGTTGTTTAGGTATGACTTATGATGGTGCCTGGTGGTGCTAGGGATTGATCGTGGACCATCTGACATGAGGAGTTGCTACTGCTGCAAATGTCCCAGCCAAAAGCTCCTTTTCTTCTTGATTAAATTTTCATTGCAAATACTGATGTTGTATACTTCATTTTTAAAAAAAAAAGCTAGTTTTGTTGGAACTGCAATCTAGCGAAATATGCAAAGATCAGACGCCCTTCCAAATAATTTGTATATCTATTGTTTAATTCAACTTGCTCTAGAATAAGATGGGGTTTAATAATTTGTATACCTATTGTTTAATTCAGCTTGCTCTAGAATAAGATAGGGTTAATTACAATTGTGTTTATTTCGCTAAGACCTAACCTAACCTTAATGTGTTTGTTTGTTTATTACGTTATGGGGGAGTTAATGGTTTATAGTAAAGTTACTAAAACACGAGTAAAGTGTTGCATCTGGTCATGATGTCTACAAAACACTCCTACTCCCAGCTGGACTTAGGTCCTTTTCTTTCTTTCTTTCTTTCTTTTTTTTTAATATTTATTTATTTATTTATTTATTTATTCCCTTTTCTTGCCCTTGTTTTATTGTTGTAGTTATTCTTATTGTCGTCATTGTTGGATAGGATAAAAATGGAGAGAGGAGGGGAAGACAGAGAGGGGGAGAGAATGGTAGATAAGACCTCTTGTGAAGAAAGCATTTGAGAATGGTGGAGTCTGGTGACGACTGTCACTGAGCTTGTCAGACTCCTTCCACACAAGCACCAAGATCGCATAGAGCTGCTGTCAAAGATTATTCTGGCTGAAGATTCCTTCTCCTTTTAGTCTTGCTCTCTCCCTATTTTATTTTATTTTATTTTATTGCTGTATTAGGAGTGTACTGATATTTTGTAACTTGCTTTTGAACCAGACCACTGCTCAACTCTGGCTTACAAGATAATACTTGCTTTAGAACCAGGACACTCTGGCTTTCAAGAATTGAACCTGAGCTCTCAAAGCCTCAGTCATAAAAGACTCTGCATAGCCATTATTCTAGCTCCCTAACCTAAATGTTTTTGGCAGTAATCAGAATAATCAGAAAATAATCAGAAGCCACATAATGTGTCAACACTTTCTTATATATAAAGCCATTGATCGTGGTCCGGGAGGTGGCGCAGTGGTAAAGCTCTGGACTCTCAAGCATGAGGTCCTGAGTTCGATCCCTGGCAGCACATGTGCCAGGGTGATGTCCGGTTCTTTCTCTCTCTACTATCTTTCTCATAAATAAGTAAAATCTTAAAAAAAAAAATCCATTGATCATTTTTCCTTCAAATTTTGAAAAAAATAATTTCATATTTTAAAAAATACCTTTTTTGGTCAAACAATGGAGCTGTTTCAGTGTATGGAAAATGTCTACCATATGATGTAATTGAAAACTCTGTCCATCCTGTCAGATGTATCACCTAGTCACTTAATTTATACTGTATTACACTTGACTGTATTTTTCTATTGAAAAGTAAATTTAAAATCCCCTGCACCACCATAAGCCAGAGCTGAACAGTGCTCTGGTAACAAAACAAAACAACAAAGAAGTAAATTTAAACTACATCTTGGTCAGCATTTTACTCATTTCTCCCCTTTTGTTGCCCCTGTTGTTTATTATTGTTGTGGTTATTATTGTTGTCACTGTTGTTGGATAGGACAGAGAGAAATTGAGAGAGAAGACAGAGAGACAGAGAAGACAGAGAGGGGAAGAGAGAGACACCTGCAGACATGCTTCACTGCTCGTGAAGCGATCCCCCTATAGGTGGGGAGCCGTGGGCTCGAATTGGGATTCTTACGCAGGTCCTTGTGCTTTGCACCATGTGTGCTTAGCCCGCTGTGCTACCGCCCTACCCCCTTGGTCAGCATTTTATAAACTAGTAATAAATTGTGTAATGTATTTTATTAGATGCATTATTACTAAGACAGTCAAATAGAAATTAGAGTAATATTGACCTGACATTTAAATAAAAAGTTATAAGAACAGCAGTATCACTTAATACTATCTAGTGGTTAGGTAAAATTTTTATTTGGTAAGGACTGTGCACAGATAATAATTTATTATAATTAAGTTTTTTTTTTAAAGTAGCATTTCTTTTCTTTTTTTTAATATTTATTTTATTTATTTATTTCCTTTTGTTGCCCTTGTTGTTTTATTATTGTAGTTATTATTGTTGTTGTCGTTGTTGGATAGGACAGAGAGAAATGGAGAGAGGAGGGGAAGACAGAGAGGAGGAGAGAAAGCTAGACACCTGCAGACCTGCTTCACCACCTGTGAAGCGACTCCCCTGCAGGTGGGGAGCCGGGGTTCGAACCGGGATCCTTATGCCGGTCCTTGTGCTTTGCGCCACCTGCGCTTAACCCGCTGCGCTACAGCCCGACTCCCTATAATTAAGTTTTAAGTAATAATCAAAAGAGTGAAATATAAAATATCAAAATCAGGAGCTGGGTGGTAGCGCAGCAGGTTAAGTGCAGGTGGTGCAAAGTGCAAGGGCTGTATAAGGATCGCGGTTTTACCTGCAGGGGTTCACTTCACAAGCGGTGAAGCAGGTCTGCAGGTGTCTGTCTTTATCTCCCCCTCTCTGTTTTCCCCATCTCTCTTAATTTCTCTTTGTCCTATCCAACAACAACAGCTATAACAACAATAACAACTACAACAAGCACAACAAGGGCAACAAAGTGGGACAAATGGCCTCCAGGAGCAGTGCATTTGTAGTGCAGGCTCTAAGCACCAGCGATAACCCTGGAGGCAAAAAAAAAAAAAAAAAAAAAAGCTCCTTGTTGTATTAGCTATTCTTTCAAACTTTTCTAATATACTTAATGAGAAGAAGAAAGTATACAACTAAAAAGTTAGATCTCCATCTGGTCTATTATCATACTCCAAACAGTAAATAAAAGTCATTAAATAGAAAAAAATGTGAACTGCAATTGGAATAAATATTTTTTATTATTATAACTTGATTAAAAAAGTTTTACAGAGGAGTCGAGTGGTAGCACAGCGGGTTAAGAGCAGGTGGCACGAAGCGCAAGGACCAGCGTAAGGATCCCAGTTCGAGCCCCCAGCTCCCCACCTGCAGGGGAGTCGCTTCACAGGCGATGAAGCAGGTCTGCAGGTGTCTATCTTTCCCCTTCTCTGTCTTCCCCTCCTCTCTCCATTTCTCGCTGTCCTATCCAACAACAACAATATCAGTAACAATAATAACTACAATAAAACAAGGGAAACAACAACAAAAAAAGTTTTACAGGGCAAAGGTAGACAGCATACTGGTTATGCAAAGAGATTCTCATGCCTGGGGTTCCCAAGTCCTTGTTTCAGTCCTCCGCACCACTTTAAGCCAGAGCTAATCCAGTGCTCTGGTTTAAAAAACAGAAAAGCTTTTACCACCTTATGTGTTAATAAATGACATATAGCATTGATATAGTGCCTGTAGAGTAAGTGCGCGTACATATGCTATCCAAGTACTTATATATTAATGAATATTATCTCTACCTCACAAAATAGGTTATATTGTTAATCTCACTTTTAAAGATAAGGAAACTCAGGCACACTGGTCAAGTTACTTAGTAGTACACCAGAGTGGTCCAGGAGGTGGTGCAGTGGATAAGGCATTGGACTCTCAAGACTGAGGCCCCTGAGTTCAATCCCTGGCAGCACATGTACCAGAGTGATGTCTAGTTCTTTCTTTCTCTCCTATCATTTCTCATGAATAAATAAAATCTTTAAAAAAAAAATAAAAATACACCATAAATAAGTGTTTGAGCCCTCGGAAAAACACATAAATTTGTGATCATTCTGGAAACATTTACTGGTACATGTAAGAGTGAGCATCACTAACTTAAACTGTTTCAGTCATTTGTTGGGTATTGATTATCTGTCCTGTAAATGAGAATTGAGAGCATAGTCTGCTCACCTGTAAGAAATCTCTTACCTTTAATTTATAGGAAGGAAAAAAGCTCTGAGTGAATTTTCCCTTTTATTCCCCTGAGCTTTTCTCACCAGAGTAATGCATTTCCTGAACTTCAGAACGGCAGAAATAGGGGCCAGCCAGGTGGTGGCACACCTAGTTGAGTGTGCATGTTACAGAATGGCAGAAATAAGGTCATTCCAGTTACCCTGCTCTGTAGTAATGCATCATATCTAGATTTGAAACATGCCTAAAGACTAAGGCCACATAGCATATAATTCAGACAGTGAGAGAGAGAGAGAGAGAGAGAAAGGGAGAGATGGAGAGATGGAGATCTTTGGCAAGTTTATAATGCCTGAAAACTTCCCAATATCAATATTTCAAATTGTCCCTTTGTTTGTTACTCCAGGAGGTTTTTACACGCTGAGGCAATGCACCATAGTAAGATGGCTAAGAGGTATGCCTTTGTTTTGTTTTTGGACCTCAGGTGCATAGACTTGGTTTAATCATAATCTTTGTGTCACTCATCATTGGTCCATGCATGGCTCTTTTTTTTTTTTCTCCTTTCAGTTAATTTAGTTAGTTATTTTAAATAGTGTTAATAAGCAGCCATGAACCTACCAAATAAAAGCTAAAACCTTGAAAATGACCTCTTTTAATCATGTCATGCCCTCCCCACCCACCCTCCCACAGTCTTACTCCTGCCTTCTTCCACCTGAGGTGATCATTTTCCCTGTTCTTGTTGCCATCTATGTGTACTCATAAAAATTGATATTAAAAATTCTTAGTTTTTAATTTCATAAAAGGTATCCTGCTATTTGTACTCTTTTGAAAATGATCTTTTAAACGTAATATTTTATATTGATAAGATTTGTTGCATATGCCTTTGTCACATGAGATAAGATGTGAAAAAACTTACTGAATGGGCAGGCCGTCCTCAGAGATAATTTTTAGTTAAGAAGACAAGTGGATATGGAAATTCTCTTAAGACAATCCCAGGTGTACTTCCTGGTATCCCCAAAGGTAAACATACGCAGGTTGAAGACTGCAGATATGTCACCAAGTTGGGGCTGCTTAAGGGAATTTGTAAATATTCTGGGCAAGTTTATTAACCTTTCCAAGCCTTAATTTCCTTATCTTTAAAGTAAATATAATAGTAACTTCCCACTGAATTTTTCTTAAGGTGAAAATAATATATTTATTTATAAATCAATTCTTTCTGTAATAAAAGTTGTTCTACATTATCATCAGCTTTTTAAGATTACATCAAAGTCAGATTGTTTTTTAACATTATGAGTAACTTTGATAGTTGGTAGTTTTTTTCAGAACTCCTTGTTGAGAAGCAGCAAGCCTTGGTTAACCTATTTTTGAAATTCCACTGTAGTATCAGTTTAATTCTAGAGCACTTGACTATATAAGCAAATAATAATATTAAAAGGAAAAAAACAAGAAAGTTTTCGAGATGTTATTCCCTAGCTTTTACTATCTTTTATCCTAAGACTACTGTCTGCAGATGGCACATTTATTACCTGCTTTTTTGTGTCCTACTCATATGTGTGATAAGAGTTGGCATTAGAAGATTACACCAGTAATAATAGTAGTAACCTGCTTTTATGAACATGTGGTTTTCATTTATAATTTTAATAAGTGAATTTTTTGTTTATTATTTAGATGCTACAGAAAAACAATTCATCTCTAAAAGTGAAGCCCTGAGTCATGGGCATCAAGAATGTATTTCAGTACTTTGCAAAGGCTATGTATGGAATCTTCAGGAACAGCTTGCAGGAAATTGGGGCTTGACGTTTTGACTCTGTGTAGTAAATATTTTTCTTTCTTACTGACAAATAACTAGTCACAAACAGTGTGATACTTCTCCCTGCAGCCTTCCTTTGTGGCAAGATTGTCATGAGTTGTGGAGCAAAAAGCGAAGAAGACAGAAGCAGATGGGCATGACTGATGATGGTTCCACAGTGAAAGCTCCCAGAAAGGATTTGTCTCTGGATGACAGCAGAACCAACACACCTCAGGGTGTGCTGCCGTCTTCACAGCTGAAATCTCAGGGCAACTCGAATGTAGCACCTGGTCAGTAATGTCTTGTTTTCTTCCTTCTTTTTTTAAAATCTACAACTTTATTTTTTTAAGATTTATTTTTACTTCATCTGAGAGCTTTACATGTGTATGTGAGAGAGAGTGTATGAGAAGGCAAAGTTCTACTCCAGTACATGTACCAGGGGTCAAGCTGGGAGTCTCATGCAGGCAAGTTCTGTACTTTACCAGCAGGGCTATTTCCCCAACTGCTTTGAAAAATAGTAATATTTATCATCATCATCATTTAATGTTGGCAGGAGGGACAAAGTACACCCCTCAGCTCTGGCATATTCTGGGAATTGAGATCTGTGCTCTAATGCTGAGCTGTTCTCCTGGCTTCCAGCTGTGTTTTCTTCACATTGCTCTCTCTACTGTTGTATTACTCTAGTGTGAGACTAAAAGAGAACACTATGGTTTACTCACTGAATTGACATACACTGCTTACTTGCTTGTGCCAGTACAGACTGCTACTGGCACCACAATTTTAAGCAATCTTAAGATTACTTTATTATAAGAGTGTCCAATTACTTAGGATTAGTTAGATTTCTTGCTTTTTTCCTTGCTAACACACAAGTTTTTCACTTTCTCAGTGAGACTCAGCATTTATTGTCTGTGGATATTTTGTGAGTAAGAAGAAAGGCATAGAAAAAAATAACCAAAATTTCCAATAGGAGCTCTTTCATAGTGTTCTATAAAGTCCTCAGATTACTTGTTATATATTTGGCATTATATTGCTGAATTGCACAGATTGGAATCTGATAGCATGTAAAAATGACTTGAGGTGTAATGAATAATTTTGAGAACTACTTCTTCCTCTGACTCAGTCTAAGAGTAAACTTCTTGATGAGATATCAATCTCTTTTCAGCATTTTCCAAAGTGTTAGACTCATTCTATCATCTAGTTAACTGCCAGCATTTATTTTTTGTTGTTCTCTCTCTTTTTTTTTTTTTTTTCTTTGTCACTGTCAAGGCTTCACCCCTTGAGCCAGTTTTCCAGATAGAGGCAATGTCCTGCTTTTGTGACGTTCTAGGATTGAGTCTGTTACTTGAGACTGAGGGAGCAGTGTGGGTGGTGGAGTGGTACTGGAGTGTTTTTTTTTTCCTCTCTCTAGAAGTAAATTGAAAACTGGGCCAAGTAGCCAGTAGCCAGCTCAGCAGTAACACAAAAGCAGAAGGCCCTCTAGCAAAGAAAATAAATATCACTGGTCAGGGGTAGACAGCATAATGGTTATGCAAAGAAATTCTCATGCCTGAAGCTTCGAAGGCCCAGGTTCAATCCCCTGCACCAGCATAAGCCAAAGCTGAGCAGTGCTCTGATTTAAAAAAAAAAAAGAAAAGAAAAAGAAAAAAGAAAGGAAGGAAGAAAAAGAAAATAATTATCACTGTAACTGCTGCCTTAGATCATCTGATTTTGTGCTTGGCCCTGGTAATACTCCATTAATGTGCTGGTACTTCGACTTGAAGATTTATTTTTAATGAAGAACATAGAGAATTAGAACGTCACTCTGGCACTTGCAGTGTTGGGGGATCAAAGTCAGGATCTCACGTTTGAGCATCTAATCTTTTAGCTACTGCACCACCTCCTCGACCACTAGGAAATATACTTTGAAAACCAAAAATAGTTACTTTTTATTTGAAAGTATTCTTCTGAATTACTTAAAATTTTGAATTCCCTTTACACATAAAGTGTGTGTGTGTGTGTGTGTGTGTGTGTGTGTGTGATTTTGGAGAACTCATCTGTTAGATACAGTGAGAGGTTAATCTCCCTCCTCTTTTTGTTAAAACTGTATAAACTCTGGGGACTACAGGCGGCCTACATAGTAGAGCACACAGATTACTATGCACAGTGACTGAGCTCTAGGTGCTGGGCCACCACACCTGCAGGGGGCTTCATGAACAGCGCTGTGTTCCTTCACTCTCTTCCTCTCTGATTCTCTCCTTCCTGCTCAAGAGGAAAGGAAGGAAAGAGATAGCCACAGGGAGCGGCACCATGTCACAGTGAGAACTCTGGTCACTGCTCCTTCCCCCCATGTATAAAATTTGGAGAAAGACAAATGAAAATTAACAGGAGTATTTCTCAGTTTTTTAATGTTTTACCTTAGGTGCAGAGAGAAAGACCAGAGTGCTGCTGAGCTCTGGCTTAAGGTGGTGTTTGGGGTTGAGCCTGAGCCTCAGACATGAAAGTCTTCTGCATAACCATTATGATGTCTCCTCAGCTCAAATAAGAATTATATTTTTTTAATAATTCTTTTTTTTTTTTTTTTTTTGGCCTCCAGGGTTATTGCTGGGGCTCAGTGCCTGCACCACGAATCCACTGCTCCTAGAGGCCCCTCCCCCCCCTTTTTTACCCCTTTTGTTGCCCTTGTTGTAGTTGTTGTTGTTGTGGATGCCGTTTGTTGCTGGCTAGGACAGAAAGAAATGGAGAGAGGGGGAGAGAAAGATAGACACCTGCAGACCTGCTTCACCGCCTGTGAAGCAACTCCCCTGCAGGTGGGGAGCCGGGGGCTCGAACCGTGATCCTTACGCCAGTCCTTGTGGTTTGCACCACGTGCGTTTAACCTGCTGTGCTACCGCCTGACTCCCAATAAGAAGTTTTTTATCAAAGAATATACATCTAAGTTTGAATTTACTGCAAGATAAGTTTAGGTCTTGGTAATAAATGTTATTTTAAGTAAGTGGCATATTATATAGCAAGAGATCAGAGTCAGAGTACCATGGTCTAAATCTCAATTCTGCCACTTAGAGAGTCTTATGTCTTTAGACAGGTAAGTTAGTTCTATGGACATTGATTATTTTTTCAGTGAAAACTGAGGTTAAGTGGTCCAGGAGGTGGCTCAGTGGATAAAGCACTGGACTTTCAAGCATGAGGTCCTCAGTTCACTCCCTGGCAGGACATGTACATGAGTGATGTCTGGTTCTTTCTCTCTTCTCCTCCTATTTTTCTCTTTAATAAATACGAATTTTTTTCAAAAATGAGGCTAATATAGCATGACATACAAAGTTGCGAGAAAGTACTATCCTTAGTTTCCTATTGAAAATTTATGTTTCTAGATTAAATGAAATATTTACCTTTAAAGATAATTTATTTATAACACACTGTTGTTTTTTTTTATGTCCAGTTACACCTTTAAAGTACATGAGGTTAAATGAAACTGAGATCCACCCCCTTTAAGATTAGTTTATTAGTCTTCCCCCCTCTTCTGTTTTGTTGAGTTTTAAGATTAGTTAGAATGAGAGCTCTGTTCAGCTTTGGTATAAAGTGATGCTGGGGACTGAATCTGCAGACTCTGGGGCCTCAGGCAGGCACACTGGTGTTCCAGCAAACAGGCTGAACTATCTCCCTGACTCTTGAAATACCCTTCTTTCTTTTCTTAAATCCGTTCCATTAATGTACCTTTTACCATGACAACACAGAGTCATTTGGCAGGGTGTGGGGGGCACTGTGAATAATGGCAATTCTAATCAATACAAATTTTGTCTTTAGTAAAAACAGGCCCTGGACAGCAGTTAAACCACAATGAATTGGCAATTCTACTAAACCTACTACAGTCTAAAACAAGTGTTAATGTGGCTGATTTTGTCCAAGTGTTGAACATTAAGGTAAACTCTGAGACTCAACAGCAGCTAAATAAAATAAACCTTCCTGCTGGAATTTTGGCAACAGGTGAGAAACAGACAGATCCATCAACCCCACAACAGGAGCCTTCGAAGCCATTGGGAGGAATTCAGACTTCTCAGAGCGTCCAGCCTAAAGTGGAGACTGACGCTGCCCAGGCGGCTGTGCAGAGTGCGTTTGCAGTTCTGTTGACTCAGTTAATTAAGGCTCAGCAGTCAAAGCAGAAAGACGTGCTGCTAGAAGAGCGGGAAAATGGATCAGGACACGAAGCCTCATTACAGCTCAGGCCGCCTCCAGAACCTAGCACTCCGGTCCTGGGTGAGTGTGCAGCTCGCTGAGCACTAGCCGCATTTGCAGCCTTCTTGCTCTAGTGAGTCATTCTCTCAGCTCAGTGGTTGTAGATTGATATCTTAGTCCTTTTGCTTCTAGAGATTGACCATTCAGTTATCCGTGCATGATGAATGCGGTAGGTTTTCCTTAGGTAGATCAGTCCTTACGTGGACTGTTTACTCCAACTATAGCAGGATGACCCTCTCAAAACAGAAACTTGATGTAGTGGTTCTGTTCTTCAAGCAACAAATCAGTGTGAAATAAAAATTTTCAGTTGTCGTAGACTTCGATGTAACAATAATAATAGTTCATATATCTGCCTTTTTCCTTTTCATTTAATTTTTCTTTTTTATGTATTTATTTTCCTTTTTTGTTGCCCTTGTTTTTTATTGTTGTTGTAGTTACTATTGTTGTTGTTATTGAAGTCATCATTGTTGGATAGGACAGAGAAATGGAGAGAGGAGAGGAAGACAGGGGGAGAGAAAGACAGACACCTGCAGACCTGCTTCACCGCTTGTGAAGCGACTCCCCTGCAGGTGGGGAGCTGGGGCTTGAACCGGGATCCTTACGCCCGTCCTTGCGCTTAGTGCCACATGTGCGTAACCCGCTGTGCTATCGCCCGACCCCCCCCCTTTTTTTTTTTTTTTAAACAGAGGTGGTTTTTAGGAGAACCCATAGAAAACACTGAAGATTCTGGGCAGGGTAGATAGCATAGTGGCTATGCAAAGAGACTCTTCATGCCTGAGGCTCCTAAGTCCCAAGTTCAGTCCCCTACAGAACCATAAACAAGAGCTGAGCAGTGCTCTAGTAAAACCAAAAAAGAAAAGAAAAGATTGAAAAAATTTTAAAACATTTCATATATATTTTTTCCCCTTTTGTTGCCCTTGTTGTTTTTCGTTGTTGTAGTTATTGTTGTTGTTATTGATATCATTGTTGTTGGATAGGACAGAGAGAAATGGAGAGAGGAGGGCAAGACGGAGGGAGAGAAAGATAGACACCTGAAGATCTGCTTCACCGCTTGTGAAGCGACTGTCCTGCATGTGGGGTGTGGGGTGCCGGGGGCTCAAACCAGGATCCTGGTCCTTGCGCTTTGCGCCACATGCGCTTAACCCACACTGCGCTACCTACCGCCCGACTCCCCAATATTGAAGATTTTAAACACTTTTTCATGGTATAATGACTTGTGACCTTTTTTTTTTTTTTTTTTTTTTCTTTTGCTTCGCTTAGGACAAGATGACCTCATCCAGCATCAGGATATGAGGATACTGGAGCTCACCCCAGAACCAGAGCGTCCTCGCATTCTGCCTCCTGATCAAAGACCCCCTGAACCACCTGAACCACCCCCCGTAACTGAAGAAGATCTGGATTATCGGACAGAAAACCAGCATGTACCCACCACTAGTTCTTCTTTAACTGACCCTCATGCTGGAGTGAAAGCTGCTCTGTTACAGCTCCTTGCTCAGCATCAACCCCAGGATGATCCCAAAAGAGAAGGGGCTATTGATTACCAAGCAGGAGACACTTATGTACCTACTACAGACTACAAGGATAATTTTGGATCCTCTTCTTTCTCTTCTGCCCCTTATGTTAGCAGTGATGGTCTAGGAGCTAGCTCTGCTCCAGCATTGGAACGGCATAGCTTCATTGGAAACTCAGATATTCAGTCTTTGGATAACTACAGTACTGCTTCATCTCATTCTGGTGGTCCACCTCAGCCTTCTGCCTTTTCCGAATCATTTCCCAGTTCAGTAGCTGCATATGGAGACATTTACCTCAACACCGGTCCCATGTTGTTCAGTGGAGACAAGGACCATAGATTTGAATACAGCCATGGCCCTATTGCAGTCCTGGCAAACAGTAGCGACCCTTCCACAGGGCCAGAGAGTACTCATCCTTTGCCAGCAAAGATGCACAACTATAACTATGGTAGTAACTTACAGGAAAACCCAGGTGGCCCAGGTCTCATTCATGGACAGACCTGGACTTCTCCTGCGCAAGGACCTGGATATACACAAGGGTACAGGGGACACATGAGCACATCAGCTGGCAGAGGTCGAGGCAGAGGGTTACCATACTGAGTTTCTGTTTCTCCTCAGGCACATCATTTTTATCTGGAAAGACTTTTCTAGCTGCAATTTAAGGCAGCAATCCAAGAGACTTGAATAATATTAATTCAACAACAGCTTTATTTTTATGTGGAAAAGGGTCTTGCATACAATAGTTTAAAAAAAACAACAAAAAAAACCTTTGCTTAAATCCATCCTATTCTAAAAACTAGATCTATTGATTATACATCTTCATAAATTCTCAGTAACAATTTTATTTTGTATTCTTGCAGTTTAAATGGATGCTGATCTTAGGGACATAAAAGTCATTTATGACCGTCTTGCAGATCTTCTGAACTATGCACATTTGTGCTTTTTTTTCTTTTTCTTTTTTTCTTTCTTTTTTCTTTCTTTTTTTGTAAGTTTGGACCAACTTTTATGTAACAGGCAACCCCTCCCTCACCCCTCCAGTTTTACAACAATCAGAAAGGGCACTGATCCATTTGGTTATTTTTCTTTTTACAAAGCTACCTTTAGTCAGAGGTCACTGTCAGTCTTTGCACCTGCTTTCAGTGTTATTGTGAAAGGTGTACTTTGTGCTCATTTCAGAAAATAAAACACAACCTTTCTCTTGATGCAACAGTTTTATAAAGAAAAATGGTCAACGTTATTTTTGTTTTATCTTGCAGATTACCATAGCCTAGCAAAATGCATTCAAATGAAATAATGGGTTTTATATGAAAAATATGGGTAAGGGTGGGGAGGGTAAGTAAGTGCCTTAACAGGTAAGCTTAAGGTCTGAAAAAGTGGTTAACCTTTACACCTATTTGTCTTCTAAAGGGAATCAATTCATTTTATTGAAGCAACAGAAAGCTCTCAAGTGTTCAGGGCTGTCTGTTGAGTTCCTGCTAGATCCATTCCCTCTACCTGCACACTTCCTGCTGTCCTGCCTGTCTGAGCTGTATTAACTTCCACTACCATTTTCTCTTTTCATAAGGGAGTGAAAACAAAGAACGGGAGTAAGTATTCTGGTCTGTACATTTTGTTACTTCCAAGAGGTTCTGAAAAGTTTTAATGTTTAAGTGGTTGAAAGTAATAACTAAATAAGAATTTGAGTCCTGTCTTCTTCAGGCTGCCATATTGTCCCTGATTCCTTTGGCCATGGGTAGTAGCAATATGTCCATGGAGCACGGTAGCATGAAAGCACAGGTTAATAACAGAATTTTCATAATTTTAGTAATGTTTGGGGTAATAAACTATAATTTATGCAACAACCATTTTAAGGGGAAAAAATCAACTGTTTACTAATGTTAACTAGAACCATTGCTTAGATTGAATTGGAGTGGGAAAACCTGTTATCTTCCCTCCTCACTTTCTATGAAGTCTGTTTATGCCCTCCTCTGCCAGACTTAGTGCAACTTCAGTTCATTTTAACATTGTTTTGTTTTATTAAAAGTAACATAAGATGACCTGTTATTTTAAACTGTAAGGATGTCGAGTCTTAACTTTCTGTGTACACTCACATGTGTATAAGTTGTGATCTAGAAAGGAACCAAAGGTAAACACCCATGTTCCCATTATAACTAAATGACAAATTAGGCTCTGGAAATGAGAGTTGTGCCAACTCCATTTTAACTGTTTTCCTGGTAACACTTACTGATTGGAGTCATAGACCGGAACAACTGTTATAGAATGGAAATGGCTCCATTCCAAAAGTCAGCCTTTAAAAAGCTTGTGCCCATTATCTGACTTGTGAACCTTCATTTCAAAACAGTATGTGAGGAGCATCGTAGTTTGGTAATAGTAAGGATACTTTAAAGTGGGGCGCTTACCATTTTACTGCTGTAAAATGAGTTAGTAGTAGTTGACCGTTTTATTTTTTTGATGGAATTTTTCTGTTGGGGAGAAAGAAATGAATGGAAGAGAATTATTTTGCTTTTATTTGAATATTGAGTACTAACAGCTTATATAAAATTACATGGCAAGAAGTACAGAAATATTTTGAAATTTAGCAAAATAGTTACAGTATTCAATTATCTGAAATTTCAATATGGTGAGTCTTAGATCTTTAGACTTTCCTATAAGTGACAGTATATAAGTTATTCATAATAGTCACACTTGGTAATTCTGCTGACCATAAGCAACTAACCTAAAATTGAAGATATTTATGTGACATGAATAGCCTGTGTTTTAAAAAATTAAATATTTTATATAAAATTGAACTGTGTTTGGATAGTTTTTCTAATTACACATTCCAGTTAACATTTATGTTGGAAAAGTGTCTGGGTGAACAGAGAAATTACTACTTGAAATTGAAAATTTAAATTACAACTTCTGATATTATCCTAAGATATTATGAAATATATCAATGTTTTGTTAAACCACAACACATCACTAGGCTCCATCAGTGATAAGTTATAGAACTGAAAAAAGACTACTATATGAACAAGTGTACTTTTTTTTTTTAATTGTTGTAGTTATTATAGTTGTCATCATTGTTGGATAGGACAGACAGAAATGGAGAGAGGAGGGGAAGACGGGGAGAGAAAGACAGACACCTGCAGACCTGCTTCACCGCCTGTGAAGCGACTCCCCTACAGGTGGGGCAAGTGTACCTTTTAAAATGATGAAATATGGTAGTAAAAATATGGTAGTGTTTTAGTATAATACTTCAGTACATTTAGATTAATACAAAGAACAGGATTGGGAAATCACCACTTTGATCTATTATATAACTGCAGTAATAAAGTAATCACTGAGTATTCTTGAATAAGCCATGAGCGGTATGATACCTTCTTTTCTGTAAGAAACAGGTAAGTTAGATTGCAGATATGATAAAAAAAAAAAAAAAAGATCTACCAAAAGAAGATTCTACCTTCCACATGAATTTCTTGTTAATATAAAATAAATAAAATATTTATAAAAAGAAACAAATTGTAATTGCTGCTCTTAGCCAAAGGTAAATTGCACTTAGGTAAATGAAGAAGGTGTAAAATTTTTAAATCAGATTCGAATAGAGAAATCAAGACAGTGGTACTTCCTAGCACAGCTAGCTTTTCTGCGTGCAACCAGTATATATGCACATGCCTGTTGGATAGATGCTGTTACTTAATGAGATGATTCATGTTAAAACTATTCATTAAACATTGAATACAACTTTAGATAATGCTTTAGCTATGAATTGGAGCTTTATTCTGTCAGCAACTACACACTGTCTACTCAGTGCCACATACCAGCTTGGGGACTTATCAATAAATATGAAAGTTGAGAAGTCATACTTCTGGTGGGACAACAGTGAGAAAAAGATCATGTTTAAAATCTCTGGAAAAGGAAGTGTTGATTCTGCACCATGCGGAAAGCGTGATTCTGAGTCCCAGGCTCAATCCCCAGCACCACTACCAGCCAGTACTGAGCAGGGCTCTACTGTTTCCATGCCGCTCTGTATCTCTCATTAATATAAAATATAAAAAGAAACAAATTGTAATTGCTGCTCTTAGCCAAATGTAAATTGTACTTAGGTAAATGAAGAAAGTGTAAAATTTTTAAATCAAATTTGAATAGAGAAATCAAGACAGTGGTCTGGGAGATGGAGCAGTGGATAAAGCATTGTAATCTCAAGCATGAGGTCCCGACTTCAATTCCTGGCAGCACATGTACCACAGTCATGTCTGGTTCTTTCTCCCTTCTTTCCTCCTACCTTTCTCACTAATAAGTAAGTAAAATCTTTTTAAAAAATATTTATTTCCCCTTTTGTTGCCCTTGTTTTTTATTGTTGTTGTTATTATTGATGTCATTGTTAAATAGGACATAGAGGGGGAGAGAAAGACACCTGCAGACCTGCTTCACTGCCTGTGAAGTGACTCCCCTGCAAGTGGGGAGCCAGGGGCCCGAACCGGGATCCTTAAGCCGGTCCTTGCACTTTGCACCACGTGCACTTAACCTGCTGCACTGCCACCCTACTCCCAATAAAATCTTTTAAAAGAAAGGGAAAGAAAGAAATCAGGACAGAAATAGAATGAGTGAAGATTCAATGATGTAAGTAAAATTTCAAGTTGTATCTGGCCAGTTCTCAACATGAGAATTTGTAGGCTATGTCATGATTTCTTGAGAAAAAGTGGAAGGTAAATGAGTTTAATCTTACTAGTACGTCTTGGTTAAATTTTACTATATTTCTCTTCTTTTAAATATTTATTGGATAGAGACAACCTGAAATTGAGAGGGAAGGGGGTGGTAGAGATGGGAGAAGAAGAGAGACACATACAACACTGCTTCAACACTTGCAAAGCTTTTCCCCTGTAGGTGGGGACTAGGGTCTCGAATCCGCAGCCCTTTAAAAACTATTTTTATTTGATGGAGACAGCCAGAAATCAAGAGGAACAGGGGAGACATGTACAGCACTTTTTAACAGCTCTCAAAGCTTTCCTCCTGCAGGTGGGGACTTGGGGACTTAAACCCAGGTCCTTGCTCATTGTAACAGGTGCTCTGAATCAGCTACACTGCCACCCAGCCCCAGGATATTCAACAGTGAAAGTGTTTACAGTCAGAATAAACATGATTCTCTAATAATCCTGAAATCATCCAGACTGTCTAATTTTATAACTTAGAAAATTGAGTTAGAATTATTAATCTTGTTCCTCTCAGTTAATGTTTAAATTCTTTAGTAAATATTTATTTGGAGTGAGAAGTGAAGAAAACTCTAGAGAGACTGTTTCATGTGTATATGTAGTATCCTGCGATTTTTTTTAAAGAAGTATTTAGTTATTAGATGATAAGATAAAATCTTTCATTGAAATGTATTTTCTGTTTTGAGGAGGAAAAGAATTGCTAATAGAAGGCCTGCAAACTTTCCTTTTGGGTTCTGCCATGGTTTTATAATTTCAGACATTGTAATTTCAAATGTTTTTTAAAAAATATTTATTCCTTTTTGTTGCCTTTATTTTATTTTTGTAGTTATTGTTGTTATTAATGTCGTCGTTGTTGGATAGAACAGAGAAATGGGAAAAGGAGGGGAAGACAGAGATGTTGGATAGAACAGAGAGAAATGGGAAAAGGAGGGGAAGACAGAGAGGGGGAGAGAAAGACAGACACCTGCAGACCTGCTTCACCACTTGTGAAGTGACTCCCCTGCAGGTGGGGAGCCGGGGGCTTGAACCAGGATCCTTATGCCGGTCCTTGTGCTTGTGCTTTGTGCCACGTGCGCTTAACCCACTGCGCTACTGCCTGACTCCCTCAAATGGTTTTATAATGGGGATAGTGGTTTGTCATCTACCAAGGATCTTTAGACAAGCTGTTTAATTAAAAAATAGTTTAGGTGACGCAAAGTGCAAGGACTGGCGAAAGGATCCTGGTTTGAGCATCCGGCTCCCCACCTGCAGGGGAGTCTCTTCTTCACAGAAGCAGGTCTGCAGGTGTCTGTCTTTCCCCCTCTGTCTTCACCTTCTCTCGATTTCTCTCTGTCCTATCCAACAACAACAACAATAATAACTACAACAATAAAACAACAAGGGCAACAAAAGGGAATAAATAAATATTTGAAAAAAAAATAGGGGCCAGCTGGTGATGCATCTGATTAAGTGCACAAGGACCTGGCTTCAAGACCTGGATCCCCAAGGGGAAAGCTTCACAAGCGGTGAAGCAGATCTGCAGGTGTCTTTCTCCCCTACCTCTTCCCTCTATAAATTTCTCAGTCCAAGCAAAATAAATTATTTTTAAAGTCCTTTAAAAATTAATATAGTTGAATTACTAATGAACTCTCAAAGGGACAAGTTGAAGATGGGGATAACAAAATCTCAGTCATCATATAAACTGTCCTTTAAATCTGGCCTAAGAGTCTTGGGGACCTTAATCCTCTTGCTATATATCAAATGCCGCATTACAAAAAGACTTATGGGGGCATGGGGTAGATAGCATAATGGTTATGCAAAGAGACTCATGCCTGAGACTCCAAAGTCCTAGGTTCAATCCCCTGGACCACCATAAGCCCGAGCTGAGCAGTGCTCTGGTTTAAAAAAAAGGTTATATTCAAAATGAGGCTCTGTAGTGAGTTATTCTTTTCACAATTTGTTGTACAAGTGTCAGGCTGTTTCACAAGAACTTTCAGGAAAGTTTTAATAACTTTAATGTGTTTAAGGTTTTTTTTTTTTTTTTTTAACTAGAGCACACTGCTCAGCTCTGGCTTATGGTGGTGCAAGGGACTGATTTTGGGACTTTGAAGCCTCAAACATGAAAGTCTTTTGTATAACCATTATGCTATCTCTGCCACCCAAACCTTTCACTTTTTTTTTTTTTTTTCACCAGAGCACTGCTCAGCTCTGGCTTATGGTAGTACCAGGGATTGAACCTGAGATTCTAGAGCCTCAGGCAGGAGAGTCTCTTTGCATAACCATTATGCTATCTATTCCCACCCCAGTTTTGATCTTTTTTTTTTTTTTTTGGTAATTCTTTTTCCCCCTTTTGTTGCCCTTGTTGTTTTATTGTTGTAGTTATTGTTGTTGTTGTTGTTGGATAGGACAGAGAGAAATGGAGAGAGGAGGGGAAATCGGGGAGAGAAAGACACATGCAGACCTGCTTCACCACTTGTGAAGCGACTCCCCTGCAGGTGAGGAGCCAGGGGCTCCAACCAGGATCCTTCCTCCCGTCTTTGTGCTTCGTACCACGTGCGCTTAACACGCTGCGCTACAGCCAGACTCCCCAACCTTTCACTTTTAAGGCTCTTTTTGATAGGTTATAAATGAAATGCCATAAGAATTACAGGCCGGGAGTCCGGCTTTAGCGCAGCGGGTTAAGCGCAGGTGGCGCAAAGCACAAGGACCGGCATAAGGATCCCGGTTCGAACCCCAGCTCCCCACCTGCAGGGGAGTCGCTTCACAGGCGGTGAAGCAGGTCTGCAGGTGTCTAACTTTCTCTCCCCCTGTCTTCCCCTCCTCTCTCCATTTCTTTCTGTCCTATCCAACAACGAACGATATCAACAACAATAATCACCACAACACGGCTTCACAAGCGGTGAAGCAGGTCTGCAGGTGTCTATCTTTCTCTTCTCCTCTCTGTCTTCCCCCTCCTCTCTCCATTTCTCTCTGTCCTATCCAACAACGACAACAACAATAATAACTACAACAGTAAAACAACAAGGGCAACAAAAGGGAATAAATAAATAAAATAAATATTTAAAAAAAAGAATTACAGGCCATCTTTACCCTTGTTTTCTTGTGTATGTCCAGATAGAAGTAATTCGATCTGGTAAAGACTGCTTTACAAAGCTTAAAACCTGCAGCCCTTTTTTTCCATCTATATTTACACATACTAAAATGTGTAAACACATTCAGAGATTAGAAGCTTTTCTTTATTTTGGATAGAGACAGAAATTGAGAGGGAAGGGCGAACTAGACAGTTCCACCATCCATGAAGCTTCCCGCCTGTAGGTAAAGGAACAGTCGATTGAACTCAGAAACAATATGTTAGGAATCTGGGAGCAGGCACTAGAGTGCCTGTTTTGAGTATGCACATTACTGTGTGTCAAACCCCCGGTCCCCACCTACAGAGGAAACTTCACAAGCTGTGAAACAGTGCTGTAGGTGTCTTTTCTGCCTCTCTTTTCTTCCCGTCCACTCTCAATTTGTCTGCCCTAGCAAAACAAAAAAGGAAATTATTTATAGGGGTTGGGTTGCTCACCCAGTAAAGTGTGCACATTACTGAGTACAAGGACCTAGGTTCTAAGTTCAGTTCCCACCTGCGGGGGGATGTTTTATGAGAAGTGGAGTTGTAGGTGGCTTCTTACCCTCTATCAAAAAGAAAGAAAAATATGGCACCAAGCACCAGTGACAACTGGTGGCAAAAGAAAAAAGTAATCTATTCATGATTCTCATCTATTAAGTTTTTAAAAAATATTTTTGTTATTAATAGTGTGTTACAAGGTTGTAAAGTTACAATGTATAGTACCACACCCACCACCAAAGTGGTGCAAAAATTGAGAATTTGCAAACTTAAAAAATATCTAGAAATACAGAGAGTCGGGCGGTAGTGCAGCGGGTTAAGCACACATGGCGCCAGCTCCCCACCTGCAGGGGAGTCCCTTCACAATCGGTGAAGCAGGTCTGCAGGTGTCTCTCTCCCCTTCTCTGCCTTCCCCGCCTCTCTCCATTTCTCTCTGTCCTATCTAACAACAGTGACATCAATAACAATAATAGCTACTATAACAACAAAAAAGGGCAAAAAAATCTAGAAATATGATACATGAAGTTTTTACACTTTCGTCTATTGCTAATAGGCATCAGTTATATTAGAACAATTTATTATTAATTCACTCAAAATGCTACTATATTCTACTTACTAACCTGTAACTAGAATTGTGCATTTGTTTATTCCTAAGTGGTCTGATTTAATTAACAGGTTTTGTTAGCTTTGCAGATGAACTAGAAAACTACCTCCTATTTGACTTAAAATTATCCTGAAAATAATTTGTTCATTGAAGTTAATGCTGTCTTATTTATAACCAGATAAACCTGGCTTCATTCTTGAAGGTAATTCGAATACATTTTTTGAATGTCCTCATGCATCCTTGTCCCTGATCAGGTTTCTGTTTCTTGAAAAAATCTTGGTATTTCTCCTTTTTCTGGAAAATTGTCATATAGTCTACCTTTTAGTTTTAATGTTTTGACATTCAGTTGCACTTAGTAACTTCAGTGCTTTAAAGATGTGTCGTCTACTATTATCAATTTGGCATCTTTTCTCTGTCTTGAATGGGTCAGTGAGTTTGCCTCAGTTCTATCTCCATCTTTTTTCATCATAAGGGAATAATCATCACTTCTTTTCTCATTTATTCTAGCACACTGGGTCATTTTTTCTTCATCTTCAGTTCAGTGAAAGCCAGGCTTGAACCTGGGTCCTACACATTACAAGGCAAAACACTATCCAAGTCAGCTATTTATTTTATCGGCCCCAGGGTACACCTGTGACAGGTGTCTGTGCACCACTCCCACAGACTCCTCAGGTCTTCTCCCACTGTCATGCACTGTGTTTCCAGGGTCCTCTCCCCCCCCCCATTCGTACCCTCCCACCTCCATTTTAACTTCCTCCCTTCTTTCCTTCCTTCCTTCTTTGCCTCTAGGATTATCGCTGGGGCTTGGTGCCAAATCCACTGCGTCTAGCAGCCTTTTTTTTTTTTTTTTTCCATTTTATTGGGTAGGACAGATAAATTGAGAGGGGAAGGGGGGATAGGAAGAGAGAAAGAGAGACACCTGCAGGCTGGCTTCACTGCTTGTGAGGCGTCCCCCTGCAGGCGAGGACCCCGGGGACTAGAACCCGGATCCTTGTGCATGGTACTGTGTGCTTAACCGGGTGCGCCACTGCCCAGCCCCACCTCCCGTTTTTGGAGTCCTTAACTGCGCTGCGATAGAAGTCTCATCCTCTATCCTTAAACTTCATGTATTCCTTCTATGTCTAATCCTTTTTACTTGATCTACTTGTGGCAACAGTTAGCATTTACAGGTTCATAACTACTTAAATCTGTTTAATTAGTTCAAAGCTATTTTATTTCAATAGAGAAAATACCAGGGTCTGGTAAATGCACACACTACAGTGCACAAGGACTCAGGTTTGAGCCCCTGGTCCCTACCTGCAGGGGAAAATTTAACAAGTGGTGAAGCAGTGCTACAGGCAGCCTGCCTCTCTCTCTCTCTCTCTCTTCCCTGCCCCTCTCTCTCCCTCCCTCCCTCTCGCCCCCTTCTCTTTTGATTTCTGGTGCTTTCAAATAAATAAAAAATGATAAATTAAGAAAAGAGAAAATGCCACGGGCAGTCGGTCATTTGGAAGAAGCCCAGGAGGTGGTGCGGTGGACAGAGCATCGAGCCCTTGGACACTGTGCGCACCAGTCTCGATGTGCTTCTCTCTTCTCTTTCTTAAATACATCTAAAAAGACATTTCATAAAATATAATTCTGAAAAAACATGAATTTGGATTTTCTCTGTGATCTAATAGGATTCGTAGGATAACTTTATTTACAATGAAATTAAAAAAAAAAAAACAAGGCTAGGAGAAGTTTTAAAAGATACACCTTGGTGGCATGGCTGGTGGTGTCACCACTGGTTAAGCACACATAGTGCTGAGCTCAGGGACCTGGATTCAAGACGCAGCGCCCCATCTGCAGCCGGGACACTTCAGGAGCGGTGAAGCGGTCTGCAGGTGTCTCTCCCTCTCTCCCCCTCTTCTCTCAATGTTTGTCTGTCCTGTCTACAATAAAGTGGGAAGTGGCCACTAGAAGCAGTGGATTTGCAGTGCCAGCAATAACCCTGGAAACAAAAAAGAAGAGATACACTTTTTAACTGGTCTAAATGATAAAAGTTAAAAAATAGGAAGCTGTGGAGAGAGGAGGCTGCCAAACTAGCTCGCCTGGATAGCACTCTGCTTTGCCACGTGCGTGACCCAGATCTGACCGGCTTCCACCATACTGAAGGAAGCTTTGGCACCTTGGCTTCTTTCCCCAACCCTCTCAGCCTCTTCACTGCAATCTATAAAAATAAAAGGAAGAGGTGTTCCAGGAAGTGGTGCAGTGGATAGAAAGCACTGGATTCTAGGGGTCAGCTGGTAGCGCAGCGGGTTAAGCGCATGTGGCACAAGGTGCAAGGACAGGACCGGTGTAAGGATCCCGGTTCAAGCCCCCAGCTCCACACCTGCACGGGGGTCGCTGCACAGGCGGTGAAGCAGATCTGCAGGTGTCTATCCCTCTCTCTCTCTTCCCTTCCTCTCTCCATTTCTCTCTGTCCTATCCAGTAACAACGGCATCAATAACAACAAAAAGAGCAGGGCAACAAAAATGGGGGAAAAATAGCCTCCAGGAGCAGTGGATTCGCAGTGCCAGCACCAAGTCCCAGCAATAACCTTGGAGGCAAATAAGTAAATAAATAAATAAGTAAATAAAATAAAACATTGGATTCTCAAGCATGAGGTTCCAAGTTCAATTCCTGGCAGCACGTGTGTGCCAGAGTGATGTCTGGTTCTTTTTCTCCTCCCATTTTTCTCATGAATAAATAAAAATTTTTAAAAATAAAAGCAAAAGAATATGTAAAATAATTCCTTTGTGAATTTGTTATTCCAAAATAATCTGTGTCACACTTGTACCATTATTCAATGTAAATACATATTCATCAGTGGGAGAATAGCTAACAATCATAGATGACAAAGAAAAAAAAGTTAAAAAGTCCAAACTAATTGTATGTCAATAGAGCATAGCGGACCACGTCCTGACCACCATTTATTAGTATGCACAACTTTAGACACGCCACCGAAACTCTCATTTTCTACTTCTACATTTTTATATGGATATGATAGCTCAATTTCAAGGACTAAATAGGCCTAGTTTGCTTATTTTTTAATGATTTTTTTTTACCAGAGCACTGCTCAGCTCTTTTTTAAATAATATTTATTTATTTATTCCCTTTTGTTGCCCTTGTTTTTATTATTGTAGTCTTCTTCTTCTAGCGTTTGCCATTATTGTAGTTATTGTTGTCATCATTGTTGGATAGGACAGAGAGAAATGGAGAGAGGAGAGGAAGACAGAGAGGGGGAGAGAAAGATAGACACCTGCAGACCTGCTTCACCGCCTGTGAAGCGACTCCCCTGCAGGTGGGGAGCTGGGGGCACAAACCGGGATCCTTACTCCAGTCCTTGCGCTTTGTGCCACCTACACTTAACCCGCTGCGCTACCGCCCGACTCCCTCAGCTCTGGTTTTATGGTGGCACGGGATTGAACCTGGGACTTCAAAGCCTCAGGCGTGAAGGTCTTTTTGCATAACTATTACGCTATCCACTCTGTCTTTTTTTTTTTTTAAAGTGTGGTTTATAATAACTTATTTATTTAAAAACTGTGTTGGTGCTGGAAAGATAGCTCACCAAGTAAAGTGTGTGTTTTGCCATGTACAAGTCTCAAAATTCAAGATGAGAACTGGAGGAAGTTCCAGTAATGTGGTGTCTCTCTTCTGTTTCTGAATGAAAAAGTGACCCAGAGTAGTGAAATTGTGCACGTGTGATTAGAAAAATTGTGGAGGCTGGAGGATGGTGCACCCGGTTGAGCACTCGTTACTGTGTGCAAGGACCCGGGTTCGAGCCCCTGGTCCTCACCTGCAGGGGGAAAACTTTGCAAGTGGTGAAGCAGTGCTGCAGGTGTCTCTCTTATCTTCCCCCACCCCTCTTTTTTGAACAGAGCACTGCTCAGCTCTGGTTTATGGTGGTGCAGGGGATTGAACCTGGAACTTGGAGCCTCAGGCATGAGAGTCTCTTTGCATAACCATTGTGCTCTCTACTCCTCAAACCCTCTTGATTTCTAGCTGTCTCTATCCCATAAGTAACTAAATAAAGATAATTTTTAAAAATGCGCCCAGAGGGAGGTGAACACCAGTGTCTCACGCATAGAAACCAGGCATTTCAATAGCATCTGAGCTCTCTGTGTAACAGCCGAGATTTGGGGAGCACTGCAAGTGTCCGCCACACATGGAATGGACACAGGGGCGGTGGACCGCCCACAGCATCAAATCCTGACCGCCCTAGCCGGATGGTGGCACACCTGGTTGAACACGCACATTGGTGCTCAAGGACCAGAGTTCAAGCTCCCAGTCCCCACCTGCAGGGGGGAAGCTTCAGAAGCAGTGTTTCTGGTCTCTCTACAAAAGAAATAAAATATTTTTTAAATGAAACATTAATCATGATGCATTAACTGAAAAGATAGATAGTGTCTTCTGTTATTAGAACGGGAAGGGAGAATGACAGATATTAGATGAATGGTCGGGGGTCAGTAGCATAATGGTTTTGCAAAGAGATTCTTCATGCCTGAGGCTCCAAAGTCCCAGGTTCAATCCCCCGCACCACTGTAAGCCAGAGCTGAGCAGTACACTGGTTAAAAAAAAAAAATATATATATATGATGAACTCGCTCATGGAATTTTAGGGAAAAGTGTGAAGCAGGAATAAAACCTTGGTATTTATCAGCAGCTGGAGGACACTGGTGGAGACAGGTGAAAAGGGTTAAAGGAAGTCTGAAGGCACTGAACACTGTCTTTGTAGGGGAGATGGCATTTCAGTCATGGGGCGTGTGTTCTGGGGAGATGTGAAAGTGTACCTCTGAAACAACTATCCTGAAAACACTTCCCCGGTAAAATGATTGTTTAAAGGAGGGATCACTTCACTGCTAATCTACATACAATATCCCTGCCCCAGACAAAGAAATCTTGTAATAAGATGTAAGCTGAGGGCATCAGTTTCAATCAGCAAATAATATTCATCCTTGAAGTTATGCACAGTATCTAATTAAAAAAATTTTTAATTATCTTTATTTATTGGATAGAGATAGCCAGAAATTGAGAGGAGGGAGGTAGAGATACAGACACCTGCAGCACTGCATCACCACTTTCAAAGCTTTCTCTCTGCAGGTGGGGACCACGGTCCCGAACTCGGGTCCTTGTGCATTGTAGCATGTACGCTCAACCAGGTGCACCACCACCTGGCCCCCAAAACATAATTTTGAACTCCATTTTGTCTAGTCAATATTTAGGGCTTTAGTATTTAGTATTTTGGAGGGGGCACTCTGGTTTCACAGTCCACATGGAACTACGTAAGATCCACTTAAAATTTTCTTTTTTAAAAAAAAAGTATGCAAAGAGAGACTTCAATATGCTTAATTTTTACTTCTCCTCCAAAAATGCATGTACATATTATGGCAATTCAAAAATCGAATCACAGATCTCTGTGTCCTAGAACTCTTCACTGGAACAAAGTGGTTCACTAGGGAGATTTCTCCATCTGAAACTAGGTTGAACTGAAAACAGCAGAATCAGCAACAATATCTAGTACAGAAAGACAACTAAGGTTCATCCGAGGTCAAGGGCATTGGACCAAGAAGCTGGAGGCACGTAGGAAACTGGCATTGAACTCTACTGGAAAACAATATAGTCCTAACCAGTCGCAAAAGTGAAAAGTGAAAATTGATGACTGATTCATTTGTTTCCCAAATATTTTTTTTTCTTTTCCCCAAGATTTATTTTCAGGGGCGGGTGGTGGAGCATCCACTAAGCGCATAGCGCAAAGCGCAAGGGTGTGCATGAGGACACGGTTTAGAGCCCCCGCTCCCCACCTACAGGGGGACACTTAAGGAGTGGTGAAAGATGTCTGCGGGAGTCTTTCTCTCCCCTCTCAATTGCTCTCTGTCCTTTCGAATGAAAAGGAAAAAAAAAAATTTAATGAGAAAGAGGGAGAGAGGCAGGCAGAGCACTGCTCAATTGTGAAATATAATGGCAGTGGAGATGGAACCAAGGAACTCTGTGGTCTCAGACATGTAAGTCCGATATGCTGTTGCTGTGTATCTCCTCAGCACTGCTTCCAAAATCTCAGGCATATGCATTTAACTGGCAAACTTTATATAAAAAAGTTTAGACTCAGAACTGTGTTCAAAGGAATCAAAGCATTTTCCAAAACCATTTAACTTTTACAAATGGAAAGTGGAATGAGGGCCAGTATCAGTATACATAATTTTTTTCAAATCATATATTTTTAAAATTTTATTATTGAGTAGAGACAGGAATTTAGAAGGGAGGGGATATGATGGGGAGAGAGACAATTACAGCCCTGCTTAACCACTTGTGAAGCTTTCCCCCTGCAGGTAGCGACCAGGGGCTTGAACCCAGGTCCTTGCACACTGTAGTGTGTGTACTTAACCAGGTGCGCCAACACCTGCCCTCTTAAATCATGTTTATAGGGGTCAGGCAGTAGTGCAGCAGGTTAAGCATATGTGGCACGAAGTGCAAGGGTGAGTGTAAGGAATCTGGTTCGAGCCCCCGGCTCCCCACCTACAGGAGAGTCACTTCACAAGCGGTGAGGCAGGTCTGCAGGTGTCTGTCTTTCTCTCCCCCTCTCTGTCTTCCCCTCCTCTCTCCTTCTGTCTTATCCAATGATGATGACATCAATAACAACAACAACAATAACTACAACAACAATAAAAAACCATGGGCAAGAAAAGGGAAAATAAATAACATTTTAAAAACCATGTTTATAAACATAAAACATACAAACTTTGGGCTGGGAGATAGTTCAACCAGTGAAGTATACACTAGCATGCATGAGGGAGCCGAGGCTCAAGCCCTGAGCTGCTCATGGGAGGAGACTTCGTGAGTCGCAGAGCAGAGCTGCAGTGGCTCCTGTCTCTGAAAACTGCACAGAGGAAGTGGCACTTGAGCTACTTACACACTCAGAATCGACGCATCATGGTGACAGCTCCTCTGGGCAATGGCATATACAGCTTTTACTATAGATCGCACATGTGGGAGAAGCAAGACTGAGAGAAGCGGGGGGGGGGGGCTTGCACGGCACAGGTGAGCTAATCTATCTCTGTGGAAAAAAAAAGCCTTCATTTTTTTAATACTTGGGATATTTTCTTCCCTGCTGTCACTGTGTTAATACAATGTATGACCCTCTGTGGCCCCATTTCAGTGGCTTATTATATGCTTTTAAGGAATTTACTCTGTCAGTTCTTTATTTTGTTTAACAAACTATCATACAAAAATTTTAAAATGGCCCAACACACCCATCCAAAAAGATCTGTGTACACATATGTTCTTAGCAGCACAATCTGTAATAGCTAAAACCTGGAAGCAACCCAGGTGTCCAACAACAGATGAGTGGCTGAGCGAGTTGTGGTCTATATACACAATGGAATACTACTCAGCTGTAAAAAATGGTGACTTCACCGTTTTCAGCCAGTCTTGGATGGACCTTGAAAAATTCATGTTAAGTGAAATAAGTGAGAAACAGAAGGATGAATATGGGATGATCTCACTCTCAGGCAGAAGTTGAAAAACAAGATCAGAAAAGAAAACACAAGTAGAACCTGAATTGGAATTGGCGTGTTGCACCAAAGTAAAAGACTCTGGGGTGGGTGGGTGGGGAGAATACAGGTCCAAGAAGGATGACAGGGGACCTAGTGGGGCATTGTATTGTTATATGGAAAACTGGGAAATGTTATACATGTACAAACTACTGTATTTACTGTTGAATGTAAAACATTAATTCCCCAATAAAGAAAATTAAAAAAAATTCCAACCAAAATAACCAGAAAAAAATTTTTAATGGACACTTCATTTTTCTGAATTTAAGTTTACAGAACATATGGAATGCCCACCTTCCTCCCTCCCTCCCTCCCTTTCTTCTTTCCTTCATTCCTTTCTTTTCCCCTGTAGTTTTTTCTTTCTTCTCTCTCTCTCTTCTTTCTCTCTAGGAAGAGAGGAACCAGGGAACCAGAATACCACTCTAACATGTGCAGTGCTGGGGCTTGAACTCGGGGACCTCACACTTGATACACTGGGCCATATACCTTTTCAGCCTGCTTCCCCTGACAATACACCTACTACTGTGCACGACTGTGGTACATTTGTTATAGCTGGTGAGCTATTACAGAACTATTATTAATTTAAGTCATAGATCACTCTTTGGTACATTTTATCTGTTGGGCAAATATTTAATGACATGTATCCACCATTACAAGATTTTCATTGACCTAAGAACCTGTGCTCCATTTAAGCATCCTTCCATATACATAACAACCTCCTCCAATTTCTGGCAGCCACTGGTCTTTTTACAGATTCCACAGTTTTTTTTTTCCAGAATGTTACATTGTTGGAATGATATGGTATGTAGCCTTTTTCAGACTGACCACTTTACTTGTCAATATGATTGTAAGATTCTTTCATGACTTGATAACTCCTTTCCTTTTATTGCTGAATAACATCCCATTGTATGAAAGTAGCATAGTTTTCCATTTACCTATTAAATGACATGTTGCTTCTTCCAAGTTTGGCAGTTTTGAATAAAACATATGTCATGGGCCTCAATGTGGACTTAAACTTTCAGATGTATTTAAGGTAGATAGCAAAAAACATGATTGTTTGATCATGTGTCATGATCATTTTGTAAGAAACTGCCAAACTGGGAGTCGGGCGGTAGCGCAGTGGGTTAAGCGCAGGTGGCGCAAAGCACAAGGACCGGCCTAAGGATCCCGGTTCAAGCTCCCGGCTCCCCACCTGCAGGGGAGTCGCTTCACAGGCGGTGAAGCAGGTCTGCAGGTCTGTCTTTCTCTCCCCCTCTCTGTCTTCCCCTTCTCTCTCCATTTCTCTCTGTCCTATCCAATAAGGATGACATCAATAACAACAAGAATAACTACAAGGGCAACATAAGGGAATAAATAAATATTTAAAAAATTAAGAAAAAAAGAAACTGCCAAACTGATTTCCAAAGTTAAGGTTTTGCATTTTGTGTTTCTACTACCAATAAATAATAGTTGATATTGTTCAACAGATACATCTTTGTTAGCATATGGCCTTGTTAATAATTGGCATTTTAAGCCATTGTCCATGTTTCAGGTTTAGTTATTGGGTCTGGCCACATAAAAGGTACCTCATCAGTTTGCAGATGCTTTTCTTTAAGCCTGTGGCTTATATAATAGCATCTTTTGCAGAGCAGAAATTTTCAGCTTGTTTCAACATTTTTCCTTTCATAGACTGTACTTTTAAGTATTATACTTTAAGAGTATACTTAAACTTAAAGTATATACTTATACTTCTGGGGAGTTGGGTGGCAGCACAGCAGGTTATGCGCACATGGCACAAAGCACAAGGAGCAGCAGAAGGATCCCGGTTCCAGCCCCCAGCTCCCAGCAGGGGAGTCGCTTCACAGGCTGTGAAGCAGGTCTGCAGGTGTCTGTCTTTCTCTCCTCCTCTCTGTCTTCCCCTCCTCTCTCCATTTCTCTCTGTCCTATTCAACAATGACAACAACAATAATAACTACAACAATAAAACAACAAGGGCAAAAAAGAGAATAAATAAATATTTAGGAAAAAAGTCATCTTCTGGATATGAGGGTGATCTGGCTGCGACATCTGTCATCCATTGATTCAGCTGATCTGGTTGGCTAGGCGAGTGTTCTCTTCCTCCCTCATTGCTCCATGTGAGTCCCTGCCGATGGCCTTTCCCAAATAGAGAAGGGCGGGCGAGTCTTCAGTTGAGGGTATAGGAATAGCTGCGCTCCCCTGCTAGGACCTCCAAGCAAGCTCTCAAGAGTCATCTTCAACCTTAAGGTCAGCTAGACTTTTTATGTTCTCCTTGTAGATCACCATTTTACATTTAGGTATTTACACATTTTGAGTTGACTTTTTTGGTGAAAGATATACAATCTATATTTACATTTTTTTCCCATGGGAATGACCAGTTGTTTCAGAACTGTTTGTTGAAATGTTCATTCTCTATGGAATTAATTTGCTCCTTTGCAAAAGATCAGTTAACTGGGAGCCAGGCGGTAGCACAGCAGGTTAAACGCAGGCGGTGCAAAGCACAAGGACTGGCATAAGGATCCCAGATCGAGCCCCTGGCTCCCCACCTGCAGGGGAGTCGCTTTGCAAGAGGTGAAGCAGGTCTGCAGGTGTCTGTCTTTCTCTCCCCCTCTCTGTCTTCCCCTCCTCACTCCATTTCTTTCTGTCCTATCCATCAACGACGACATCAATAACAACAACAACTACAACAATATAAATAAATATTAAAAAAAAGATCATTTAACTAACTTTGTGTGAAATATATTTGTCCACCAGGGTTTTCACTGAGGTTTTATACGTACACAACTCCACCAATGGTCCTGGTGGATTCTTTTTTTCCCTCTTTTTCTGAGACAGCAAGGGAGACAGAGATAAGGAGAGACATCACAACACTGCTCCACTACCCATGAAGCTTCCCCTTTGCATGTAGCTCCCATGTGGATGGCAAAGTTGGCTCTCTGTCAGGTGAGCTACTTACCCAGGTCCCCAGAAATCTCTAATCTCTATTTTTCTGTTCCATTAACTTAGTCCTAAAGTTCAGTAGTATCAATTTTCCAACTATTTTCTTCTTCAATATTGTGTTTTGGGGCTTTAGAACCAATTTTGTCAATCCTTAAAAAATAACTTCTTGGGGGTCGGGCGGTGGCGCAGTGGGTTAAGCGCCATGTGGCGCAAAGCACAAGGACCGGCATAAGGATCCCGGTTCGAGCCCCCAGCTCCCCACCTGCAGGAGAGTCGGTTCACAGGTGGTGAAGCAGGTCTGCAGGTGTCTATCTTTCTCTCCCCTTCTCTGTCTTCCCCTCCTCTCTCCATTTCTCTCTGTCCTATCCAACAATGAACAACATCAACAATGGTAATAATAATAACCACAACAAGGCTACAACAACAAGGGCAACAAAAGGGGGAAAAATGGCCTCCAGGAGTGGTGGATTCATGGTGCAGGCACCGAGCCCAGCAATAACCCTGGAGGGAAAAAAAAAAAAAAACCTTGGGGTTTTGATATTGCATAGAAATCTACAAATCAAGTAGAAAGAACCGATATCTATGCCACTGAGTCTTCCTATTCATATACCAATATTCCAATGGAAATATTTCCATTTATTCATTTAAAAATATTTCATTAATTTATTAATGAGAAAGGAGGAGAGAAAGAACCAGACATCACTCTGGCACATGTGTTGCTGGGGATTGAACTCAGGACCTCATCATGTTTGAGAGTCCAGTGCTTTATCCACTGAGCCACTTAAAAAATTTTTTTTGTTTATTAGTGGCTTACTACATTGTAAGAACTAGGAGGCTGGGTGGTGGCGCACCTGGTTGAGCACACACGATACAATGTGCAAGGACCCAGGTTTGAGCCCATGGTCCCCACCTGCAGGGGAAAAGCTTCACAAGTGGTGAAGCAGTGCTGCAGGTGTCTCTATCTCCACTTACGTCTACTGTCTCAATCCAGTAAATAAATAAAATTCACAATAAAATATATCTATACAGGGGTCTGGGTCCGCACTGCATCTAACACCAACATTCTGTGTCCTCCCTGCCCTGGTGCTATCCACAATACTTATGAAGTCTTACAGGAAAGCTTGGATACTTTTTTATTTTTTGCAAGTTCATGCGTTTCTCCATCTTACACACGAGTGAGACCCTCAGGTAGTAGTTGTCTCTCACTTCCTTACTTCACTAAGCACAGTCACCTCTATCTTCTGTAAGAACTATTTCCTTTTAGGGGGTTGGGCAGTAGCACATTGAAGCACAAGGATCAGAGTAAGGATCCCGGTTTGTGCCCCCCCCTCCCCACCTGTGCGGGGGTGGAGGGTATGGGGTGGGTCACTTCACATGCAGCGAAGCAGTCCGCAGGTGTCTTTCTCTCTCCCCCTCTCTCCATTTCTCTGTCCTATCCAACAACGACATCAGTAACAACAATAGCCACAGCAACAATAAAACAACAAAGGCAACAAAAGGGAAACAAAAAAGCCTCTAGGAGCAGTGGATTCCTCGAGACCCAGCAATAATCCTGAAGGCAAAAAAAAAAAAAAAATATATATATATATATTTATTTATTCCCTTTTGCTGCCCTTGTTTTATTGTGTAGTTATTATTGTTGTTGGATTGGACAGAGAGAAATCGAGAGAGGAGGGGAAGACAGAGGAAAGACACCTGCAGACCTGCTTCACCGCCTGTGAAGCGACTCCCCTGGCAGGTGGGGAGCCGGGGGCTCGAACCGGGATCCTTCCTCCAGACCCCGCTACCGCCGACTCCCAGAAATCTTTCCTTTCACAAATACTTTACTCACCCCCTCCTTTTTTTTACTTTTCATATTTGGGTCTTAATCTGCTTGTAATTTTACTTTTGAATCCAATTTAAAAAAATATTTTATTTATTAGAAAGATAGGAGAAAGAACCAGACTTCACTCTGGCACATGCGCGGCGCGGGATCGAACTCAAGACCTCATGCTTCAGAGTCCAAAGCTTTATCACTGCACCACCTCCCGGACCACTTGAATCCAATTTTTATATTAAGCTTCAGCAATTGATTACTACTCACTGTCTCTTTCCATTAGTCTTGTCATAACTATAAATAAACATATACTATTATGTTTATTTCTGAGGGTCCTATTTTTTCTTCATTAATCTATTTAGTCCTATACTAACCAGTCATTAGTTTCTACTATTTACCTAGAAGGGCAAGTCTATATTTTTCTCTTTATTTTTTTATTTTAATGATAAAGACACAGAAACACCAGATCAGCTCTGGGACTTGAGCCGGGGAGCTTGGACCCTCAGGCATGAAAGTTTTTAACAAAACCCAGCCCCCCTCTATAATCTTTTGATGACTAATCTTGACCCTTTTCCTTCCAACTAAATACTGAAATCATCAGAAGGTTCAAAAAATTATTTTAATGTCTTTATTGGGGGATTAATGGTTTACAGTCAACAGTTAAATCGTTTGTACATGCGGAACATTTCCCTGTTTTCCATATAACAGTTCAGTCCCCACTAGGTCTTTCTTTGCCGTCATGTTACAAGACCTGAGCCCCCCCCCACCACCACCACCTGAGTCTTTTAGTTTGGTGCAATACACCTGCGAAAATTTTGATTGGAATTGAATTTATCAATCTAGAAAGAATGAACATATTCACAGTACCGTGTTTCTATGAGTATTTCTCCATTTAGCTGTGCTTTTAAAAAGTTCTTCAAGGGGGTCAGGCTTTGGCGCACCTGCTTAAGCACACACACTAGTGTGCGCAAGGACCTGTGTTCGAGCCCCTTGTCCCCACCTGCATCGGGGGAAGCTTCACGAGTAGTGAGGCAGGGCTGCAGGTGTTTTTCTTCCATCCTCCCAATTACTCTGTCTCTATCCAATAATAATAATAATAATAATAATAATAATAATAAAGCGCAAGGACCAGCTTAAGGATCCCAGTTTGTGCCCCTGGTTTCCCTCCTGCAGGGGGGTTGCTTCACAAGTGGTGAAGCAGATCCGCAGGTGTCTGCCCTTCTCTTCCCCTCCCTCTTTATTCATTTCTGTCCTCACAACAGCAACAGCAACAATGGCAACCAAATGGAAAAAAAATGGCCTCCAGGAGCAGTGGGATCATGGTGCAGGCACTGAGCCCCAGCAATAACCCTGGAGGCAAAAAAAAAATCTTTTAAGGACGGGGACCATTCACTTGGTAAGGCCCTCACAGTACAGGGTCAGAGTGTTAAGTCTCTAAGCTCTGGCACACATGGGGAGTACCTCATGGCACTGGGGAGATCTCCATGAATGGTGAGGCTGTCTCCATCTCTAAAATAGAAGAATCAGAAAGCTGCTGCTGCTGCTGCTAGTGGTGGAATTACACATGAGGTTTTGGTGCAGCAAAAAAAACAAAAACAAAAACAAGGGGGCTCCCAGAAGATGGCGGACTGAGAAGCAGCTAGTGGCTTGAGCTCTGATCACATCTTCTGGAAACGGTTCCAGATGCCATCAGGATGCTGGCCAGGCTTCCCTGGATTGAAAACCCCACCAATGTGCCCTGACGCTCCGCTTCCCCAGAGACCCACCCTACTAGGGAAAGAGAGAGGCAGACTGGGAGTATGGACCGACCAGTCAACGCCCATGTTCAGCGGGGAAGCAATTACAGAAGCCAGACCTTCTACCTTCTGCAACCCACAATGACCCTGGGTCCATGCTCCCAGAGGGATAGAGAATGGGAAAGCTATCAGGGGAGGGGGTGGGATATGGAGATTATGTGGTGGGAATTGTGTGGAGTTGTACCCCTCCTACCCTATGGTTTTGTTAATTAATCCTTTCTTAAATAAAAGAAAAAAACAAAACGTAGTTTTCTCTGTAGATTATCTTCTTGCGAGATTTACTGCAGCTTGGAGTGGAGACTGGAGGCACAGCTTTTTGGTTGATGCCTGGGCTTTACTGCTTTGCGTGAACTTTTCCAGCTAGAGACAGAAGACCACTAAACTTTCATCCAGTGGTGTAGAACTCCCATGTGGTGTACCAGGCGCTAAAAGCTGGTTGTCATGTACGGCAAAGCAGACACTCTAGCTATCTCACTGGCTCAAAGTTTTTTTTTTTTTTTTAAACATTATTTATCAGAGACAGAGAACCAGAGTATCACTCTGGCACATATGATGCTGGGGTTCGAACTCAGGACCCCATGGCTTTAGAATCCAACGCTTGATCCACTGCCCTCTTTGACCAGTGTATAGGAATGACACAGTTGTAGTTTTGGGATGCAGAATAGTTTTTAAGTGTCTCCTGGAGTTGTACAGGCATCACCAACAAATAAGGGCAGTTTTGTCTTAAGAGTTCATACCTTTGGATCTCATCCTTTCTCTTCACTGTTGTGAATTTAGTTCCAAGCAACACTTTTATTCAACTAGTAAATTTAGTATAGATTTTTTTCCCTTAACCAATTAGGGGAATTACAGAAATGTATTTTCAGTTGCTAAGCTATTATTGCAATCTTGAAATAAATCCTTAGCGTCTGAGTGAGATCGGCTCCATACAGTTTCACTCTTGCCAATTATTATTTTTTTTAACATTTCAGAGAGAGAGACATCAGAGTCACTACCATCCCCCGTCCCAACCCCCTGCTCCCCTCATGGCAGCCCTGTGTGGTGCTGGGTTTGAGGCCCAAATTGCACAAACAGCAATATACACACCTTTCTCTACCAGGTGAACTATCTTCTGTCCTAATTACATTAAGTGAAATCATCTAAATTTTTCTTTTTTATCTTTATTGGGTAGAGTCAGTCAGACACTGAGAGAGAAGGGGGTGATAAAGACAGAGACACAGCACTGCGTCACCACTCATAAAGCTTTCCCCCTGCAGGTGGGAACCAAGGGCTTGAACCCGGATCCTTGTGCACTGTAACATGTGAGTTTAACCAGGTGTGCCACCACCTGGGCCCCATTTTTCTTTCCTCTCTCCCCTTTTAAAAATATTTATCAATGAGAAAGACAGGAAAGAACCAGACATTAGTCTGGTACTTGTGCTGTCAGGGATTGAATTTGGGACCTCATGCTTGTTAGTCCATGGCTTTAACCACTGCTCCACCTCTTGGACCACCTACATATTTCTATTTATAGGTTTCTTGGCCAAGTTTAAGATCAAGTCAATACTAAGAGCATAAGAAGTACTGGATACATTTTACTTTAGTAAAAGTTTTATTTTTTAATAATATTTATTCCCTTTTGTTGCCCTAGTTGTTTTATTGTTGTAGTTATTATTGTTGTTGTTGGATAGGACAGAGAGAAATGGAGAGAGGAGGGGAAGACAGAGAGAGGGAGAGAAAGATAGACACCTACAGACCTGCTTCACCGCCTGTGAAGGGATGCCCCTGTAGGTGGGGAGCCAGGGGCTTGAACCGGGATCCTTAGCCGGTCCTTGTGCTTTGCGCCACGTGCACTTAACCCGCTGCACTACCACCTGACTCCCAGTAAAAGTTTTTATAATACAAGATTTCTAAGTTTCATGAAAGCATTTAAAATTTTTTTTATCTATTATTGGATAGAGACAAAGAGAAATTGAGAGGGGAGAGAGACAGACACCTTTGTAAGCTCTGCTTCACCACCTGGGAAGCTTTCCCCGTGCAGGTGGGGACCGGGGGCTTGAACCCATGTCTTTAAGCATTGTAGTGTGTGGGCTTAACTAGATGCACCACCTCCTCGCCCCTCATGGAAGCATTAAGTCTAGTGTCATTTGTGGGGGAAAAAAGACTTAAGATTTAAAAAAAATTGCCACCAAGTTTATTGTGGGGGTTTGCTGCCCACACTAGGAATCTTCTGCTCTCCTGGTGGTCATTTGTTCTTTTTGATAGGCCAGAGAGAAACTGAGTGTGGTGGAGGAGATAGATAAGAGACACCTGCAGCACTATGTCACAGCTTGTGAAATTTCTCCTCTGCCAGGTGCGAAGCAGGGGCTTGTAGCCAGGTCCTTGCACATAAGTAACATGTGCCCTCAAGTGGGTGCACCACCTCCTGGCTCCTGTAAGACTTGAAATTGACTCAGTATACTTGGGTACTGGATTTTTCTGGCTTTCTGAGTTCATACTGACAATGCATTTTCCTTAAAAACCAAACCAAATCAAACCTTGTTTCATTTAAATTTTCAAATACATTGGCATAGGATCAGTCATATTATGACAACCAAAGCTTTTATTGGAAGTAATATCTTAATCTTCAGCATTATCAAAAAATAGTCATCATTTGTCACTTAGTTGATTCTAGTTTAAAATAATTTACAGAAATGCAGAGAACAGAGATAATTATAAATAACTTTATTAGGAATTTAGAGTAAGAATGGATATATAGCAACCCAAACTTCTACTCATTTTCTTGGCTCTGAAGGTTATCTGGTACATGAGTAACATCCTTGGAATGAAACCAGATGTTCATCAATTACCCTAAGCCTAGAATTATTTATCTTAGAAATCTTGACTCCAGATATCAACTATATTATTAATGGGAGTTGGCCTATGAGAACTGCTTCTTTTCCTTTTTGTAACTGAATACATTTGTTTAAAGTTTTGATGACAAGTTTTAGTGAAACCATGGTCATTTTCAATTCAGAACTGCAAAACATTTTCACTTTCAGAACTAAAAACATTTTACTTATAAACAGCAATTGAAAATGACATCACTTTTACATGATTTTCTTTTAGTCATTTTTGAATGCACATCTGCCAACAAACCCTACAGTGTTAATTCTGATGAGCAAGAATGTTTCTGCCACAAATGCATGAAGCCATTCCTTTTGGATGGCACTATACTCTCTCCCTTTGCTTTTAGAAATCTTCTAGGAAAACTGCCCTTGTACCACAAATCCATTGCTCTTGGAGGCTATTTTTTTTTTTCCCTTTTGTTGTCCTTGTTTTTTTATTGTTGTTGTGGTTATTATTGCTGTCATTATTGTTGGATAGGACAGAGAGAAATGGAGAGAGTAGGGGAAGAGAGGGGGAAAGACACCTGCTTCACTGCTTGTGAAGTGACCCTTCTGTAGGTGGGGAGCTGGGGGCTCGAACAGGGATACTTAGGCCTGTCCTTGCGCCATGTGCGCTTGACCCGCTGTGCTACCGCCGGACCCTGTATATTTTTTGTTATATTTTATTTATTTTTGGATAGAAATAGGTGAAATCTTTTATTTATTTATTTACTTTTAAATTCTTTCCAGAGCACTGCTCCACCCTGGCTTATGGCAGTGTGGTGATGCTGGGTGCCTCAAGCACGAGTCTGTTTGCATGACCATTATGCCATCTTCCCCGCCTGCCCCGTGTTGATTTTTCTAATGTTAATTTTGCCAGTCTGTGTGAACAGTAGATGTCCAACTGAGCCCAGTGAAAGTATAATGTTTTTATATTGTGTCTTGGCACTGGCTTTGTACCTTCTAGTAAGATGATGCAATACTTGGGCTAAAGCAGTAAGAAAACTTATGGATGATGCAATAGTGATGCTATTCTTTATTAGCTTTCTAAGTGACTTCATTACTGCTGCTTTCTTAAAAAGCATAATTAAAAACCAAAAACCAGCAGCACAGTTTCTAACTAAAGGCTAACATGTATTTTCACTTTATTCTCTTATCAACTGATGTCTACTTGATCTAGAGGTGGCTTTTGGATAACATTCTCTATGGCTGGCATTATATTTTTTGAGGGAAGGTACTTTTCTTTAAAAATTTTTTTTATATTTATTTTTATTTATTTATTCCCTTTTGTTGCCCTTATTGTTTTATTGTTGTAGTTATTATTGTTGTCATTGTTGTTGGATAGGACAGAGAGAAATGGAGAGGGGAGGGGGAAGACAGAGAGGGGGAGAGAAAGATAGACACCTGCAGACCTGTTTCACCGCTTGTGAAGCGACACCCCTGCAGGTGGGGAGCCAGGGCTTGAACCAGGATCCTTATGCAGGTCCTTGTGCTTAGCGCCACCTGCTCTTAACCCGCTGCGCTACAGCCCGACTCCCCGGAAGGTACTTTTCTTTATGTTTGATCTACCCATGTCTGGTGTAGGGATGTGTTAAGATTGCCACTGAATCTTTTTATGACTATCTGAGATATATTTGTCCTTACAAGCAAACTGATTTTTCTAATTAAATTTGATGTTTTATATTATCCCTATTCTCTTTAAAACTCAAAGTAACACTGTATTGCCATTCTAGCATAATGATAGCATTATGATCATGTATCAGATGTGCATTAAAAATCAACTTGGGTATATACTAGTTTCCCAATTAAATATTCAATTCTAGCCCTCAACACACTTTGTCCCCCCTTTCAACAATTTACCATATGCGCTTCAACTTTCTTTTCCTCTGGGAAGTCCTACCTGATCTGAGTTCTCTTTTTTGAAAGGGAAATTTTACATTCACTGTGATTCCTGAGGCACTTGGGCTTAGTGTGGTCATTTTAGGTTTTACTATTCTCTCCTTTCCTGACTTCTTTTGGATTTATTAGTCCTCTTAATCCCTCTCCTGCTGCTTAAAGATCAAATGTTTAGTTATATACTCTAAAATAATTCTGGCAAGTGTTGGTGATATTTTATGCACACTTCTAGCCAATGTGAAGCCATTTTTATCATAAATCTCAAAAGTTGCAAAGGCATAAAAACCACAGTAAATTTATATATGCTGTCAACACCCCTTTTTAACAATACTAGGAAATTTCACACTATTTTACCCTAAATGCTTATTTCTATTAGATAGCCTCATGTAACTTTATTGTGATATAATACAATGCTTAAATTTTTTTCCTTAAAGATTTCACAAGATAGGGTGGGGGTAGACGGCTAATGGTTATGCAGAGACTCATGCCTGAGGCTCTGAAGTCCCAGGTTCAATCCCCTGCACCACCGTAAACCAGAGATGAACAGTGTTCTGGGGAAAAAAAATTCACAAGACAGACTCACCAGAGCAGCACTCTGGTACATGTGGTGCTTGGGATCAAACTCAGGACATCTACCAGTGTGCCAAGTCCCCGGTTGTTTTACTGACTGCCTATGACATACCTGTCTCTCAAAAAATGTGAGAAATGAATATTAATTGAAACAGAAATTTTGAAAATTAAAACAAAGTCAATTTCCAATGACTACAAACTTTTGTGTTAAAGATTACTGTCTGGATTATCAATACTACTCACATGATAAAAGCCTTAGGCATGAGAGTCTGTTTGCATAACCATTATGCTATCTACCATCCACCCCAATAATCCATCTCTTAATGAGATGGGTAATACTTTATAGATTTCTATATTCATAGGTATTAATTTCTAGAATGAGACATTAAGACTTTCACACTATTTAACTTGAAAACACCTTAATAAAACTTAAATTGCATATTTCTTAAGATAATACAGAAGTCTTGCTTGATGAGCAATTTTACTTTTTATAGGATGAGATCACATAAGCATCTAAGGGGCATAAATCGTAATTAAGTTGATTTAAAAACTTTTTATTATCTTCATTTATTAGAGACAGAAATGGAGAAGGGGGAGATAGGGCATGAGACAGACAGACACCTGCAGCCCTGCTTCACCACTTGCAAAGCTTTCCCCTTACAAGTGGGGACCAAGGGCTTGAGCCTAGATCCTTGGTTTGACTTCCTTTTTCTTTTTCCCTTCAGGGTTATTACTGGGCTTGGTGCCTGCACCATGAATCCACTGCTCCTGGAGGCCATTTTTTCCCCTTTTGTTGCCCTTGTTGTAGCCTCGTTGTGGTTATTATTATTGCCATTGTTGATGTTGTTGGATAGGACAGACAGAAATGGAGAGAGCAGGGGAAGACAGAGAGGGGGAGAGAAAGATAGACATCTGGAGATCTGCTTCACCACCTGTGAAGCGACTCCCCTGCAGGTGGGGAGCCGGGGACTCAAATCGGGATCCTTACGCTGGTCCCTGCGCTTTGTGCCACATGTGCTTAACTTATTGTGCCGCCAGACCCCCTCCTTTTTCTTTTTAAGATTTTATTTATGAGAAAGATAGGAGGAGAAAGAAACAGACATCACTCTGGCATGTGCTGCCAGGGATCAAACTCCGGACCTCATGCTTGAGAGTCTAAAGCTTTACCACTGCGCCACCTCCCAGACCACAAAGTTTGATTTTTCTAAAGTTAAATTTACTCTATGTCCTAGACTGACTTTTTTTTTTTTTTTTTTTGGGGGGGGCGGACACATTAGTTCTATATTGTATGAATAATTTTTACTTAAAGTACGGACAAGTAAAGTAATCTACAATTGTTTGCCAGAGCACTGCTCAGTTCTGGCTTATGGTAATATGAGGGATTTAACCTGAGACTTTGGAGACTCAAGCATGAGAGTCTCTTTGTATAAGCATTATGCTATTTACTCCACCTGCAAAGTTCTATTTTTAAGAGTATTGTTTATGGTAGTCTAGTAAAATAAGACACGATTTCAACAGCTCTGAAATTGGGAAACAATCTCTGGCATGTTCTAGTTTTACTTGGCAGTCTTTTTGCCACATGGTACATCAGGGTAAATCAAGTGTCAGAGATGTAAAATTAGATTCTGGAAATCTAAAGCAAAAAAAAAAAAAAAAAAAGGTCACCAGTATGTTCAGGGCTTATACAAGATATAGCTACGACTACTGTGTTCACTTGCAATAAAACCCACAGCACGTATTTGTTCATTTAAACATAAATACAGAGTAGGAAAGGAAGACAAATGGGCGGACAGTAAGCAGGAGACTTGGGTCATGTAAAAGATTCACAAGGATTGACAGAAACTAATGATTGACAGAACTGGCACAGGTCAATACAAATGTTTTCAAGGATATGAAGAATGCTCTAGACAAAATATAAACTCACCTCTGATGTATCTTTTGATAGTATTAACTGTCAGAAATCATACAAATGCTAGAGATTGGCCGAGACGTAAACATTAGGCCTTTTTTTCTTCTTCTACCAGAGCACTGCTCAGCCCCGGCTTGTGGTGGTGTCGGGGAGACTGGAAGCTGGGAATTCAGAGCCTCAGGCATGACTGTCTCTTTACATAACAATTATGCTATACCCCACCCCTTTTTCCCTAATGGGATTCGTGAAAATACAGTGCACTTCTTAGGCTCACCAAATTCATCCACTATGCATTCCTACCAAGCTCAAATACTCTTAAAACAGATGAGGCCTTATCAGTCTGTTACTTAAAAGCAACTTATGCTTTACGTTCTTGGTCTTAACTTTAAACAATTAATTCATAGGAAAAATGTATTTTGAATAGTAAAGAGATAGGGGCTGGGCAGTGGTGTACCAAGTTCAGGAAACATGTTACCAGGACTAAGGACCCCGGTTCAAGCCCCTCCCTGTATGGAAGAAGCTTTGTGAATGGTGAAGCAGCTCTGCAGGTCTCTCTCCCCCTTCCTATGTCCCCCTCACTTCTCTTCTCTACCCAATAAATAAATGGAAAAAATCAGAATAAGTAAGCAGAGCAGTTTTAACAGTATGTATGGATCCCCTTAAATATTTTCTCTTTTCTCATAGAAAGCTGACTATGCCAAAGAATATACCAACCTGTCTGAAGACTGAGCTATAGATGGTACTGTACTTCTATTCTTTTAATTATTTGAAAAGCTAAGATGTATACTTAAATCTTTGCTAACATATTCAGTATTCCTATGGAAGTAAAAATGTGTAATCTGAAACACTAACCCACTGTTAGTTTAAATGATTAATCTCTTTCAATCTAAGCAAAAATAAGAATAGAAAAACCAAGTTAGCAATGCCCTGAGAACTCTGATAAATGAATATTCTACCATCAGAACAATATAGCAGTGGTATTTCCCTGAGGATTAAAAGTTTCTCTTCAAATCAGAATAGCTAAGATCTCTGGAAGCAGATGTTGGTAATGTGATAAGAAATTTTAGTTACTAAACATTACACATTAATTCCTGACTTGTTTTCATCTTTGTTAATTATACAACTATCTCCAAGAGCTAATATTTCCAAATGCATTTCCTAAAGATAACACTATTTTCTTACCTATGAAGTTCAATAAAAGGTATGTGGAAATACTCTATTTGATCTCATTTTCATCTTAGATTCATGATCTCAAATAATCAGGAAAGACAAGATGTAAGGGAATAGGGGCATTTTCTTTAAAATGCTGGGGAAGAAAAGTTAATTCACTGCCCTTTTAAATTACAAGAGATAAGGAAGAACAAGATGGTAGTTATAATAATAATAAAATGCCTGCATTCATTTCACCAAGCACCTATTTACTAGGCATCATTCTAAGTGACTGAGATATATTGATAGGAGTGAATGGGAAAGGAATAGCTACAGTTTATTGAGTGCTTACTATGTTTAAGAGTTGTAAACTTAAAATCATTTAATGCTCAAACATAACACATGAGTACTACTCATTTTACATGTGAAAATTGAGGCACAGAGAAGTTCAGTAACTAATCAAGCAAGTATGGTAGAATTTGTCCTGGCTTTCATGATGCTTTTAATTTTTCTCCAGTTCTATGAAAGATCTAACAACTAGATCCAGCCAGGCGTGGCTTATCTTGGTGGTATTACCTCTTCAATTTTTAGATTTTTCTTCCTGGAATTTTAGCAAGCTCTATATTCATCACATACTGTGACCTCAACATACCTGCCTGTTATATAACTCAAACTTAAATAGAGGCAAAAAAAAATCCTTCATGTTTTTCTCTAATTCAAGTAGGCCTAGTAGGTCATGGGATACCTTACAATAGGAGAGGCTACTGATTCAGAGCTACACAAATTTACACATGGCCAATCTGTCTTCTTTGAAATGGAGAGACTAGGGAAATGTTATCTTCCCAAGGGAAGTGATTTGAGACTGCTGGTTAGTCCTCTTCCTCAAGAGGCCGTAAGAGAGGGAGAGGGTAGACAAAGAACATTACTAACTACACAAACCATCTATCTTTGCCATCTCCAGTTAAATGAGTATAAATCCCTTTTTAACCTGAGTTTTTGAGACTTTACAGCTAAGTTTTAATGCAATTTTACAAAATCACATATTCATAAAGTATATAGTTACGAATATGGACAGATTTTATTATTTTCATTTCCTAGTCTAGAAATAGAAAACTGACTACAGCTCATCCGTCAGTCTTATTTTCAAAAGTACTATGCAAAATAGTTACTTAAGAATCTTTTTCTTTTTTTAACCAGAGCACTGCTCAGCTCTGGCTTATGGTGGTGTGGGGGATTGAACTTGGAATTTAGAAGCTTCAAGCATGAGAATCTCTGCATAAATATTATGCTATCTAACCCTGCCCGTTAGTTATGGATTCAAATGGATTATTCTGATTCTATGTCTTTAGCATGACAAAACCACACTATAGCTAGAACAGCAAAATGTTTTTTTTTTTTATTTTAAAACACTGGAAAAAACATTAAGAGACAACTGTCCATCCATTATATAGCCAAGAATGTTAAATATCTAGAAACTGTCAGTCTTCTAAAATAGTGGTAGGCACTTCCAGAGCTAAATACTGCAAATGATCCTACCAAGTCTTCTCTAATACGGACAGTACTTGATGAAAAACATCAAGAAGTTCAGTTATTCAAAGTCACCATCTTAAGGTTCAACTTAATAATGTAAGAAAAAGTTTTGTCCAAGATGTTCCTGACACAAGAAGCTTCCAGGTGAATTTCAGAAATGTTAACAAAAATATCTTCCTTTTTTGCCTGTGAATGTCTGAGTACTGCTGTATTGTTGGCTTATATCCACTACCGATACTGGTTCTAGGCCAGCCCAAGGGTCTTCAAGCATTGAAGGTTTAAAATAACTTTCCACCTCATTAGACATTCTTTTTTCTCTAGCACGCCCTGATCCAAATGGTGTAGATGTCCTTGGAGAACCCTTTAGGAAAAAAATCATCAGTTAAAAAAAAAAAAACATTTAGCAGAGATAATTGGTACTTTTTTTAAATGCCACTAGGGGCCACATCGCGAAATTCAAAGTTGAAATCAAGTCAATTGTGTTCCACTACAAAATCTATTATTTCCTTTAGTCTTGTGTTTGTAAAAATTATTTATACTCATTTATTAATAACGCCATGCCTACTGTCACCTCAAATACTCTTGGACTTCTGAGTTTTGCAGAACCATCAATAAGGGATGACAAAAGAAATCAGGTATTTTAGTTTTCTCTCAAATTCTCCCCCTTTTTTTTTTTTTCTTTCTGGCAGAAGAGAAAGAAAAAAGAGCCTTTTACGAAACATAGCCCTACAGCTGCAATATTTCTAGAACATTTTCAGCGCATCCACTTTGTTTCCTTAGCTTTCCCCTCCAAAAAAAAAAAAAAAAGGGGGGGGGAGTGGTGGTGAAACTAGTTTATCCTAAGTATATGGAAAACCGAGTATAAAATACGAACGTCTATCCGAATAGCACAGACATGACTTCCTCTGCCTCCGGCGCTCACGCACTGAGAAACACGGGAAGCTTTTTCCTCTCCTTCCGATTTTTTTTCCCCCCATTTAAAGAGGCCTGGAGTGGAGTGGAAATCAGTTTCGTTTGAAAAGCCAAGACAAAGCCCTAATTAAAAAAAAAAAAAAAAAAGAAAAAAAAAAAAAAACCAAAAAAAGCAAAGACGGTGCCAGCAGCGAGAAGCCGGCTATCCAGTATCCAGACGAGCTTCAGGCTCCATCCAGTCGTTCCCAACCCCTTCCTCCTGCCCCAGGGATCCAAGGCTCAACGTCAATCTCGCTTAAAACAAAACAAAAACAAAGAAAAATGAATTAGCAAGACCCCTGGGCGACGGAACAAAGAACTGGGTGTCTCTGTGTTGCAGTGTTCGAGCCCCGGCACGGCTCGGCCGCATTTGAGGGTGATGGGGGGGGGGGGAGGGGATAAAATGAAATGAAATAAAATAAAATAAAGGTGCTGTGACTTCTCTGAGCCTCAATCTCCTGCACTGCAAAACGAGGCGGAAAAGCCGAGTCATGTGGACGGGCCGAGCGGAAGAGCCCGCGGGGAGGCCGCACGGGACGGGCTCGGCCGGCGCTGGCGGCGGCTGCTGCTGGTTATTAGGATTACCTGGGGGTGGGTCGGCTGCTGCCCCGGGGAGTAGCTGAATTGCTGCTGGGACCCCGCGGGGGACCGGGAGTAGGAGCCCGGGTAGCCGCCGGGGGACGGAGACCCGAACCGGCCCCCCGGGAAGCTGCCGCCATGTCGCGGAGAATGGCCGCTCCCGTAGGGCCGAGCCCGGGGTCCGTAGGGCGGCGTGTGGTGCGGGCTCCCATAGCCGTCCCGAGGGGAGGGCGGCCGCGGCCCGCCTCCACCCGGGGCACCCCGGAAGCTGCTCCCGCCAGCCCAGCCTCCTCCACCCGGGCCGGCGTAAGGAGGGGTCGGAGGTCGGAAGTTCTGCCGGTGCATAGCGGGAGACGGAGGAGCCCGACACGGCGCTGCGGAGTCTTCTCCGCCGGAACTGGGCCGCGCCGCCCTTTTACCCAGACGGCCTTCCGGACTGCGGCGGCGCGCGCACTTAGGTTCCGACGTCACAGTGGTTCCGGCGGTGGCGGCGGGAGGGAGGGAGCCGGGAAGAGCCAAGGAAAGATGCTGCCGAGTAATCAAGGAAGGTAGAAGACGAGGGGGGGAACGGCCGACGCAGCTACGTGCCCGACGGCCTCGCCGTGCCGGTTTGAGATCTTAAAGGGTCTGAAAGCAGCCCGCGCGCCGCGCAGGAAGCCGGACACTCCCAAGCGGATCTACCCCCACCCCACTGGTTGGGGCGGAGCCTGCGATGTCTCGCACGCCCTCTAGTGGCGTCGCGCGTCGCGCTCTCCCTCGCCCTCTCCCTCTCGCGAGAACAGTGGAGCCGCGAGAGGCGCGCGATGCAGGCGACAGTCGCGAGGGTCGCGTTGCTGCGGAGAACCGGCCTTGTGTCCGGCCGGGGCGGCGGGAGGGGGCTGTGGAGCGGCCGCCCGCAGTCAGGTACCCTCCGAGACGCGGTCCGATCGGCGAACGAGGCCCCCAGCCCCGGCCTCCCCTCTCCCGCGGCTGCGTTCTCAGTGGCCCTTTCAAGCCGCCCCGCGGCGGACTTCGCACCATCCCGGGGGTTCGAGAGCTCGTCGCGGGGGGCGACGCCGCTGCTCTGCCGCGGCCCCGACTTGGCGCCGTAGACACGTACATGGGGCATTTCAGTTTTTAAAAAGCTCTTTATATACACTTGTCTATCTTAATTGGACAGACAGCCAGGAGTCGAGAGGGCATGGGGGAGACAGACAGACACCTGCTTCACCACTCGCAGAGCTTTTCCCCTGCAGCTGGGGCCCCGGGGGCTCGAACCCGGGTCCTTGCACGTTGTAACATGTGCGTGCAACCCGGTCCCATAACACACCTTTGGACTCAACGCCGGTGCCAAATATCTTTTGGAATTTGAAATTTAGGTTCACTGCATTTAAAAAAAATATATATATATATATATATATATATATATATATATATATATATATATATATATATATATATATATATATATATATATATACTTTCTTTACTCCAGAATTTTGGAGTCCATAGAAACAGCTGGGAGAAAGCAAGCAAACAAACAAACCCCACAAAAACATACAAACCCCCCCCCCCCCCAGGACTCATCATTAATCAATCACTGGGTGGCCGGCGATTTCCCGCCTTTTCACATTCTGTCTGTCGGCCACGTTCTGTGATAATTCGAAGTTGTTTCCGTTTTTTCTTCTCGAATGGGGATAGAAGCAGGTTTTCTGTTCCTGGGTTCGTTTGTTTATTCTGAAGGGATTTGGTTCAGCTGATCTCATTTCTCCTTTGCACATGAAATCTAAACGTCAAGGCAGGGTGGCATCCAGACTTCGTGACGCAGGGGAGGCCTGAGCATCTCAGATTATCCCTTATTATTAATTATTATCTTAATATTATGTAGTTCTGTATCGGGCCCCCAATTCATCTTTCTGGACTTTCTCGTGTTTTAACTCCCATTTGTGGAATGGATGAACGGGATCAGTCCATGTGTATATCATTTGAATAAACATTTAGACTGGCAGGTTAATAGCGATAACCTGCAAATAGTACTGAGTTTCTGTACAGGTGATTATTAGAAAGTGAATTCGTCTGCTTGCCTTAAATGCTGGGTCTGACTCTCAGAGTCATTTATTTGTGCGTTAAGGGGAGAGAGGTGAGGGTGTGAAACAGCGTCGCGCCGGACTCAGAACCGGCTAATGCCCAAAAGCTTCTGGGCCCGGATGTTCAGTTACGATTTCTGTTTTATACCAAAAGGAAGGCAAAAAATCAAATCAAATCAAATCCACATCATGCACACTAGGACCGAGAGGCGGGCAGAGGCCATAAAGGTCAAAGGCAGCTGCCATGGCCGTTTACAAACACCAGAAGCGGGCTGTGATCTGCCAGGGCTTTTACAAACACGAGGAGGAAGAGGGGGGTGAGGTTTAGGATTTAAGGGTGGCTTAAAGGAGCCTGGTACAAGCGGATGCCATTAATTTTGTTTGTTTGTTTCCTTTAAAAATTTTTTTTCCAATTGTTTTTATAGTTATTGATGTCACTGTCGTTGGATAGGACAGAGAGAAATGGAGAGAGGTGGGGAAGACAGAGAGGGAGAGAGAAAGACACCTGCAGACCTGCTTCACCACTTGTGAAGCGACGCCCCTGCAGGTGGGGAGCCGGGGGCTCGAACCGGGATCCTTACGCTGGTCCTTGCGCTCTGCGCCACGTGCGCTTAACCTGCGGCGCCCGACTCCTTAATTTCTTTTCTTTTTTTTTTTAAATATTTATTACATTTATTTATTGGATGGAGATAGCCAGAAATTGAGCAGGACCGGGGCGGGGGGGGGGGTAGGGAGAGAGACAGAGAGACACCTGCAGCCCTGCTTCACCGCCTGTGAAGCTTCCTCCCTGCAGGTGGAGACACTGTAACATGTGCGCTCCACCAGGTGGCCACCACCGGCCCCTTGCTGTCGGGCTAGCAGCGAGAGAGAGAGAGAGAGAGAGAGAGAGAGAGAGAGAGATGACCCAGGAACCAAGCTTGTGGTGGGGAGGCCGTTCAAGTCTTCATTCATCCCAGAGCCCCAGGGTGGTAGCCCACCTGGTTAAGCCACGTGGCGCAGACCGCAATGGCCGAGTCAGCCTCTAGGTCCATGCGAGGGAAGAGGCCAGCAGGAAACAGAAGTGGCTTGACAATACCATCCATGGTTAGGGGAGGAGAAAGGTAAAAGGGTTTGGGAAAGGCAGGGACTTCCTTAGCAACTGTGGCTAGGGGTTTAACTGGTAGGATTGATAATACCCTGCAGTCCTGAGGGTAGGAAAAGAATATATGAAATGAGCAGAATGGGTGGGGGAATAGGGAGGAGGCCTTAAGTCATTTGTCAGACAAAGCAGAAGAATGATATTGTAGATAATAAAAGGGCGGGCCATAGTATCAAGGAATGCAGGGTGGAGCAGAGGGAGCTGGCTTAATGTTCTAAGGAATGCCAGGCTCCTGGAGGCCGAAAAATGCAGGGTGCTTTGTGAGGCAGGGAGTCTGATGAGACGAAGCAAATCTTGGGGGGGGGGGGTCGTGTCCCTCCTCGCTGGACCTCTCAGTGGAGAGAGAGAGAGACTGACAGGATGGACTTGCCCCTCAGGTCAAGCCCTGCCAAGCTCAACCACATCCTCACCATTTCCTTACACCCTGCTATTATTTTCTAAATACTACTTCAAGGGGAAGGAGACAGCTTTTCATGCTGGCTTACCTGGTGGTAGAAAACTAAATTAGGTAGGGGCTGGGCAGGGGCACCTGGTTGAGTGCGCACGTTACCACCTGCAAGGACCCAGATTCAGACCCCGGGTACTCACCTGCGGGTTGGGGGGGAGGGAGCTTCAGGAGTGGGGAAGCAGGGCTGTAGGTGCGTCTCTACTTCTCCCAACCCCTTCAATTTCTCTTTGTCCTATTAGATATAAAGAAAAGAAAATAAATTCAAAATCGAGTAAAAAGATAAGTGAATTTGGGCAGTGGCTATGAAGTATAGTGACTATTACAAAAACCAAGTTTTAGAACTAAGGCAGGCTTCTAGATAGGGCAGTGCTAGCTGTCTGCAGTGGCTCTGCCAGATACTGAAGGTATCAGGGTACTTTTAGACTTCCGTGAGCTAGCTGAAGGCCACCGGATGTGACTGGTTAATTTTGTGATCATGTTTTTTTTTTTTTTTTTTTTTTTAACATTTATGTGAGTTACTTTAGGAAACAAGGGACATTTAAATGTAAAGATACAACCTTACTGGGGCCAGATGATTGAGTGCACATGTTATAATGTGCAAGGACCTGGGTTCAAGTCCTGGTCCCCACCTCCATGGGGAAAGCTTCATGAGTAGTTAAGCAGTGCTGCAGGTGTCTCTCTTTTTTCTCTTTCCTCTTCTTTCTCTCCTCTTCTGCCTCCCTCTTCTCTCTCAATTTCTCTCTGTCTTTTAAATTTTTTTTATTAATGAGAAAGATAAGTGTAGAGAGAGAAGGAACCAGACATCATCTGGTACATGTGCTGCTAGGGATTGAATTCGGAACTTCATGCTTGGGAGTCCAGTGCTGTATCCATTGTGTCACCTCCCAGACCAAGATTTGTCTCTGTTTATATCCAATACATACATAAATTAAAAAAATGCTTAAAAAAAGATGTAACTGGGAGTCAGGCTGTAGCACAGCGGGTTAAGCGCAGGTGGTGCAAAGCGCAGGGACCCGCTTAAGGATCCGGGTTCGAGCCCCCGGCTCCCCACCTGCCCGGGAGTCGCTTCACAGGCGGTGAAGCAGGTCTGCAGGGGTCTATCTTTCTTTCCCCCTCTTTGTCTTCCCCCATCTCTCTCCGTTTCTCTCTGTCCTATCCAACAACAATAAAACAACAAGGGCAGCAAAAGCGAATAAATAAATAAATATTTAAAAAGATGTAACTTTACATGTTGCTGTAATACAGAGGATTTTTATTAAGTTGACTTACGATATTTTAGTGGCTTTTTTTTTTTCCTGCAGTGGATTTCATTACTTTTTTTTCTCTAGGGTTTTGTAGCCTTATCTTCAAAAACCATATACTGAAGAAGCTTACAAAAGAGAGATTAATGATGAGTCCCCTCAAGAGAGAGAGAGCGCAGAGCTGTGTTGGAAGGAGGAATTGTCCCTGAGCCCTCTTCACTCTGTACCCCTACTTTATAACCTCTACTTTTCATAAAGTCTTCTTTTTTTGAGACCCTTTTTAATTTTTACCAGAGCACTGCTCAGCTCTGGCTTATGGTGGTGCAGGGAATTGAACCTGGGATTTTGGAGCCTCAGGCACAAATGTCTCTTTGCATAATTATGCTGTCTACCCCTGCCCATAGAGTCGGTCTCCTGAGACACTTCTGAGGAATTCCTCAGGCTCATCTGAAAGGATCTGAAGCCAGCATTTGAGCGAAAGAGTAAGGTGTTACTGTGTGCTGCAAATATAAAAAAGCTTGGTTAATTTCACTACTTATCAACAAGTAAATATTTTCATAGTCTTGGTTTTATAAACCAAGCAGTCTAGAATCCGAGTTAAAGGAAAATCCATAGAAGTTAAATGGTGACTTAACTGACTGATCAAGAACTCCCAGTAGGTTTATGCTTTTATTTCGAAGGAGTATCAGACTCAGAGCCTTGGAGGCATTTCTGGGATTGAGATTGTAAACCCAGTAAAGTTTATCTTTCCCTTGGAGCAATTACATTCGAAGATAGAAGATCCAGGGATCTCCTTTCTATTTCAGGAGAATTGCCTGCTTTATGGAAATTAGCTATCTCTGCCTCTCTCAGGGGATGATAGCAGTTGGGTACCTAGCCTATCCAGACTCCAGATTCATCATTTTCCGGACCATTCCTGTAGTTGAGGCCCTGTAGATGCAGGTCCCACTAAGTGGACCCCATTACAGTTCCTAGAACATGCTAGTTTGGGGGAAAATGCTCTTAATTTTTTATGTAAGTATAATCACTGATCTTTGCTCCAAGCCCTTTTGTTTACTTTCAGGCTATATATGTATCCTTAGAACATAAACTGTATCTTATATCTCCTGCAACTTTCAGATTCTTCTTTTTTCCTGCCCCCAGGGTTATTGCACGACCAGGATGACTCCACCTCTCCCAGTGGCTTCTCTTCGCCTCCAGGGTTATCGCTGGGGCTCCGTGCCAGCACCATGTCTGCACTGCTCCTGGCGGCCATATTTTCCATTTTATTGGGTAGGACAGAGAGAAATTCAGAGAGGAGGGGGAGATAGAGAGGGAGAGAAACAGAGAGACGCCTGCAGACCTGTTTCACCGCTTGTGAAGCAAACCCCTTGCAGGTGGGAAGCCGGGGGCTCCAACCGGGATCCTTAGCCCGTCCTTGCGCTTCATACTATGTGCGCTTAATCTGGTGTGCCCCCGCCCAGACCCCGCTCCCCCCCCTTTAATACAGATAGAAATAGGGAGGCAAGGGAGTTGGGCGGTAGCGCAGCTGCTTAAGCGCACATGGCGCTAAGCGCAAGGACCGGCGTAAGAATCCGGGTTCGAGCCCCCAACTCCCCAGGGGAGTTACTTCACGGCGGTGTAGCAGGTCTGCAGGTGTCTGTCTCTTTCTCTCCCTCTTCTGTCCTCCCCTTCTCTCTCCATTTCTCTCTGTCCTATCTAACGACGACATCAACAACAACAATAATAACTACAACAAGGACAACAAAAGGGGAAATTAAAAAAAAAAAGAAAAGAAATAGGGAGAGGAAAAGAGCGACACCTGAAGCGCTGTTCCACAACTCACGCAGCTTCCTCCTTGTCGGCAGAGACCCGGGTCTTGCTATAGTGGATGTCTCCTGGCCTCCTCGCTCCGGGTTTCTTACTGAAGCCCTACTGTTCGCTCTTCTGTGCAGACGTTGCTAGTAATAGGAAATACTGTGCCTTTCTAGCTTGTCATGAGTTTACCTGTTGATAGGTTTGTTTGGGCCAGCATTGAACACAGGCCCGTTACCTATCATTCAAGAAATGTTCTTATTGGGGAAGCCAAGTATTGGTGGTAGTTATCCTTTTGATTTTACTGGTAGTTATCCTTTTGATTTTAAAGATTTAAAAGATCGATTTACTCGTAAGACAGTGGGAACCACACATACTACATATTCTGGAGTATGCAGTAAGGGGGTTAAACTTGGGACCTTGATACTTGCATAGTCTCCGCTTTATCACAGTGCCTCCTCCCCAGCCGCTCTCTCTCTCTCTTTTTAGATTTTATTTATTTTACAAACTAACATGTTGCACCTTTTAAAAATTGTATTTCTTTTATTTGGTGCGATAGAACAGAGAAATTGCAAGGGGAAGCTCTGCTTCATAGAAGCAGGTGGAGGCTGCAGGTTAGGACCCTGGGTCCTGTGCATGTTAAGGTTCAACCGGGTGCACCACCCCACCAGCTGGTCCCGGTTTTATTTAGCTTTGATATATTTTAATGTTCTTTTTAAATATTTTAATGAGGAAGAGAGAGAGAGAGGGAGAGGGAGAGAGAGAGAAAGAATGATAGAGATATACAGAGAGAAAGACCAGAGCACTGCTCAGCTCTGGCTTATGATGCTGGGATTGAACATGAGACCTTGAAGTCTCAGGCATGAAATATTTCACATAGCCATTATGCTATCTCTCTAGCCCTGATTTTATTTATTTGTGTGAGAGAGAACCAGACATCACTCTGGTACATGAGCAGCCAAGGATTGAACTCAGGACCTCAGTCCTGCTTGAGAATCCAACACTTTAGCCACTGTGCCACCTTCCAGACCATACCATGTACTCAAATATACATATACATATATATATACACACACACACACACATACACTAATAACTTAGCTACTTATCCTTTCATGGTTCTTTTCTGCATTAAACTTTCTTTTCCTTTGGTTAGATCAGGGTGATCATATATTCTAGTTTGTGTTCTACTTAGTGTTTGCAGTATTCTCCCTTTTATTTCATTTTTTTCCCTGAAAAGTATCCTTGTGGGTATATATTATATCTTTGTCTTATTCCCATTTTTGAAAGAACTCAATACTTTTTTTTTGTAGAAAATTGAAATATTTTTGAAAAATAAGGCAAATACTAGTCTGTTATCCAAGAAGCAACTACTTATAAAAGCTTTTAAAATGGGAACTAGGGGTGTGATTTTTGCTTTGGATAAATCACTGATAGCATAAGTGTACTTATAACCTATGGGTGAGAAAGCATGATACCTGTGTAGTAAAAAAAAAAAATATATATATATATATATATATATATGTAGTATATTTTTTATTCTAGTATAACAAATTTTAGGCTGCTCTCTCTTGAAGAATCTTTTTGCAGATTTGGTCCTTGGTATGGGAAATTGGCACTTATACACTCTTAATAAAGGTACTTAGTTTGTACAATGTAATTTACAGTAAACATCTACGTATTTCCTGGAAGTCTGGACTTCGGCACATGGTAAAGTGAATGCTTATATAAATAGGCCTCAGTGAAAATCTTCCATTCTGAGTCTGTAATAGACTTTACTTAGCAGAACCACTGCACATACTTACTGTGTGTTTTGTTGCTGGAGAAAGCATGCTTGTTGTGGTCCCTTGTGGAAAGGGCAGGACACAAGAGGTTGTGTTTGAATTGTCCCAGACTCTGCCTGTCTTTTCCCTCATTGACCCTGTCACATATCACTCTGTTATAATAAATCTGAGTCATGAATACAACTATATGCGCTGGTTCCGAATCATTTCAGCAAACGAATGAAAACATAGCAGTCTTATGGAAACCTGAAGCAATAATGAAGACAAAGTAGAGTGAGTTCATTTTGAAATTGAGATTTAGAAACCAAAACCCAACAGCCAATAGAGAAAAAATAGTTTTACAAAATACAACTAATAACAGCTAATATTTCTACTACATAAAGAGTCCATAAAACTTAATAAAAAATAGTAAATATGCCTGTAGACATATGGTCCATCAACATGATTTGATAACTAACAAGAAGGCTTGGGAATCAGCATAGTGGTTTACAGAACAGACTTAGCCTGTCTGAGGCACAAGACATCCCAGGTTTAATCCCTGGCACCACTATAAGCCAGAGCTGAGTAGTGCTTTGGTAAAATAAATATAAAAATTGACAAATAACAAGATAAAGAAAGAGCATATAAGAGAAATATTTCATTTCAGAAAACATTACATGCAAATTAAAATGACAGTGTCACGCAAATTGTGAACTACCACGTCTGCAACAAGTGAGTAAACAACGGTGGGGAAGATGACGGAGAACAGCATTTTCATACTCTTGCAAGTCTCTGTACCAGTAGGCCTTTCTGGTGGGCATTTAAAGAGTGTGTCCTGGACACATAACTTACCATCTGCTCTGCTTCTTGAAATTGTGCTTCATTTCCCACTGGTCTATCCTTCCAAACCCTTAAATACATTATAGATTATTTTATAAACTTTATTTTTAAAATTTATTTATCTTTTTGCCTCCAGGGTTATTGCTGGGGTGCCAGCACTACAAATTCACTGCTCCTGGTGGCATCTCTCTCTTTTTTTTTTTTTTTCATTTTGTTGGATAGGACAGAGAAATTGGGAGGGGAGGGGGTAGGAGGGGAGAGGAAGAAGACAGAGAGGGAGAGAAAAAGATGCCTGCAGACCTGCTTCACCACTTGTGAAGTGATCCTCTTGTAGGTGGGGAGCTGGGGGCTTGAACCAGGATACTTGTGCCGGTTCTTGTGCTTTGTGCTATGTCAGTGTTCTACTCTCTGACCCCCTTTTCTTAAAAATTTATTATTGGATAGAGACATAAATTGAGAGGGGAGGGAGATATAGAGAGGAAGAGATAACAGAGACACCTGCAGATCTACTTCACCACTCATGGAGCTTTCCCTCTGCTGGTGGGGGGGGACCAGGGGCTTGAACCCAGGTCCTTACACACTATTGTGTGTGCGCTTAACCAGGTGCACCACCACCTGGTCCCTATAGTTTGATTTTTAATTTTACTATTTGAAGAGAAGACTCTAGATACTGGCTGCTTTTCAGGTTACTTGTTAGAAGATGTTAAAAACAAGCCACACTATAAGACATACTATTTTTCACATATGTATCTCTTCCACATTTATTCCAGGTTGCCTCCTCCCTCCCCACCTGTCTGTCTGCAGTATTTTTCAAAATAGGGCTCGTGTGTGTGTGTGTGTGTGTGTGTGTGTGTGTGTGTGTGTGTGTGAGTGTGTGTGTGAGTGTGTGTGTGAGTGTGTGTGTGAGTGTGTGTGTGTGAGTGTGTGTGTGTGTGTGAGTGTGTGTGTGTGGAGTGTGTGTGAGTGTGTGTGTGTGTGAGTGTGTGTGTGTGAGTGTGTGTGTGTGTGAGTGTGTGTGTGAGTGTGTGTGTGTGTGAGTGTGTGTGTGTGAGTGTGTGTGTGAGTGTGTGTGTGTGTGAGTGTGTGTGTGTGAGTGTGTGTGTGTGAGTGTGTGTGTGAGTGTGTGTGAGTGTGTGTGTGAGTGTGTGTGTGAGTGTGTGTGTGTGTGAGTGTGTGTGTGTGAGTGTGTGTGTGAGTGTGTGTGTGTGAGTGTGTGTGAGTGTGTGTGTGTGTGTGTGTGAGTGTGTGTGTGAGTGTGTGTGTGAGTGTGTGTGTGTGTGAGTGTGTGTGTGTGAGTGTGTGTGTGAGTGTGTGTGTGTGTGAGTGTGTGTGTGTGAGTGTGTGTGTGAGTGTGTGTGTGTGTGAGTGTGTGTGTGAGTGTGTGTGTGTGTGAGTGTGTGTGAGTGTGTGTGTGTGTGAGTGTGTGTGAGTGTGTGTGTGTGTGAGTGTGTGTGTGAGTGTGTGTGTGAGTGTGTGTGTGAGTGTGTGTGTGAGTGTGTGTGTGAGTGTGTGTGTGTGTGTGTGAGTGTGTGTGTGTGAGTGTGTGTGAGTGAGTGTGTGTGTGAGTGTGTGTGAGTGTGTGTGTAACCATCTAACTGCAGCACCTGCCAGTTGTGGGCTGGGCTTCTGAGCACATAGTTTCTTTGTTGTGCTAATTATTCTAATTACTCTCATGTACCTGTGACAGTGATTCACCAACCTAGAATGGGCACTGTTTTGCCAACTTTCCCCTGGAGGAGATGTCTTTCCAGCTAGTGCATATGTCTTACCTTTGTCACCTTTTTTCCAGAGGAGAGCTAGACCATCAACCTGAGAAGTTCAAGAGGCCTCCTGGGCTTGGGAGTGCTCATGCTTAGTAATTCATAGCTATCATTTGCTCTGTCACTAGTTAACTCAGCTAATTCTGATCCTCTGATTAGTTACATTCAGTATGGTCAGAACACTGACTTAATTGAAAAAAAAAAATGATGTATTTGTTTACTCTCTGAGAGACCAGAGGACTGATGGCCTCTGCTCAGACAGAGTGCTAGGGATGGAATTTGGATCTTCATGCAAGCAAACTGTAGGCCCTGTCTACTGAGTCACCTGCCTGGCTGCTGGCTGCTGGCTTGCTGATTTTTGCTTGTGAATTCTGTAACTATAGACTGACTTTGAAAGTATAAATTGGTCCTCTTTCCACCCTTTCATGTACTAATCTGTAATGGTGTATTGGTGACTTTCGAAAAGAAGCCTTTGCATAAATAAAGTTGGCATTATGTTGATCACAAGTACATTTTACAATACGAACTCAGTGAGTTCTGGGATGTGTGAGGACTATGCCTTTTTTTTTTTTTTTTTTTTTTTACCCTAGTGAGAAAAGGCTTATTGCAAAGGAAGGCTTATTCATAGGCTAACCAGTATGTATGGATTATGTGTGAAAGCTGAAGACCTGGAAATTATATGCCTTTGTGTAAAATATATATTCTGTTAGCCAGACAGAAATGCCAGATCTTGCCATTTCTCTGACTGTGCAGGAAGCTGTGGGATGGTGGGATGCTCCAGCTGCTGCTTCCTGAACACTATTCCAGCTCCTTAGATTCAAAAACCACAAGAAACAGGAGCCAGGCGGTGGCACACCTGGCTAAGTGCACACATCACCATGTGCAGTGACCCAGGTTCAAGCCCCTGGTTCTGTCGGTAGGAGGGAAAGCTTCACAAGTGGTGAGGCAGTGCCGTAAGTCGATCTCTCTCTTCCTTTCTGTCTCCCCCGCCCTCTCAATTTCTCTCTGTCCTATCAAATTAAAAAAAAAAAAAGCCCACCAGGAGTGATTGATTCCTCATGTAGGCAATAACCATAGTGGCAACTGAAAAAAAAATTCACAAGAAACCATAGCTGTCTTAAAGCCTGAACTTTCCAGGAGGAAGTCAAGCCTTTTCAATAAAAAGTGTTGAAGTTAAACTAGGAAGCAGTTTCATCCTTATAATACAAGAAATTTGTAGTAGAGTTAGAATTCCAGCTTGAAACTTTATATCCCTACATGGAAAGAAATGCTGGAGAGGGGGCCAGGTGGTGGCTCACCTGGCTAAGCTCACACATTACAGTGCACAAGGATCCGGCTTCAAGCCCCTGACCTCCACCTTTGGGGGAAAGCTTCACAAGGGGTGAAGCAGAGCTGCAGGTGGCTCTCTTTCTCTCCCACCCCCTCTCAATTTCTGTCTCTATACAATAATAAATAAAAATTTAAAAAGGCGGGATGGCTACTGTGAATGGTGGATTTGTAGTGCCAGCACCGAGGCCTGGCAATAACTAGTGGTAGTAATAATAAATAAAAAATAAAAAATAATAAAGTGGGAGCCGGGCGGTAGCACAGTGGGTTAAGCGCACATGGCGCAAACAAAGCACAAGGACCGGCGGAAGGATCCCGGTTCAAGCCCCCGGCTCCCCACCTGCAGGGGAGTCGCTTCCCAGGCGGTGAAGCAGGTCTGCAGGTGTCTGTCTTTCTCTCCCCCTTCTCTGTGTTCCCCTCCTCTCTCCATTTCTCTCTGTCCTATCCAACAACGACGACATCAATTACAACAACAATAACTACAACAGTATAACAAGGGCAACAAAAGGGAATAAACTAAAATATAAAAAACTAAGAAAGACAGGATATACAAGTATGTGGATATTTAGAAGTGTGATACATGGAAAAGCCATTGGTATAATGTTAAACATAGTTTTAGCTTTCTTCTTTCTGACCCTCTTGTTTATCAATTTTTCTTCTGAGTATAATTTGTTTTTTATGTTAAGTGTGCATCTGTTAAAGTAATGCACCAGTTATATGGGACTCACCTATTTCTTATTGCCAGCACAGGATGATAATAAACTGCTTTATTTCAATGAAAACAGTGCCACTGGAGGGACTTAGAGTATCCCATGTAGCAATCGACATGGGTCTGGGACCTTGCAGTGAATTACTCTCCCCCTTCTTATCAATCTCAAAACTATTAACTGTGTATGTGTCACGTGTGATTTTTGTAATCCACTGCTGATGGAGCTACATTGGAGTTTCTAGAAATGTATTTAACGGGGAAACTCACTTAGTGGTGGTTGGAATGTAAAATGATACAATCACATTGGAAGACATTGTAAAAAATCAAGAATATTCTTTTTGTTCCTCCCATTTTTGTTGCTCTTTTCCTTTTTATTATTATTGCTGCTGTTGTTGTTGGATAGGACAGAGAGAAATTGAGAGAGGACAGGAAGGCAAAGAGGAGGAGAGATAGACACCTGCAGACCTGATTCACTGTTTGTGAGGCACCCCCCTACAGGTGGGGAGCCGGGGGCTTGAACTGTGATCATTAAGCCAGTTCTTCTGCTTTATGCCATGTGCACTAAAGCCGTTGCACTACCTCCTGCCCTCCAACATATTCTTACTGTACCATCCAGCAATCACATTTTTTGATAGTTACACAATTGATTTGCAAATTCATATCCACACAAAAAATCTGTACACAATATTTATAGTTTCACTAATAATTTGCCAAAGCTTGGGAGCAATCCTTTATGAGATGCATGGATGAATAACTTGTGGTAACTGGCATATCACCCCATGAAAAAACATGAATTAAACTTAAGTATTTTTTTATTATTTATTTTTACAACACAGAATTACATGTCAACAGGGGTTCGAATCCACACCATTTCCACCACCAGAGTTCTGAATCTTCACTCTCCCCATTGCAATTCACCACAGTTCCCCTAAGGTTGTAGACATGGGCCAACCATCTTCTCTACAACTTTCTGTCCACACTTATACAGTTACCCCCCTTTTTTTTTCCTGATTCAATCCTCTCTTCCCCTCCAAGCCACTCGTGACATCATAACTCCCTCCATATGTCCCTCTCCTTTTCCTTCTTTCTCTCCGGGTGCTGATGGAGCTGGAGTGCAGAGTCCTCTTATCTTCCTCCTGTCACTTCTTCCCGGCTGGGGATATTGATCAAGGTTGTTTTTGGGGAACAGAAGGTAGGAGTTCTGGCTTCTGAAATTGCTTCCCTGTTGAGCATGGGTGTTGACAGGTTGATCCACACCCCCAGCCTGAAACTTAAATATTTATCAGCATGTATGAGGTCAATCTGAAAAGGGCACATACTATGTGATTGCAATTACATAATGTTTTGAAAAAGAAAAATTATACTTGTAGTCAAGATTGGTTGTTGGAGGATAGAAAGGAGAAAGGAGGGCAGGGGCGGACAGCATAGTGGTTATGCAAAGAGACTCTCATGCCTAAGGCTTCAGAGTCCCAGGTTCAATCCTCTGAACCACCATAAGCCAGAGCTGAGCAGTGCTCTGGTAAAAAACAAACAAGGAGAAAGGAAGGAATAGGCAGAGTACAGACGATTTGGGGGCATTGAGACCTTTCTGTATGGAATGATAATGTAGACACGTCATTATTCATTTACCCAAATCCATAAAATTTACAATACCAAGAGTGAACCGTAGTGTAAATTGTGGAGTTTGGGTGATTTCGAGTATGGTGTATTTAGATCTCCCAGATATAACAAGAGTATCACTCTGGTGAGGGAGTGGAAGAGGTTGTGTGTACTTTTTCAGATGGAAAGAGAAGTAATACAGAGAAACCACAGAACTGAAGTTTGAGGGGGTCCAGCGTTAGCGCAGCGGGTTAAGCACACGTGGGGCAAAGCACAAGGACTGGTGGAAGGATCCTGGTTGGATGCCCCCCCCCCACTTGCAGGGGAGTCACTTCACAGGCGGTGAAGCAGGTCTGCAGGTGTCTCTCTTTCTCTCCCTCTTCTGTCCTCCCCTTCTCTCTCCATTTCTCTCTGTCCTATCTAACGACGACATCAACAACAACAACAATAATAACTACAACAAGGACAACAAAAGGGGAAATTAAAAAAAAAAAAAGAAAAGAAATAGGGAGAGGAAAAGAGCGACACCTGAAGCGCTGTTCCACAACTCACGCAGCTTCCTCCTTGTCGGCAGAGACCCGGGTCTTGCCTATAGTGGATGTCTCCTGGCCTCCTCGCTCCGGGTTTCTTACTGAAGCCCTACTGTGTCTCCATTTTTCTCTGTCCTGTCCAACAACGACGACATCAGAAACAAGGGCAACAACAAGGGAAAATAAATAATAAAAAGAAAAAAAAATGAAGCTTCCTCTGATGTGTTGAGGGCCTGGCTTGACTATGGGGGGTGTGCATTATAAAATCAGCACAGTATCCCAGTGAGCTAGGTTGTCAGCTTTGTTTAATAAACTTTTAAAATCTGCCTTTTCTCCCCATCGTAAATGTAGAACAAGTATGTAGAGATCTGTTGTTACAGTTTTGTTGTTAGTACTCTTACATTTTTAGTTAACTTTTATTAAATAAAAATACTAAGACTTAATTTTTCAAGCAGTTCACAATTTACAGCAACATTGAGAGGAAGGTCCAGAGATTTCTCATGTGCCCATGATTATTGGCTTGTATATAGACTCATATAAAGTCTAATGTTTTCAGTCTTGGAGTTTGAACAAATATATAATGATATGCATTCCTCATTGTACCATAGACTATTTTTAGTATCCTAAAAGTTCTCTGTGTCCATCCTATTCATCTTCCCTCTAAAAATTTATTTTTCATTAGACAAACTAACATAAAAATATTTTATGGGGGGCTGGGCGGTAGCGCAGTGGGTCAAGTACCGACGTAAGGATGCCGGTTCGAGCCCTCAGCTCCGCACTTGCAGGGGCGGGGGTCGCTTCACAAGGGGTGAAGCGGTTCTTGAAGGTGTCTATCTTTCCCTCCCCCTCTCTGTCTTCCCCTCCTCTCTCCATTTCTCTCTCCTATCCAACAACAACTGCTATAACAACAAAAACAACCACAAGGGCAACAAAAATGGGAAAAATAGCCTCCAGGAGCAGTGGATTAGTAGTGCAGGCACCAAGCCCCAGTGATAACCCTGGAGGCAAAAAAAAAAAAAAATTAAGGGGGAAGGAGGAGACTGGCGGTAGCGCCGCTGGTTAAGCGCACAGGTTGCAAAGTGCAAGGACCAGCTAAGGATCCAGGTTGGAGCCCCGGCTCCCCATCTGCAGGGGAGTCGCTTCAAAGGTGGTGAAGCAGGTCTGCAGGTGTCTTTCTCTCCCCCTCCCTGTCTTCCCCTCCTCTCTCAATTTTTCTGTCTTATTCAACAATGTCATCAATAACAACAACAATAAAAAAGCAAGGGTAACAAAAGGAAATAAATATTAAAAAAATTTTATGGGGGCCGGGTGGTAGCACAGCGTGTTAAGCGCACAGGGCGCCAAAGACGAGGATCAAGGACCCGAGTAAGGATATGGGTTTGAGCCCCGGGCTCCCCACCTGCAGGGTGGTCACTTTACAAGCGGTGAAGCAGGTCTGCAGGTGTCTTTTCTCCCCCTCTCTGTCTTCCCCTCCTCTCTCTATTTCTCTGTCCTGTCCAACAACAACAATAGCAATAACAATAATAACAAGGGCAACAAAAATGGGGAAAAAATGGTCTCCAGGAGCAGTGAATTTGTAGTGCAGTCATGGAGCCCCAGCGATAACCCTGGAGGCAATATATATATATGTATACAGAGAGATGAAGAGAGGTAAAAATTGAGATCAGAAAACCTATCTGTTTTGACAAGCACAGTGTCAGGGCCTTAGGCATACAAGTCTTGTGCTCTGCCCACTGAACCATCTCCCAGATGGTTAGATACAATACCTTAAGTGTAACTATGGATTTTATTAATTGTGAATAACCAGGTGTTGGAGGCTTTAATTTTTAGATTGACTTAATGGGGTCCTGTCAAGGTTTTTCTAGTACATATAAAGCAATGTGTGATAGAAATATATATTTTTTGGTTATATAGGGATTGCTTAAGCAATATGGAGAACTGTACATTTGGTTTCCTGAAAATTAGTAATCAATACTTTTCAATATCTTCTGTGTTTTGCTAGACACTGACAATATGAAACCTTTGGAGGGTGTAAGAATTTTGGATCTAACAAGGTTTGTATTGGTTTATCTATACTTTTGGTGATTGAGTTTTCCCCTTTTCTCAATAAATTCATTTTTTATTATAAGAGTGCACTTATAATTGAAAAATTGCAAAGAAAATGGAAAAGAGAAATTTCTTATTTATTTGTTTATAAAAAGAAAGCATTGACAAAACCATAGGATAAGAGGGGTACAACTTCACACAATTCCCATCACCAGATCTCCATATCCCCTCCCCTCCCCTGATAGCTTTCCTATTCTTTAACCCTCTGAGAGTATGGACCCAGGGTCATTGTGGGGTGCAGAAGGTGGAAGGTCTGGCTTCTGTAATTACTTCCCAACATGGGCGTTGACAGATCGATCCGTACTCCCAGCCTGTCTCTTGGAAAAGAGAAATTTCTGTAATTTCATAATTTAAGAGCCAATTAGTATAACATTTGTGCATTTTTTTCTAATCTACTTATTGATCATTTTAAAAAGAAAAATTGGTGGAAAAAACTGAGTTTTTCAGATTCAGATACAGGGAGATGATAAATTATACCTATATGTCAACAACTTTACTGTAAATCATTAGCCTTCCCCCTCCCTCTGTGAAATGTGGGGAAAAACAAAGGAAAAAATTAGAACCACAGTGTAACTATAGTTTTATCTACATCTAAAACATGTCATATTGTGAATATTTTTTATGTCATTCAAAAATCAAAAAGTAAGTTACTGTTTTACTATGTTATTACATAATTATATGATCTTACCTCAGTATCTCTATTATCAATTAGGCTTCTTTGTACATAAATACTTGCTTCAGAAAATTCTTGATTACTTTGCTGGCATAGAATCTGGATGAAAACTTTAGTCAAAGGGAATATATTTTAAAAGCTGTTGATATATGTCTAAATTAATTTTAACAATTTTAATTCTTATTTGCACTTTATGAGCTTTTTTGTTGGAATATTAAAAATAATAATAACATCTTCAAGATACCAATTTACTTCTTATCTTTAACGTTATAGAGTGCTGGCTGGACCTTTTGCTACTATGAATTTAGGAGATCTTGGAGCAGAAGTTATAAAAGTAGAAAGACCAGGTAATGCTGTTGCTCCCTTCAAAACAAGTCACAGACATATGAAATAGCAGGGCTGGGAGGTGGTACACCTTTTAGAGTGCACACAGTACAGTGCACAGGGACCCAGGTTCAAGCCCCTCATCCCCACCTGCAGGGGGAAAGCTTCACAAGTGGTAAAGCAGAAGCTTTATACTTCAATTCTTTGTTTTCAAGGACTCATTGCTGTATTTTATACCTGTTACCAAATGATCTGCATTTCTCTGAAAGACAACTACTGGATGGTTTGGCTCATATATAAAGAATTGAAACATATGAGCTTGTGAAAAAAAAAATGTAGCCAGTAGACTGCTGAGGCTGTGAAAACTATCTTGGTTATCCTGGGGGTGGCGTGGGGGGAGGGGTTTGCCGGGAAGCAGAACTGTGGTGATGGACTCAACGCAGGACTATACACCTATAATCATATGGTTTTGTAAGCCAGTGTTAAATCACTAATAAAAATACAGTTTAAAAAGTGTCATGTTTTAGGCTGGTGAAATAGCTCACTTGAATAGTGCACTGCTTTGTCATGTGCATGACCCAGGTTCAAGTCCAGCCCCCACTGCACTGAAGGAAGCATCTGTGCTGTGGTCTCTTTTAGTTTCTCTCTCTCTCTGCCTTCTGTCCCTGCCAAATGAACCCACTGATCCTTGACCCAGTTTTTAGATTTTTTTTTTTTGATAGGACAGAGAGAAATTGAGAGGGCAGGGGAAGATAGAAAGGGAGAGAGAAAGATAGACACCTGCACACCTGCTTCACCACCTGTGAAGCATCCCTCCTGCAGGTGGGGAGCTGGGGGCTCGAACCTGGGTCCTTGCCTAGGTCCATGCTCTTCACACTATGTGCGTTTAACCCAGTGCACCACTGCCCGGCCCCTTTATATTGTCTGTATCATCCTCTATGATTTTTTTTGGAAAGTTTCAAAAATTAGTATATACTATTATAGTACTTATGAATCTGGAACAGATTTATGTATCTATAAGAGACACAGACTAGATAATAATTACACCTACTTGTTAATTGATCATACATGAGAAACTAAGATCTGGAAGATCCAACTTTCTGGTAAACAGATCTTAGGAGGCTAGAGAAGCTAGTAGAAAATTCTCAGATGAGCATAGGTTATATTTGTCTGTGACTCCAGGAAATGTGGAAAATCCTGCTTTCCAAAGTTAATGCTTTACTAATATATTCTTGCGGTCATTGGTGGGTACATGCTGAAGAATGTTTACTTTTTACTGAAGATGTTTTTCTTTCTCTCTCTCCTCATTCTCATTTTGTGATCCATTTTCAATATTTTAACACTTTGTAATTTCATTGATTTTCTTGACAGTATATTTAGGGAGAGCATCCAATCTAATCTACTATTTCAATTGATCAGGCCAAACCTTTATATTGACGTTTATCTTAGAAACTATAATTGCCTCTTTATTTGGGCCTATTTCTCCTTTGTGTACGTGTCTCTCTGTGTTTTACTTTCCACTGCACCTTTCTTTGTCTTTTTCTAATTATTTTTTAATTTTATTTTTACCAGAGCACTGCTCAGCTCTAGTTTATGGTGATATGGGGGACTAAACCTGGGACCTTGGAACCTCAAGCATGAAAGTCTCTTTGCATAACTATTATGCTATCTTCCCCCGCCCCACCTTTCTGTTTCTCTCTGTATATATTTTAGGTTTTATTTCCTTATTAATGAGAAAGATATGGGGAATGTTATGCATGTAAAAACTATTGTATTTACTGTTGAATGTAAAACATTAATTCCCCAATAAAGAAAAAAAAATTTTTTAAATGAGAAAGATAGGAGGAGAGAGAGAAAGAACCAGACATCACTCTGGTACGTGTGAGAGAGAAAGAACCAGACATCACTCTGGTACATGTGCTGTACGTGTGCTGCCGGGGCTTGAACTCAGAACCTCATGCTTGAGAGTCCAATGCTTTATCTACTGCACCATCTCCAGGACCACACCTTTCTTTTTCTAAATCGGGTAGGGAACAATGGACTGGCAGGCTGTAGATGGCCTGTGAAGAGATTTGTCAGGCTCTGCCAAGGCAATCACAGGCAGGATTCGTTGTTCTTCCTCTTTAATACTTCTTCGAAGTGCACTTTAACATTCATATTGTATATTTCATCATTTTTGGCTTCTGAGATAGTTATTCAAAATCTATACGAAATAAATGACCCAGTATACTTTAATTAAAATTAACTTGTTAGTATTTTCAAATTCAGTGGGAACTTGCCTTTTTTCATGTCTACTTCTTCAGTTGTTGAAGTACATAGTATTTGGTTGTAGCTTTCTAACTTAGATCATGATTCTTATGTAATCAAAAAGCATATCAAGTTAAGCATACCTTTTCTTCTTTTTAGAATTAGTAAGTGGGTGTAAACTGTTTGGCTGCAGGTAAACTAAATGAGTGATGTGGATTGGGATCCCTGAATGAGGGTGACATTCTAGGACTGTCCTTATGCAACAGGTTTAGATTTTGTTACACACACACACACACACACACACACACACACACACACACACACACACTTTCCACCAGGGTTATCACTGTGGCTTAATACCTGCATGATGAACCCACCACTCCTGGTGGACATAATTTTTCTCTTTTTCCTTTTAGTTTGATATGGTAGAGAGAAATTGAGAGCAGAGGGAAACAGAGAAGGTTAGAGAAAGAGAGACACCTGCAGCACTGCTTCACTGCTCCTGAAACACCCCCCTGCAAGTGGGGACCAGGGACTTGCACTGATCTTGCACATTGCAACATATGCTCTTAACCAGATTTGTCCCAGAATCTGTAAATGTATATATGAGTGAGCTCTGAAATGACTTATCATACTTCACAGATTAAAATTAATTATTTATACTGTTATTTTCAGGAGTTGGTGATGATACACGAGCTTGGGGGCCACCTTTTGTGGGGACAGAAAGTACTTACTTTCTCAGTGTTAATCGAAATAAAAAAGTAAGCGTATCATCCCTGTTTGGTTTTCTTTTTGTAATTATCTTGTAGTAAATTTTGATATTACTATGACTTCATCCTTGGCATATAATATTTTAAAGAAGTCCAAGAGACATTCTCTATACCCTATAGTTGTTCCTTTGCTATTAACTTAAATAAATTTGTGAGAATTTATAATAGAAGTCATTCTACTAAAAAGAGAAATCACTTGATTCTGTATATCTGTCTTTTGGAGATTGCTAATTGACAGTTCCTTGATATTATGATCTAAATGTTTCTTCATGTGGAAAGTAATTTTGCTTTAAGGGAAGAATCATTCCTGTGAATGACTTTGCTGTTAAACTGTCATCAATGAGAAAAACCTTTATAAATTTATTTTTAACAAATACATATTTAATTTTTAGAGTATAGCTGTTAATATCAAGGATCCCAAAGGAGTGAAAATCATCAAAGAGGTACAGTATGTCCTGTGGAAGATATCTGAACATTAAAATAAAGAGGTGTTAAATGTTCTTTAGTTGACAGTTTATACTTTTGCTGTGAATGTTAGTGAAGAAGTATTTTCCTGCAAGTATTCTTTACTTTTAGCTCTTTAACTTAATATTTTTATTTTATTTTATTTCATTTTTTCAAGAGAACAGTTTCTTTATTGCTGGAGTTATTGCCCATGGAACGTGGGCCTAAGTTGACTTTGATTTGGTATCTCTCCTCCTCCTCTTCATCTTCTTCCTCTATCTCCTTCTTCTCCTCCTCCTCCTTCTATCCTCCTCCTCTTCTTCTTTCTCCATCATTCTTTTAAAAAATGTTGTTGTTGTTTTTAAATTGTTATTATTATTTTGCTGCTGGAGCTTTGTCAGCCAGTACAATTCCACCACTTCCAGTAGATTCATTTCCCCCCTTTTGAATACCAGCTAGAGACAGGGAGGGAAGGAGAAGAGACATCACTGACCCACTCCACTGCCTGCACCGTGTGCATGAATCTCCCACATGGTTCCAGGGGCTCAAGCTTGAGTTCTCTTGGATGACAGAGTGTGCTTCACTGTGTGAGCTCCTGGCCTCTAACTTTACCTCTATATTATTTGATTATGATTTCTTCTATATTGCTTAGAATGTTTCTCCAAATCATAAGAATATTCAGTTATAACTCAAGATGTTCTTGGCAAAAGCGTTTATTTTTCATCAGAACTTAGAGCTGGGCATTATCTTTTTATTTATATTATTCCTTAAATTCTCAGAATATGTCTTTTAAGAGAAGTATCAGAATCCTCATTTCCACAGGAAGGCAGGAAATTAGTTTGATGTGGTATAAATCATACTCTGAAGTCTCTGGCTAGTAAAGGGAAAAGATAAGATCTAATGCCTGGATCACCTGGCACCTGGCACTGCTCCTGGCAGCTACGTTTTCACTATCTGCACCCATTTTCTTTCTTTCTTTTTTTTTTTTTTGAATAGTATAGAGAGAAAATGAGAAGGGGAAGATAGAGAGGGAAAGAGAAAAATAGACATCTGCTGATATGCTTCACCACCTGGGGAGCCAGGGGTTGAAACAGGATCCTTGCACTTCGTACTATGTTCACTTAACCTGGTACGCTGCTTCCCAGTCCCCTCCCCCTGTCATTTTATTGGATAGTACAGAGAGAACTTGAGAGAGGAGTGGAGATTGGGAGAGGAAAAAACACCTGCAGACATGCTTCACCGCTCGTGAAGCATCCCCACCGCAGGTGAGGCTTGAACCTGGGTCCTTGTGCATAGTGCTATATGTGCCACTGCCTGCCCCTCTTATCTTTTCTTTAGTAATCATTCCTTTTCTTTTTCTTCTTTATCTAGATTCTTCTTTCCTTAATACTTGCATATGTTGTCTGTTTCTCCACTCCATCTTCAGTATTGATTTTTGTTTTTTTTGTTTTAATTTTAGAATATTATATATCTTACCTTGAATTATCAAGGTTTTAGATTTGATTTAGCAAATAATTTACAATGTTATGGAAATTCTCAGTAGCTTGGTGTTATTTGGGACTAAAATATCTTGTTACTAAGATATCAGTGTACATTTGAATATTTTGTTCCTACATGTATAATTCTGGCCAAAATAAATGAATTTCTTGAAACTCCATCTTTTCATTTTCTTTGGATCCTGCCAGTGTCTTCCATCAGACTGAAGCACCTTAAAACTTAAGTTTCATTATATTCTTAATTTATCTCCATGTCTGATATTAGTAAAGTACATTTCAACTTATTTTAAACTCAGGTAGATTGTTTAGCTTAGCATCCATATTTAAGATTTTCAGCTATTTATAACACAAATTACTAAGAGGAAAGTTATTTTTTTTTACCCAGTCTTTTGTATTCTAGTAAAGATTTGTATTTTGATCTTAAATGTATAAAATAACCTTTGCCTTCAGGTCTGTGAGGTTATGATTGCTGACATAATGAATTAGGTTTATGGAAATGATTCCAAAGTATTTTAAAAGTAATAAACTGGGAGTCCCCCTCACCACCATAAACCGAACTGAGCTCTGGTGAGAGAGAGAGAGAGAGAGAGAGAGGAAGGAGGAGGAGGAGGAGGAGGAGGAGGGAGGAGGAGGAAAGAGGAGGAGGAGGGAGGAAGAGCAGGAGGGACGGCAGAGGGAAAGAAAGAAAAGAAATAGAGCATCACTTCTGCACATGTGATGCTGGGGCCTGAGCTCAGAGACCTAACAAGTGAGAGCTCAGTGCTTAAGGACCAGATGGTGGTGCACCCGGCTGACCAGTTTACCATGTGTGAGGACCTGGCCTTGAGCCCCTGTTCCCAACCTGAAGCTTCATGAGTAGTAAAGCAACTCTGCAGGTGTATATCTTTCTCTCCCTCCTCTTGCCTCCCTCTCATTTTTTTCTGTCCTATAAAATAAAATAAAAGTAATAAACTGGATTCACAAGAGCTCCAGAAAGTACTACTAAAAACAGCTGAAGAAAATCCTTTTCTGGAGTTGGTGCAGTGTTGCACCTGGTTGAGTGCACATGTTACAGTGCATAAGGATCCAGATTCGAGTCCTGGTCCCCAGTTGCAGAGGGAACATTTTGCAAGTGGTGAAGTAGTGTTGCAGGTGTCTTTCTTTCTATCTCCCCTACTCTCGCAATTTCTGATTGTCTTTTTCCAATAAATAAGATAAAAAAAATTTAGGTACTTAAAAAAATTTTTATTTAGGGGGTCGGACGGTAGCGGCAGCGGTTTGGGTGCGCGTGGCGCAAAGCACAGGGACCTGCATGGGAATCCGGGTTGGAGTCTCCAGCTCCCCACTTGCAGGGGAGTCGCTTCACAGGCGGTGAAGCAGGTCTGCAGGTGTCTATCTTTCTCTTCCCCTCTCTGTCTTCCCCTCCTCTCTCGACTTCTCTGTCCTATCCAACAATGAACGACATCAGCAACAACAATAATGACCACAACAAGGCTACAACAACAAGAGCAACAAAAGGGGGAAAATGGCCTCCAGGAGCAGTGGATTCATGGTGCAGGCACTGAGCCCCAGCAATAACCCTGGAGGCAAAAAAAAAAAAAAAAAAAAAAAGGAAACACTGACAAGACCATAGGATAAGATGGTTACAATTCCACACAATTCCCACCATCAAAACTCTGTTTCCCATCCCCTTCCCTGATAGCTTTCCTATTTAACCCTCTGGGAGTGTAGACCCAAGGTCATGGGGTGTAGAAGGTGGAAGGTCTGGCTTCTGTAATTGCTTCCCCACTGAACATGGGCCTTGGCAGGTGGATCCATACTCCCAGCCTGCCTCTCTCTTTCCCTAGTGGGGCAGAGCTCTGGGGAAGTGGGGCTCCAGGACATATTGGTGGGGTTGTCTGCCCAGGGAAGTCAGGTTGGCATCATGGTAGCATCTGGTACTTGGTGGCTGAAATAAAAATCCTTTTCTTAGAAAGCCTGTGTGGAACACTTAGTTATAAAACATGTAATTTTATAACTGTATAACACTTCATCTATACTTCAAATGATTATCTTAGTTGGTGATAATAATTTATCACAAAAAGTGCAGAAAAGTTGAAAGACTGTTGTAACATATTAATAAAATATTATTGAGGGACTAAGAGATAGCTCACCCAGTAGAACAATATTATGCCTTACTGTAGGTGTGGACCCAGTTCAAGGCCCAGCACCACAGCCGAGGGCAGCTCACTAGATGGTAGAACAATGCTGTGGGGGGTGGGGGGTGTCTCTCCTTTTCTGTTGCTTTTCTTTTCTTTGAAAAAAAGAAAAAAATTCAGCCCAAGAGCTGTGAAACCACTCATGTACAAGGCATAGGAGCTATACAACGAAGTATTGTTGAATAGTTATTAGGAATTTTTAAAAGATTTATTTTATTGAGAGAGAGAGAGAGAGAGAGAGAGAGAGGTTTTTTCACATGGGACATGCAGAGAGAGAGGAGCCAGAGCACCACTCCAGTACATGCAGTTCTGGGGATCAAACTGGGACCCTTGAGTATACAAGCCCAGTGCTTTACCAATTGGGCCATTTCCTCAGTTGTTCTTTTTTTTTTTTTTCCCCTCTTAGACTAAGACAGAGAGGCAGAGAGGTAGTGAGAGACCAGGACACTGAAGCTTCTTTCAGTGTGGGAAGGGCTTGACTTGAACCTGGGTGGTGCACATGGCCGAGTAGCACACTATCTAAATAAGCAGTTCCTCCAGCCCTAACTAATTGAGACTAAATAAGACATTTCTACGTGTTCAAAAGTCACTGTAAAGAGTTTCTCTGTACTCATGTGACAAGAGATGCCTTGTAAATCATTAATTCTCCCAATAACGTGATAAAAATGATATTCATGGAATGAAAGCATAAAGTCAAAAGTCGTAACTGGTTAGTTTATTCCATATCTTCCTGTCCTTAGATAAAATTAATGTGGAGGTCTGTGCTGAAGGCACATATTGCTTTTATTGTTTACTTAGTTCAGATCTTACCCTTTCCCAAAAGGAATTTAAAAATAATTTATATAACACATAAAACATTTACTCTGGATGAGCTAGTAGAACTTTTTGTCTATTTTTAATAAGGCTGAAACATTTCAAAATATTGATAAAGATTTTAATAGTAAGACTTACAATGAGCCAGAATCTAACTTCTGTAGTGGTAGGTAATATGGGAACCAAACAGGCTTGGTTTCTGACAGGTACTGATTCACTGAGTCATGGTTTGATAGATTAAGGGAAAGAATGGTGTACTATAGAGGTGGTGTACTCACCAGGCACATGGTGCAGGTCTGAATTCTAGCACTTCCTGGGAGGTACTGTGGCATTGGGGAAAGCTTAGGTGCTGTGGTGTCTCTTTGTTTTTCACTTTTTCTCTGTATCTAAATGAGTAAGAGCAGTGAAATGGCGCACATGTGAGGCCCAGCCCCCCCCCCCCCCCCCACGCTGAGTACAATTAAAATTCTTTGTAAAGAAAGCACCTGAGGGAGTCGGGCTGTAGTTCAGTGGGTTAAGCGCAGGTGGCGCAAAGCACAAGGACCGGCATAAGGATCCCGGTTCGAACCCCGGCTCCCCACCTGCAGGGGCGTCGCTTCACAGGCGGTGAAGCAGGTCTGCAGGTGTCTATCTTTCTCTCCTCCTCTCTGTCTTCCCCTCCTCTCCCCATTTCTCTCTGTCCTATCCAACAACAACAATAATAACTACAACAATAAAACAACAAGGGCAACAAAAGGGAATAAATAAATAAAATAAATATTAAAAAAAAACCACCTGAAATAAATGTCTAAAGACATTTCTCTCTGTCCAACAATGACAACATCAAGAACTACAATAATAAAACAACAAGGGCAACAAGAGGGAATAAATAAATAAGTATTTAAAAGAAATAAAGAGAAGTGGTGAAGCAACGCTGCAGGTGCCTCTCCTTTACCTTTCCCCTCCTTTGCAATTTCTCTCTGCCTCTATCCAAAAAAATAAAAATATTTTTTAAAAGATATGTTTAGTTTTGAGCAAAGGGTTTAAAGCTCTTTTATTTCATGTGCTTACCATCTAATTTTTCTACCTAAAATTCTAAGGACCTACTTGGACCATTTCTTTTTTTTTTTTTTAATGTTATTTATTTTTAATTTTTCCCTTTTGTTGCCCTTTTTAAAAAATATGTATTGATTTATTTTGTTGCCCTTGTTTTACTATTGTAGTCATTATTGTTGTCGCCGTTGTTGGATAGAATAGAGAGAAATGGAGAGAGGAGGGGAAGACAGAGGGGGAGAGAAAGACAGACACCTGCAGACCTGCTTCACCGCCTCTGAAGCAAACTCCTGCAGGTGGGGAGCCGGGGGCTGGAAACGGGATCCTTACGCCGGTCCTTGCTCTTCTCGCCATGTGCGCTTAACCTGCTGCTCTACGCCCTGCTCCCGGCTTTGCTATTTCTTCCATTAATGTAAACAGTTCCAATAGCTCAGGTAGCTGGCCAGAGTTTCTGTATTTTATCTAATTATCACCTCCTTATGATTTTTTTTTTCCTAGACAAAGCAAGGATTAAATTTGTTTAGTGAGTTCAGAATATCAGTTGTGGGGGTGTGTTGAAATTGGAAGTCTCTTATCAGCTGTGACTTGTCTTCACCTCTTCCTTCAGCTTGCAGCAGTTAGTGATGTATTTGTGGAAAACTACATTCCTGGCAAGTTGCGTGCACTGGGCCTTGGGTATGAAGACATAGAGGAGACCGCTCCTCACATCGTCTACTGCTCTATCACAGGTATTTCAGCTGCATGCCCCCATCAGTTTCTGTGTTCGTCTGTATAACAAAACTTTGCCTAGTTTTGATTTTTTTTTTTTGAAATGACTCTGTTCTCCCTTACCCCTAAATATTATAGATTGCTGAAAACTGACCATTGAAGAACATGAATATGAATGAATGACTTTTTCATATATTTACCAGCTATTTTCATATTGTCCATAAAGTATTTGCCTATAGCATGGCATTTTTAAAAAATATTTTACAAGAATTTACAAACTACTATTATCAACATATGTAAAACTACAGGTGACATATTAACTGGCCTTAAAATTACATAGGGACCCAACATATCCCTTCAATATAGTCAAAAGTGCTTGGCAAGGTGAAGGAAAGAGTGCTACAAAGTCTTCCAGATTATTCAGTCTTGGCTGGTGAATTTATGACTGTGTGTAAGAAAATTTTGTATATTATGATCACATAGCTATGAAAAAGGATTCACTATTAAAACGTAACCTTAAATAAAAAAGATGTGTTGCTAGATTTTTTTTCCTTCAGAAAAATAGTTATTTTTCTGTTTTTGCTTATTCATTCATCAAATATGTGACCTGCAAGGTAATTTTCCAAGGTTCTAAGATATAGTAATGAATAGCCTGTTATTGCTTTCAAAGTGGTTTACTTTCTAGTTTGGGAGACAGGAGGGGAACAAATATATATATTCTTTTTCATATATATAGATGTGTGTGTTTTGTTAATTGGGTTGGTAGTAATAAGGGTTCAAATAGCACAAGAACAATGTGGTGAGGAGGAGCTATTTTATCTTTTTTATTTTTTATTTATCTTTAGTTATTGGACAGAGACAGCCAGAAATCGAGAGGGAAGGGGGTGCTAGAGAGGGAGAGACAGAGAGACACCTGCAACACTGCTTCACCACTCTCAAAGCTTTCCCCCTGCAGGTGGGGACCGGGGGCTCGAATCTGGGTCCTTGCACATTTAATATGTGCACTCATCCAGGTGCGGCACCACCAGGCCCCAGGAGGAGCTATTTTATACTAGAAGGTGACCAAGCCTTCTTTGGTAAGGTAATTGAGCAGAGAACCTGGTTGAAGAAAATGAATTGTATGTAAACATTTAAAGTTTTAGGCGGGAGTCAGGTGGTAGCACAGCAGGTTAAGCGCACTTGGTGCGAAGAGCAAGGATTAGCGGGAAGGAAGGATCCCGGGCTCCCCACCTGCAGGGGTGTCGCTCTGTCTTCCCCTCCTCTCTCCATTTCTCTCTGTCTTATCCAACAACGATGACATGAATAACAACAATAACTACAACAACAATAAAAATCAAGGGCAACAAAAGGGAAAATAAATAAATAAGTGTACACACACACACACACACACACACGTTTTAGGCAAGGGGAACGACCCATGCAAAGTATCTCAACTGTTGTCTTTATCTGTGTTTTTTGATGGTTACTTCAAGCATCTTTTCATATGTCTGTAGGCCCTTTGGATCACTTCTTTGATACGTATTCTGTATGGGATTGTTTGTCTTCTTGTTGCTGAGTTTCGTGAGCTCTTTATATATTTTGACTTTTTGTCTGATGTATGGCATAAAAAAGATCTTTTCCCATTCTGTAAGGAGTCTCTCTTGATTTCTTCTGTGTGCAGAAGTTTTTCAATTGGATGTAGTCCCATTGATTTATTTTTGTTTTCCTTGCAAATGGACTTGAGTCACTGAAGATGCCTTATTCATCAAATAATAGCCAAATTCTATTTCTGTGTATTTGGGTTATTGAGATGTCTTAGTAGTTTGAATAGGACATGCTGCTTCAGTGTCAACAGTGATTTTCACAGTGTGATTATCTATGTGGTGGTATTTTCATAGAAATAAGCTATAATTGAAATATTTAATTATTATTTTAGATAGAATGAAGAGCACTGTGTTAATTAACTTCTCTGCTGTATCGGGATGAAACAGGTTCTGTATGTAGAAGATGACTTTTTTTTTGCCAGTAGATCTGAGTCTTTCATATTTTCTATTTTGTTTATTTTATTTAAGTAGTTAACTAAATTTAATTTTTACCAGAGCATTTCTCAGCTCTGGCTTATGGTGGTACAGGGGTTTGAATCTAGGACTTTGAAGCCTCAGGCATGAGAGTCTCTTTGCATAACCATTATGCTGTCTACCCTGCCCCATATTTTCTATTTTATAGGTTTGTAATTATACTTTCAACTTTGTGTTTACATATTAATATTTGTGTGTGTGTGTGTGTGTGAGAGAGAGAGAGAGAGAGAGAGAGAGAGAGATTTTTCCTTAGACTTTTACAATCCAGTTGAATTGTTGAGGTGTAAAATATCAAAACGAACTGGGGGAGATAGCTCAGTGACAAGAGTGTCTATCTTGCATTATAAGATCCTATCTTTGGGGAGTCTGGTGGTAGCCCAGCGGATTAAGTGCATGTGGCATGAAGAGCAGGGACTGGTGTAAGGATCCCGGTTCGAGCCCCTGGCTCCCCACCTGCTTGGGCTTCACAAGCCATGAAGTAGGTCTGCAGGTGTCTATCTTTCTCTCCTCTGTTTTCCTCTCCTCTCTCCATTTCTCTCTGTCTAACGACGATGACATCAATAACTACAACAATAATAAAAAAACAACAAGGGCAACAACAATAAAATAAAATAAATAAATATAAAAAAAACTAGCTTTGATTTCTGGAAATGTCAAAAAAAAAAAAAGACAGAGAAGCAAATAGGACCTCTTAAAATATGGAGAGGTGCTGTTTGTGGTCTTTTGCAATAAAGGTATCAAAATAAAAGAAATCAAAGTAGCTATAATATAACATCTGAATTATCCTTTTGACATGAAATATTGTATGACTAAATCATGTAAAATTCCTTACCCCATATCTATGATTTGATTATTTGATTGAGATTCAGTTGATCTAGACTGGAAAGTTTGGCTTCAAGTTGCAGATTGGGGCCTATTCTGTTCTGTAGGTCTCTTCTACTCTTTGAAATCATGACTACCAAACACACATTCTCTCTCTCTCTTTTAAAAATATTTATTTATTTTTGTTGCCCTTGTTGTTTTTATTGTTGTAGTTATTGTTAAAATTTTCGGCGGCTCCGGCTGGGCTAGCTAGCTTCACGGGCGGGTAACAGAGACGACCAGAGACATACGGCTGGGCAGGGAAGCTGCATTTCTTTATTCAGGAACAACGATTCATAAACTAAGACAAACTAATCACCAAACAGAACTCTGCTGTCTCTTTGGGCGGCGCAAGCACTCTCTCTTACTCTCGAACTCAGGAACCCTTCAACTCTGGAACTCTGCCGGGGTTCCTTCGGGGCGGGGCCAAGCAGGCCCGCAAAACTAACTGGACTGATCCAATTCTCTTGGTGGGGGAGAACTAGAACCCAATGTAAAGCATACAACAAGTTATTATTGTTGTTATTGGATAGGACAGAGAAAAATGGAGAGAGGAGGGGAAAACAGGGGGAGAGCAAAATAGACACCTGCAGACCTGCTTCACGGCTTGTGAAGCGACTCTCCTGCAGGTGGGGAGCCGGGGGCTCGAACTGGGATCCTTATGCTGGTACTTGTGTTTTGTGCCACCTGTGCTTAACCTGCCACTCTACCACCCGACTCCCACATTGTCTCTTTAGTAAAAAATGTGTATACGAGAAACAAGATAAATCTCATAACCCCATTTAAGATGTGATGTGAGTAATGTATCTCTTAACATTGCTTTGGTTAAAGCAAGTTACACGACCAAGCTAATACCAATAGTTAAAGAAATATCGGGTTATTGGAAAAGTCATGATACATTTTTCTACATCTTTTCTATTTTTTAAAAATTGTTTTATTATCTTTATTATTGGATAAAGATAGCTAGAAATTGAGAGGAAGGAAGAGGGAGAGAGACAGAGAGACACCTGCAGCACTGCTTCACCACTTGTGTAGCTTTCCCCCTGCAGGTGGGAAACTGGGAGCTTGAACCAGCATCCTTGCACACTCTAATATGTGTGCTCAACCAGGTGCGACACCAGCTGGTCCCTTTCCTTCATTTTTTTTTTTAGAATTTTTATTAAAATTTATTTTTCTGTCATTTTTTTATTGGACAGAGAGAAATTGAGAGGGGAGAGGGAGATAGAGAGGGAGAGAGACAGAGACACACCTGCACCACTCCTTCACCACTCATGAAGCTTTCCCCCTGCAGGTGGGGACCTGGGGCATGAGCTCTTTGTGGACTGTAATGTGAGTGCTTAACCAGGTGCGACACTGCCTGGCCCTTCCCTACATTTTTCTATGCAAAAATGTGTCATGATTTTTCCGACAGCCCAGTATATTCTACTCCAGCAACAGGAACTACAAAGTCACATGATAAAGGGCCTAAAATGCATGTTATTACCTCACCCAGAGAAATAAAATGCTAGTCCACTTGGAAAAGCATTTCACATCTACAACTAAATATGATGAGAGTGAAACAATTCTTTTGGGCTTTGGCTTGTGATTGCATGCTAAGTTTTCAGGTCCTGTATTAGCGTTTTAGTGCACAGGGCCTTGGAGGCAGATTATGTAGTTCAGTAGTCTGAGCTAAGGGGAGAATGAAAGGATCATGTACTTTTCTGTGATGGCCGGGAGGGAGCATGTGCAATCTCAAAAAACACCTCTCCTGATTCTGTAATTCTATATAATCCTCACCTCCTGACAGTCATTAGAAAAACATCCATAAGTTCATTCTCCTTTTACTTCCTGATAAGGAAACAGATCTGGAATGTCTCAGGGATTTGAAGTCACACAGTTTATTTAATGGCAGGCAGGTTTAAAACTCTGACTTCTTGACTGATTATTAAGTGCCTATGTGCTTTCCATACTTAAAGATGGATCGTTGTTAAGTGATGACCTAGATTTTGTGATTGCAAGACACGGAACCACTCTACTTGAGAATCATATATAAAATTTGTTATTAATTATATTTGCAATGCTAGAAGATATGGATAGATGTGCTCACAAGAGGCTAAAATTCAAGTCTAAGCAAAGGTCATATATGAGTCATGAGTATGTGTGTATATGAAACAAGGATCATCTTTGGTTTGGTATTCTTGGTAATCAATGTTTGTTTTTCAAAAATTAGACTGATTAGATCAGTCTAAAGTTGCACATGTTATGATTGGGACTTAGACTTCCTTGATGCTTCCCAGTGGTATTGCTGACTTGTCAGTGCTGTCCAAGCCCAGATAGCGTGTTCTTACTCACATGTTGGCCTTACTGCTGATGAGAGTAATCTTAGAATGGTTAGGAGATTTACTTTAATGCATGATGACAGTTGTGTGGTTGAAATTGCCTCAGTCTGTGAAATCAGGTCTTCAGGACAAAAATTTTAGACTGATCACAAGGGAGGAAGGACCTGATTATTTTTATTAGCGTGATTCTCTTGTCATTTCACCGGAAGTCGAGTCTCAGCATTAGGGGGCAGTGTTTAAAAAGATATAATACACTAGGAATTAATTTTTGAAAGAAACAGTTGTATTTGCCACGTACTGGGTAGAATTTTTGTAAGGACATAGTTATATTTTTAAAGAAAAAATAAAACTTTTTAAAAGTTACTATAACCCTACCTTGTACTTTGAGAAGTATAGTGATATATTTCTTAATTTAATTTTAGGTTGCACCTTCTTTGTATAGTCTGTTACTAATTACACATAATCAGTAGTAGGAATCTTCTCTACCACAATTAAATATTTCCCTTCCTTCTTTTTAATTTTATTACTCATTTATTTAGAAGAACAAAACTCATATTATTAACTAGACTAATTTTGTGGTAGGAACATTGTGTTTACTTTTTAATAAAATTCCCTGATTTTTTTTTAAACAAAAGGGATTATAAATTGCCTTTTTGATTGTTGTAAATCTCTCAATGGCATTTTTCTAATTCCCTGTCCTTTTAAGGACATGTTATAGGATTTTACTCAAGGGTAGATTCACTCTTTAGTTCATAGGGAAAAATATGGAGAGATTTACTTTATGAAATGAATGGATATCTATATAAAACATTTTTAAGGAAAATATGATGTAAAATATACTTATTACGCAACCATAATGGTAAGTCAGTGAATACTGACATAGGAACAAAGAAATAGATAAGTGAACAGGAATAGAGACCTCTGAAACACCTTTGTAGTGGAAATTAAAATTGAACGATGAATTTATTCCATAGTCATCCTTCTGTTTCTGACTTAATTCACTTAACATGATTTCTTCAAGCTCCATCCAAGATGGGCTGAAAACGGCGAAGTCACTGTATTTAATAGCTGAGTAGTATTCCATTGTGTATATAGACCCTGACTTGCTCAGCCACTCATCTGTTGTTGGACACCTGGGTTGCTTCCAGGTTTTGGCCATTACAGACTGTGCTGTTAAGAACATAGGTAAACACAAATCTTTTTGGATGGGTGTGGAATTTATTCCATACATTAAAAAAAAAATCTCTAGGAGACCTTAGGTCTTATGTATAAAAAATAAAACTTTAAAACTTTTGGAAACCAGTTTAGAAAACAATTTTTTTTTTAATTGCCACTATGGCTATTGCTGGGACTCGGTGCCAGCACTATGAATCCACGGCTCCTGACGGCCATTTTTCCCTTTCTTTCTACTTAATTTTTTTATTTGACAGGACAGAGAAAAATTGAGAGAGGAGGGGGAAATAGAAAGGGAGAGAGAAAGATGAACAGCTGCAGACCTGCTTCACCACTTGTGAAGCAGCCCCCTGTAGGTGGGAAACGGGAGCTCGAACCCGGATCCTTGATCTTGGTGATATGTGCGCTGAACCGAGTGTGCCACTGCCTGGCCATAACGTTGCTTTTTGAAAAAGCAAAGGGTACCCTAATCGAACTAAATATGTCTCAGTTGGTAAATGTTTAATATAATTGGATACGATTAAGCAGTGGAGTGACATGAGCTACATAAAATTGTACAAATGTATATTTCAATAACTTAAAAGTAGCTAACAAAAAGATATATATCTATATATCTGTATATATCTATATATCTATATATATATACACACACACATATATATATATATGTTATTGAAAGATACTAAGTACAAGAAAATAATACTTTTCAGGAGAGGGGGGATAAAGAGTATGGAACTGAAATGATGAACAGAGGACTTCTACTTTACTTGCCAATGTGACTAACCTATGTATTAGAATTTGTGTTATTATTATACATATCCTCTAATATTTAAAATAGCAGCAACAAAGGACTTAGAAATCTCCAAATAATTATCTTGGTTCCTTACATTTGTATTCATACTTCCAACATCAGTATATTTCTTTTTTGGAGTGGTGGTTGGTACTATGGGTTGGACCCAGGACCCAATACTTGAGAAGCATGTGCTGTATCACTGAGCCACATCCTTATCCTAACATATTTTGTGAGCTTGTGTATAGTTATGACTGTGCATAGTGTCCAGATTTTAAAAAAAAAGGCAGAAATGGTTTCTGTTTTTAAGGACCTTGAAGTCTCCTGTCAAAAACATTGTATATAAGCTGGTTAAAAATAAAATATGGCATGCACTTACTAATTATGCTGCTGTGAAAGGATCTGTGTACTGTGGTTGATATTAATAGAGGAGGGGAATCACATGCTAAGGGGGACAGTCAGAGGAAGCCTTTGTGAGGAGGTAGCATTTCATAGACATGGAATGTGAGAGAGAGCCAGTCCTACAGAGAGCAAGGGGAGGAGTGATTCAGGCAGAGAGAAAACCAAGGTATAAATGTCCTTAGGAAAGACCTAGAAATCTGTACAGGTCTAAGAAAAGCCAGTGTGCCTGGAACACCAGAAACAGAGTTCAGAGCACTTGAGGACGTTAGGCGTTGGCGTGCAAGTGCTTTGGCCTTTGGGGAGGGGCTTGGGCACTAGATGGATACGATTCAAATTGCATTAAAAATAATCTTTCAAATAGAAAGGAATCCAATTCCAACTGGCTTACTGAGTAACTTTAGTATAAACACTGACATAAAAATAAGGCTCATTTTCAGAAAGTAGTTATTAAGATGACATTTCTCTCTTAGAGAGTCAGAGGGAGAAACTAGAGCTCTGTTCCACTACTTACATTTTTTGTTTATTTATGATTTTATAATGGTTTACAAGATCGCAAGATTATAGGGTATAGTTTCACACTGCAGTCTTCCACCATCATAGTCTGTACAATGCCACCCTCCCATCCATAGTTTTCACCAAGTCTTAGCAACAGTTTGGCTACTTGTTTTTTTTAAACAAGTTCATGTGTTTCAGTTCTTTATATTGCACATATGAATTAAACCATGATAGTTACCTTTCAGAGACATGTAGGTTATCTGATAACAGATGTAAACTAGAACAATAAAAGTCCTTGAACACGAAACAATTAAATGATTAAACTCCTTGACTTTACTTCACCCACCCCATTTTAAAAAAATGCAGAAACAAGGAGTGGGTAGTTATTTAGTCATTATGCAAAAGACTTTTTTGTCTTTTCCCCTTTTTATTATTGTTGTCATTATTGTTGTTATTGATGTCGTTGTTGGATAGTGTTGGATAGTATGCCAGCTCCCCCTGGCTTCTGCTTAACCATATGCCTATATAGGGATAGATTTAATCCCATTCAAAGCCTTGGTCTATTTACATAAATCACTTTTACATTTACATAAAGCACTCCCTCCAGGGCATTGGTGGTTCAGTGATAGGATTCTCGCCTGCTCCGCCCCCTCCTTGTCACACTCTGATTTTCACCAGTCACTTTTCTCTCCACCCTCTCTATGTCACATCCTGTTTCCACCCTACTTGGCGAGTATATATAAAGACAGCATTGTGAGTTTTAGAGTACTTGAGTTTAGCTTGGCTCGTCTTAGATTGTGCTGCGTCCTGCATGAATAAAGAGATACTGCCTACAGCTCAGCCATGAGTCCCTGGTTGTCTGTTACCCGCCCGTGAAGCCAGCCCGGCGAAAACAACCTAGCCCGGCGAAAACAACAGGATAGGACAACGAGAAATGGAGAGAGGAGGGGAAGACAGAGAGGGGGAGAGAAAGACACCTGAAGACCTGCTTCACCACTTGTAGGTGGGGAGCTGGGGGCTAGAACCAGGATCCGTTAGCTGGTTCTTATGCTTCACGCCAGGTGCGCTTAGCCCGTTGCGCTACCACCTGACCCCCGCAAAAGACTTATTCTCCAGGGTCTCAGGTCTAATATAATTCACTGTCATAAATCGGAAATGAGCAGTGTTCTGGTGAAAAGAAAAAAATCAAACAAAAAATATGTAAATAAGAACCCAAAGAAAGAAAAGGAAAAGAAAAGAAACAAGAGAGAAGGGGGAAGAAAAATCACGTGATGAACTCAAGACCTCTTGCTTATAGCATACCACTGAGCTGTCTCATGGACTCAATTACTCATTATTTTTTATTTAGTAAGAGCCACAGAGAGAAGGTATACTAGAGATACCACACCTCTGCTTCACCTTTCCTGGAGCTCCCCTAGCTCCTTCCATGGTGTTTCCTTGTGTCAGGGCTCAAAAACTCAGGCCTTCATACATGGTAAAGCAAATGTTCTACTGAGTGAGCTGTCTACCGTTTACCACCTAGCCTCCTCAAGTCCCCCCCACACTGTCTACCGTTTACCACCTAGCCTCCTCAAGTCCCCCCCACACTGTCTACCGTTTACCACCTAGCCTCCTCAAGTCCCCCCCACACTGTCTACCGTTTACCACCTAGCCTCCTCAAGTCCCCCCACACTGTCTACCGTTTACCACCTAGCCTCCTCAAGTCCCCCCCACACCTTTTTCCCCTTTTTTATTGGAGGGAGGCTAATGCTTTATAGTATGGTTGTTGACATGTGGGTACATCAAGAATTCAAGGCTCTCTACCCTCTCCCAACTACTCCTTCCCCATAGTTTTTTATTTTGGTTCAATACACCTCACCCAATTCAAACCTTGAACCTGGGACTTTGGAGCCTCAGGCATGAGAGTCTCTTTGCATAACCATTATGCTATCTACTCCCAATCATGTTTTGTTTTTTTTTCTGTCCTTGCTTTGTTTTTTTTTCTCCTTCATTCCATTCTTTTCCTTCCTTCCCCAGAGTCCTTTGCTTTGGTGCAATATACCACATCCACTTTAAGTTTTTCCTTATTGTCTTTTTTCCCCCCTTATGTGCCAACTATGATGAGATCATTGGTATCAGTCTTTTTTCTAACTTATCTCACTCCATATGATATCTTCAGGTTCTGACCAAGATATTGCAAAATTGATGACCTCATCATTTTAATAGTTGCATAGTATGTATATATGTATCACAACTTTCCTAGCCTCTCATCTGCTGAAATTCTTAAAATGAACTGGATGCTGCCACCTACTGCCCTTTTGGGTCTAAGTGTCGTTCCTTCAGGAAACCCATGTCTGAATCTGTGACGCCTCATTCGACCTTCCCTGGCAGACCTTATGCTATTTCCTCTCTTAGCTGGCCGGGTAGCCACACTTGCCACTGCTACACTTCTGGAGGTGGTAGGCTGCTTTATATGGAAGACACGTTCTTGGAATGACCCATGAGTGTTGTTAAAATTCGGAGGCTCTAGCCGGGCGGGCTAGCTTCACTGGCGGGTAACAGAGACGCGGAGACAATGGCTGGGCAGGGAAGCTGTATTTCTTTATTCAGGAACAACAATTTATAAACTAAACCAAACTGATCACCAAACAGAACTCTGCTGTCTCTTTGTGGTGGCACAAGCACTCCCTCTTACTCTGTAACTTGGGAACTCTCCAACTCTGGAACTCTGGAACTCTCTTACTGGGAACCCTCTGAAACTCTGGCACTCTCGAACTCAGGAACCCAGGAACTCTGTCACTCTGGAACTCTGGCACTCAACTCTCCAACTCTCGCTCCCGAACTCTCGCGGGGTCCCTTGGGGCGGGGCCAAGCGGGCCCCCGAAATTAGCAGGACTGATCCAATTCTCTTGGCGGGGGAGGGCTAGAACAAACCAATGTAAAGCATACGACAATTCCCTCTTTTCTTTTTAACTAAATGACTATAGTATCAAGGGTGTGGGGTGAACAGAAACATATATAAAACCAGCATGTTGCCAAGGGAAGGCCTGAGGGGGCCATATCTGCCTCTGTGGGCTAAACTTTATCAGCTTAAAAAAAAAACATTTCTTGCCTCTGGGGGGCGTACCTGTCTTGACGGACATTTGTATGGGGGTGGGGAACGGCCTAGAGTCCCAAAGGCAGCTGGCTGCAACTTACTATGAAACAAAACTTGTTATTAGCATATCTACTGCACCATCGAACGTTTCTAATAGAGAAGGAATTTGAGACTTTTACATATCAACAACGTCTTTTAACCTTTTGTTACACCCATTAAAGATGGAGTCACGTTGTAGTCAGGAAAGGAAACCTCAGGCATGAGAATAATTAGCATAGCCATTGTGCGATCTACCATTTCTAATAGAGAAGGTAATGGAGAGTTTTACATATCAACAAGTCTATTTAACCTTTTGTTTAGCCTAACTTAGTTAAAATATATTGATTGTTAACTAATTTTTACCTCAGACTTTAAATGTAAGTTAATTTTATCTTTATGAGAATTACGTTGAAAACCTTTTTCATTTAACTTTGACTAGTAAGAATTTAGCCTTAAAGTTATTGTTTACCAAACTTTAAACATACACATAAACATGGTCATTAATACACTAGGAGAGAAACCTTTGTTACGAAGACATGTCATTTTAAACACGAATTTAAATCTGTACTGTCTTAGTTGTTGGGGGGGGTTCACTATCCGGAGGTGGCTTCCCGCTCAGCTTTACTTCTAGGAATTGCAGGTTGCGATCTCTGTACAAATCTCTGCGTACTCTAGCTTGTCTGCCTTCAGACCGGACCGGCAGCTGGAGATCTCGTGTGCCCAGTTTCGGCAGGGAGCCTGGGGGTCCGGGAGGCCCGGGATGGTTCCAGAATTCATAGAAAGAGGGCAGGCAGGCCAGTTTTGTAGAAGGTGTGGGCCTAGGTGCCCAGGGGTGGCGGCCATGATAGGCCGCCGCGGCCCTGCCCCATGGCCCTGACATGTCTGCTTAACCTTTTGTTTAGCCTAACTTAGTTAAAATATATTGATTGTTAACTAATTTTTACCTCAGACTTTAAATGTAAGTTAATTTTATCTTTATGAGAAGGGCCCGCGAAATTTAACTGGACTGATCTAATTCTCTTGGTGGGGGAGAACTAGAACCCAATGTAAAGCATACAACAATTCCCCCTCACATGAGAGGGCTTATCCCCCTTCCTTCCTTCCTTCCTTCCTTCCTTCCTTCCTTCCTTCCTTCCTTCTTTCCTTCCTTCCTTTTCCTCTCCTCTCCTCTCCTCTCCCCCTCCCCTTCTATCCCCTCTCCTCTCCTTATGCTTAACCTGCTTAACCCATGCGCTACCCTCTCCTCTCCTCTCCTCTCCTCTCCTCTCCTCTCCTCTCCTCTCCTCTCCTCTCCTCTCCTCTCCTCTCCTCTCCTCTCCTCTCCTCTCCCTTCCCCTCCCCTCCCCTCCCCTCCCCTCCCCTCCCTTTCCTCCTTTCCTCCCTCCCTCTTCCTTCCCGTTTCTTTCTTTCTCTTTCTTTCTTTCTTTCTTTCTTTCTTTCTTTCTTTCTTTCTTTCCCAGAGCACTGCTTAGCTTTGGCTTATGGTGGTGCAGGGAGTTGAATTTGGGACTTTGGAACCTCAAGCATGAGAGTCTCTTTGAATAACCATTATGCTGTCTACCCCTACCCTCCTGCTAACTTTCTATACTATAAATTCACCAGTTTCCCTTTTTTGTATCACATTCTTGGGAAGCTAGTCATTTAGCCTGCTCTCAGGTAAAGGGGAATAAAGGAGAATTACCTTCACTACCCAGAGAAGAAATACCTAGATGTTTTTGTAATTATTCTGAAAGAAAAATCTGCTCTACTATTTCTTTCTTTCTTTCCTTCTTCCTTCCTTCCTTCCTTCCTTCCTTCCTTTCTTTCTTTCTCACACACAATCAGCATGGGCTCTTGTATATTAATTTTTTGGTTGTAATTCAATACTGATATTATTTATTTTCTTCCTTGTTTTTCTCCAGTTTTGTCCACTGATTAATATTTCAGTTTAGATTCTGTGTTTTTCTGCTACATTTTCATCCTTTTCTTCCCTCCTCTACTCATTCCTCCCCCCCATATTATTCACATATCTTTGTTATTTTGGCATCAGAACATGCTCATTTTCTATTATCCTGGCCTCAACGAAGTGCTTCTTTTATATACTTTATCTCATTGAATTCTCAGGATAGCCTTGTGAAGTACATAGATACTATCTTCATTTCTATGATCTTGAAACTGAAGTCATATATTAATTGACGTAGTCAAAATATGAGCTCAGCTGTCTGAACCAAAGCCTCAACTGATAGAATTTAAACTTTTCCCCACAACTCTTCTTCCTTTCAGGCCTTTCCTTCATAGGGAACTCAACAATAAACAAAGTAAAAAAAAAATCCTTGCCCTCATGGTATCTGCCTTTTAGCAACTATTGCAGACATAACTGTTAGACACTACTGACCATTGTATTTGTATTAGGTGATCTATTAAATGATGTATTAAATGATGAATGTTTACAACAGTTTCATTAGGTAACTTTTGTTATCTTTAAAGACTCTAGTCAACAGGTCAAGAGAACTGAGTTAGAAACAGGTTTAGTCAAAGGGCCAGGTGGTAGTGCAGCATATTAAGCACACATGGCACAAAGCACAAGGACCAGCTTAAGGATCCTGGTTTGAGCCCCCAGCTACCCATCTGCAAGGGCATTGCATCACAGGTGGTGAAGCAGGAAGCAGGTCTACAGGTGTCTATGTTTCTCTCCCCTCCTCTGCTTCCCGTCCTCTCTCGATTTCTCTCTGTCCTTTTTCTTCTAGCGTTTGCCCTTCTTCCGTAGCCAGTCAACAGAGTCAGGTTGAGCCTGATGTAAAGTTTCGAGACCTCCTTTGAATCTGGAGAGGTGTCAGTCGTTGACTATGTGAGTCATAGTCTGTCTGTAGCCGCAGGGGCAGTTCGGGTCGTCTCTGGCCCCCCCAGCAATGGAACATAGCGGCGCACCGGCCATGGCCTGTTCGATAGCGATTGAGGAGGACCCAATCATAACGTGCTAGGTCAAAGCTGGGTTGACGCTTGCAGGGGTCTGTGATGAGGTGTTTGTTCTTTACCTCAGCTGACTGCCAACTCTGTTTCCAAAAGACTGGAACAGAGAAGTTCAGTGTAGGCATAGGGGACCAGATTGGGTGACGAGACGTCAAGCGTTGGACAGGGTGGGCGAAGATATCCGCGTAGATTGGCAGGTCCGGTCGAGCGTAGACGTGGGAAATGAACTTAGATGATGCCGCATCCCGACGAATATCTGGCGGGGCGATGTTGCTAAGAACTGGCAGCCATGGAACCGGGGTGGAACGGATGGCTCCAGAAATGATCCTTATGGAGGAATATAATTTGGAATCGACCAAGTGGACATGGGGGCTACGGAACCATACTGGGGCACAGTATTCTGCAGTGGAATAGCATCATGCCAGAGATGATGATCGTAGTGTGGAAGCGCTCGCGCCCCATGAGGAGCTGGCCAGTCTTGCAATGATGTGATTCCTCGCGCCCACCTTTGCTGCAGTTTTTATGAGATGTTTGTGAAATGACAGAGTGCGATCGAGATTAACGCCAAGATAGACTGGCTGGGCTTCATGCTGGATTCTCGTATCGCCAAGCTGCACATTAAGCTCACTCGAGGCCTAGGCATGGTGTAGATGGAAAACACATACCGTTTTTTGCAGTGCTAGGGATTAGTCGCCATTTTTTACAGTAATCATATATCAGAGACATGTCTTTCGTGAGTGTTTCCTCGAGGATGTCAAACTTGGATGCCTGAGTTGCACAGTAGATGTCATCGGCGTAGATGAACTTCCTTGAAGAAGTTTCTGGGAGGTCATTGATGTAAATATTAGATAGCGTAGGACCCAGAACAGAGCCCTGGAAGAGGCCACTTGAGACAAGTCTCCATCTGCTAGACTTGTCACCCAGATGCACCCGGAATCTTCTGTTTTGGAGAAGAAACGATATAGTGTTGGCCACCCATGGAGGCAGGCATCTTGAGATCTTGACTAGGAGACCATGGTGCCAGACCGTGTCATAGGCTGCTGTGAGATCAACAAAGACAGCACCCGTCTTTAAATTCTTCTGGAATCCATTTTCAATGTAAGTTGAGAGGGCCAGGGCTTGTTCGCAGGTAGATCTTCCTGGGCGGAAACCAGCTTGGGCGGGTGATAGGAATTTCTCTGTAAGAGGAGAAATACGTCTCTGTCCTATCCAACAATAACAACAATAAGCAACAAAAATGGGAACAATGGCCTTCAAGAGCAGTAGATTTGTAGTGCAGGCACTGAGCCTCAGTAATAACCCTGGAGGCAAAAAGAAAGAAAGAAAGAAAGAAAGAGAAAGAAAGAGGTTTAGCCATCTGTTAAGTTTCATTTGTCTGAGGTTGCATCCAGAACTTAATCAGGCAGTCCTGCCTCTACCACCACATACTCTCCATTACTTGTTCTGTTGTGAGGATGCAGAGCATAAATCTATGAGTTAAATGTCTATACTCCAGATCTCTGTTCAAACTACTATGGTTTGTATTCTTTTTAGTATAAACTCTTAAGCTTTAGGATTCAGAGGGCACAGATATAGATTTTCATTCTGTAGATAATTTTGTCAGAATTTGGAGAGAAAATGGTCATTCTTAAGCTTGCTGTCTTGGATTGGACTCCCCATGGGGGAATTTCCAAATAGGATGGTGATCTGCACCTCTTTGTGTATGAGAATTGTGGGTTGGGATCAAGGAGGGAGTAGAGGTCATGGTAATATCCTTTGTGAAAATGATTGAATGTGTAAATTGAGAGCTGACATAGAAAGGTTACCAGAGAGGAGGGGATATTTTACATATTTCAGAGGCAAAATGAATAGGTCTTGATGATGTGGATAATGAGTTAAAGAATATGAGAAAGATTCCCAAAATTTCCAGAATGGATTGATAATTTAGTAACTATGTAACTTAGTCTATCTTCCTTCTTTATTGGCCATATCATGTAAGGTAAATGACTGCATTTTTTTTTTTTACGACAGATATCACAGTTCAAAGTTAAAATTTACTTATAGTCTTCATTGACAAGAAAGTCTACTTTATTTGTTTTGGGAAATAGAAGTGTTTTTAAAAAAATGATTTTCACTTTGTCTTGATGCAGATATACAAACAATTTGTAGGACTGATTTAAAAAATTTATTGGTGATTTAATAATGACTGACAAGATTGTGGGATAAGAGGGGTACAATTCCATACAGTTCCCACCACCAGAGTTCCACATCCCCTCCCCTCCATTGGAAGCTTCCCTATTCTTTATCTATCTGGGAGTATGGAGCAAATATCTCTGGGGTGTAGAAGGTGGGAGTTCTGGCTTCGGTAGTTGCTTCTCTGCTAGAGATGGCATTGGAAGGTTGACCCAGACTCCCAGTCTGTTTCTATCTTTCCCTAGTGGGTAGGTCTCCGGAGAGCTAAGGCTTCGGGGGCACATTGGTGAGATCATCTGCCCAAGGAGTTCAGGATGAAATCATAATAGCATCTGCAACTTAGTAGCCGAAAGGTGGCAAGATACAGAGTAGGACAAAATGATTAATGAACAGGAGCCAAAAAGTAGGAATTGAGCAGGTGAGAACAGGGTCTTTGTCTGAGAAGATGGTATTAGAGTTGAAATAGGGCTAGAAAGTTGGATTAGGGTAGAGAGTAGCTCCCAAACTTGAGGAAAATTTAGAAATAAAATGAACTGTTTACCTCATCAAACTGACCTAGGGCCCATATATCCATATATATTCATATTTAGCACCTATGCCTGTGTGACTTCTGAGTCCCTGTCGGTCTGAGTCTGCAGTCCATGGTCACAGCTGGGAACATTCTAGGCCGCACTCATTTAAGGACCAGGCTTCTTCAACTGGCAGGGCAGGATGACTCAGCCTCCGTTTGGAGAGTGGGGCCGTCCCTACCATTGCAACTTTGGAGGGAGGGCAAGGTCCTGAAATGGTTTATGCTGACATTCCTGATGGAAGAGATCAGTGATGGTGGAGAGGGACATATCAGAGGTCTACGGTCATTGTATCTGTGTGGGAATCCAAGGATTCCCTAACTAGGGCGTCAGATGATGGTATTGACCAAAAAGGCCATCATTAAGTGAGCCAGTTTTTGTAGTCCTTTATCTGACACCTTAGACTTCCTTCCAGTTGTTAAAGCGTTTAGTGTCATTTATTGTATCCAAACCGGAATAGGTTCCTGGGGTCTGCCTTCCTTGGGCTTTTCTATTGCCAAGCTTATTTGGTCTAAGCCTAATCAGAGAATCATGATGTTTTCTTAGGTCCTTTGGCTATGATCCCAGGCTTTTTAGGTCTCATTCTAATCATGAAGGGCTTTTTAACACTTTTACTTTGTTTTTTCCTTGCTTATGGATACATGTACACCTGTACCCAATCCCCTAGGCCCTAGCCTGTATCTAGTATCTGTAACTTTGTTAGATAACATGCCATCAGAAATGGAACTAGGTTGTTGTTAAAATTCGGAGGCTCTAGCAGGCTGGGCTAGCTTCACGGGCGGGTAACAGAGACGACCAGAGACATACGGCTGGGCAGGGAAGCTGTATTTCTTTATTCAGGAACAACGATTCATAAACTAACCCAAACTAATCACCAAACAGAACTCTCTTGCCTCTTTCCCCCGCGGCGGCGCCAAGCACTCTGGAACTCTGGAACTCTGTCGGGGTTCCTTGGGGCGGGGACAAGCGGGCCCGTGAAAACTAGCAGGACTGAACCAATTTTCTTGGCAGGGGGAGAGCATACAACAATTCCCCCTTTTCTTTTTAACTAAATGACCACAGTATCAGGGGTGTGGGGTGAACAGAAACCTATATCATACAGGCATTTTAAAAAAAGAAACTGGCACAAACATGGATAAATATGTAAGCAAGTAACAAGAACCAGTGTGCTGCCAAGGGAAGGCCTCAGGGGGCCAATTTTTTGCCTCTGTGGGCAAAACTTTATCAGCTTAAAAAAAACATTTCTTGCCTCTGGGGGGCATACATGTCTCGACGGACATTTGTATGGGGGCGGGGAATGGCCTAGAGTCCCAAAGGCAGCTGGCTACAATTTACTTACTATGAAACAAAACTTGTTATTAGCATAACCACAGCACAATCTAAACTTTCTAATAGAGAAGGAATTTGAGACTTTTACATATCAACAACGTCTTTTTAACCTTTTGTTGCACCCATTCAAGATGGAGACACACCCTAGGTGTGCGCAGGTCTTGTTTAGACCAACTTAGTTAAAATATATTGATTGTTAACTAATTTTTACCTCAGACTTTAAATGTAAGTTAATTTTATCTTTATGAGAATTACATTGAAAACCTTTTTCATTTAACTTTGACTAGTAAGAATTTAGCCTTAAAGTTACTGTTTACCAAACTTTAAACACACACATAAACATGGTCATTAATACACAAGGAGAGAAACCTTTGTTACGAAGAAATGTCATTTTAAACACGAATTTAGATGTGTACTGTCTTAGTTTTTTGGGGGGCTCACTATCTGGAGGTGGCCTCCCTCGCAGCTCCACTTCAAGGAATTGCAGGTTGCGATCTCTGCACGAATCTCTGCGTACTCCAGCTTGTCTGCCTTCAGACCGGAGCTGGAGATCTCGGCCAGGGTGCCCAGTTTCAGCAGGGAGCCCGGGGGGTCCGGGAGGTCCGGGATCTGTATAGAATTCATAGCCCGAGGGCGGGTGGGTCAGCCTTGTAGAAGGCGCTGGCCGAGGTGCCCTGGGGTGGTGGCCATGATAGGCCGCCGTGGCCCTGCCCCATGGCCCTGTCATATCTGCTTCCCTGTTCCATGGCCCTGCCATGTCTGCTGTCCTGCTCGCAGTGGCCGAGTAGTGTGGAGAGATCTCGCGTCCAGTGCCCTGCGCCACGCGGTGGAGAGCTGGCTCCTGTGGGCTGGCCTGCGTGTTGGCATTGGGCTCCTGTGTGTTGGCATCGGGCTCCAGCGTGTTGGCATCGGGCTCCAGCGTGGTGGCATCGGGCTCCTGTGTGCTGACATCAGCCTCCTGCGGGCTGCGGGGCTGTGGGGCTGCGGGCGCAGTGCGCGGGGTTGTCCGGGCGCAGCCGGCTGGCTGGCTGCTCCACCAGGTGGAAACAGCAGCTCCGCGCCTCGCCTCCTGCCCGCTGGCTCCTCCCGACTCCGCTGGCTGTTTTGAGTTTGCCCGAGCGAGTGGAAACCACAGAGTGGTCCAGAGATAAATGTTCCAGAAACAGCGAAACAGTCTCGTGAAGAAAGGGCAGAGGCCTTTGGAGATCTCTTCACAAGCAGAAGAGAAGGCCATAGTACATAGGTAGCCAAATTGTCTTCACTTATCTGAGAGATGCGCAGGTCAGGTCCACGTGGGCACCATTTGTTGTTAAAATTCGGAGGCTCTAGCAGGCTGGGCTAGCTTCACGGGCGGGTAACAGAGACGACCAGAGACATACGGCTGGGCAGGGAAGCTGTATTTCTTTATTCAGGAACAACGATTCATAAACTAACCCAAACTAATCACCAAACAGAACTCTCTTGCCTCTTTCCCCCCCAGCGGCGCCAAGCACTCTCCAACTCTGGAACTCTGGAACTCTGGAACTCTGTCGGGGTTCCTTGGGGCGGGGACAAGCGGGCCCGTGAAAACTAGCAGGACTGAACCAATTTTCTTGGCAGGGAGAGAGCATACAACACTAGGTGATCGTATATGGTAGGATAGATCTCACCAGATTAGAGGAGTTGGGATTGACATCTCAGGCTTAGAGTCTCTGGGATCTATCTGCAGTAGCCAGTCTGTAGCATCATAAGGTAGCATGGGTGCATTCATAGTATTGATTTACTTGAGGTCGACAGAGGCAGAATAACAGTAAGGGATCAGAGAGAAGAAACATCAAGACATATGGGCATAGCCCTAGAGGTTCCAGGACTAGGAGAAATAAAGATCTTAAAGAGAATGGGAAGGGTTTCTTGAAAACAATTCTGTGGATAAAATTTCCTGTTTACCTCCATCCACCTGACCCAGGACCCAGATTTATATTTAGCACCAGAGCCTGTGTAGCCCCTAAGCCCCTTTTGGTTTGGCTAGCAGCTCAAGGTCTCAGCTAGGAGCAATGCAGATTGCATTCATTTCAGGACCAGTCTTCCTTGACTGGCAGGGTAGAATAGCCCAGCCTTCCTTCAGAGACTGGGGCAGTCCCTACCATAGCTGCTCTTTAGTGAGTGCAAGGTCCTGAGAGGGCCCGCAAGAGGACTTGTGATGATGTTCCTGTTATAAGTGACCAGCAGTGGTGCAGACAGGGATCCATTAGAGGTCTAGGCCCATCCTGTTTGTGTGGGAACCTAAGGATTTCCTGACTAGGGTCCCAGATGTCCTATAACTTTTTTACTTTCTTTATCCAATCATCTAAGGATATTTTGGTTGTGTCCATATTTTGGCTATTGTAAATAATGCAGTTATGAACAGGGGGGTACATATATGACTTCAAATTAGTGTTATTATCTCTTTTGAATAAATGCTTAGGAGTGGGGTTGCTGGATCATAAGGTATTTCCATTTGTATTTGTTTAAGGATTTTCTATACTGTTCTCCAGTGACTGTACCAGTTTGCATTCCCACCAGCAGTGTAATCAAGTTCTCTCTCTCCACATCCTTTCAAACACTTATCTCCTCCTATTTTGTTGATGAAGGCCTCTCACGGATGTTAGGTGATACCTTTTTTTTTTTTAAAAAAATTATTTATCTATTCCCTTTTGTTGCCCTAGTTGTTTTATTGTTGTAGTTATTATTGGTGTCGTCATTGTTGGATAGGACAGAGAGAAATAGAGAGAGGAGGGGAAGACAGAGAAGGGGAGAGAAAGATAGACACCTGCAGACCTGCTTCACCGCCTGTGAAGCGACTGACTCCCCTATAGGTGGGGAGCCAGGGACTGCAACTGGGATCCTTAGCCAGTCCTTGCGCTTTGCGCCACGTGCGCTTAACCCACTGCTACTGCCGGACTCCCGTTAGGTGATTATCTTAATGTGGCTTTAATTTGCATTTCTCTGGTGATGATTGAGTTGAAGCATTTCCACATATGTCTGTGGGCCATGCATGTCCCTTCTCCCCCTTCTTTCCCTTCTTTTTTGTTCTTTTTACCGGAGAACTGCTCAGCTCTGGCTTATGGTCGAGCTAGGGACTGAATGCAGGACTTCGAAGACTCAGGTATGAGAGTATTTTTTCATTACCATTATGCTAACTCCCCCACCTGTATCTCTCCCTCTTTTTTTTTTTTTTGCCTCCATAGTTATCGCTGGGGCTTGGTGCTGCAGTATGAATCTACTGTACCTGGTGGCCATATTTTCCTTTTTTATTAGATAGGACAGAGAGAAATTGAGAGGGGAGGGAAAGAGAGGGAGAGAAACAGAGAGACACATGCATATCTGCTTCACTGCTTGTGAAGTGACCCTCCCCCCCAACAAGTGGGGATCTGGGGGCTTGAATTGGTATCTTTGCATGGGTCCTTGCACTTTTTTTTTAATTTATAAAAAGGAAACATTGACAAAACCGTAGAATAAGAGGGGTGCAACTCCACACAATTCCCACCACCAGAACTCCATAACCCATCCCCTCCCCTGATAGCTTTCCTATTCTTTATCCCTCTGGGAGTGTGGACCCAAGGTCATTGTGAGATGCAGAAGGTAGAAGGTCTGGCTTCTGTAATTGCTTCACTGCTGAACATGGGCGTTGACTGGTCGATCCATACTCCCAGCCTGCCTCTCTCTTTCCCTAGTGGGGCAGGGCTCTGGGGAAGTGGGGCTCCAGGACAAATTGGTGGGGTTGTCTGTCCAAGGAAGTCTGGTTGGCATCATGCTAGCATATGGAGCCTTGTGACTGAAAAGAGAGTTAACATACAAAGCCAAACAAATTGTTGAACAATCATGGACATAAAGGCTGGAATAGTGCAGATGAAGAGTTGGGGGGGAGGTGCTTCATTTTGTAGATAGCTAGTAGGCATGTTTTAGTTATATTCCAAAGGGCCTGTGGCTATACAACCCCACTAGGTCCTCTGTCATTCTTTTTGGACCTGTATTCTCCCCTCTCCCCCCATTTCAATTTCCCTGTTGTTTATCTACTTCTTCTTTTGTCAAATCTGGCAGTTGGTATGACTCTAAGAATGAATCCATTTCTTCTAAGTTGTGAAATTTATTTCCATATAGATGTTTATAATAATCTTGAATGTTCCTTTATATCTCTGCCTTATCTGTTGTAATATTTCCTCTCTTATTTTTGAATGATTTGACCTTAGCTTTCTCTTTATTTCTTTTAATGAGTAGTTAGTGGTTTATCTATTTTTTTTTTTTTATCCTTTCAAGGAACCAGCTCTTGGTTTCATTAATCTTCCTAATGGTCTTTTTGTTTTCTATTTCATTGATTTCTGCTCAGATTTTTAACTGTTTCCTATCTCCTTTTGGATCTCTTTGTTGCTCCATTTCTTTTTTTTTAATTTAAACAATTTTTATTTATAGAAAGGAAACACTGACAAAAATCATAGGATAAGAGGGGTACAACTTCACACAATTCCCACCACCAGAACTCCATATCCCATGTTGCTCCATTTCTACTTGGTTCAGTTGGGTTATTAGATGGTTCACTAGTGACTTCTCTTCTTTATTAATGCTTTATTAATTCCTTACTACAGTGAACTCGTAACTTCTTTCGGTTGAAAATGTTCCCTTTTTTGGTGTGTCCTTGCCTGTAATTCAGTAGGCTAACGCTACTGAGGTCATGGATTAAAAGGTCACAAGTTCTCTGCTCTTATAGCTGTGCGTAGAGGCAGAATGGCGCTGTGCTCTGCTGGAGCTCTAAGGTCTTTGTGGTTGGGTTCAGTACCATGGCCTTTCTCACCCCAAGCAGTTGTGTGAGCAGCCGCCTAAAGTAGTGGTGTTTCTGTGGATGCCTCAGCTGCAGTTGGTGAATTTTGTTAAGTTCCATAGTTGCAGGTATTTGTGTTTTTGGGGAAGTGTCTGATCTGGTCACTGTTAGTCAATGGCCACATCTCCTAGAATTCCCCTTTCTCTTTCTCTATCTCTCCTTCTGTCCACTTCTGTCCACACCTCTTTCTTTCTCTCTTTCTTTCTTTCTTTCTTTCTTTCTTTCTTTCTTTCTTTCTTTCTTTTTCTCCTCCAGGGTTATTGCTGGGCTCGGTGCCTGCACCATGAATCCACCGCTCCTGGAGGCCATTTTTTCCCCCTTTTGTTGCCCTTGTTGTTGTAGCCTCGTTGTGGTTATTATTATTGCTATTGTTGATGTTGCTCGTTGTTGGATAGGATAGAGAGAAATGGAGAGAGGAGAAGACAGAGAGGGGGAGAGAAAGACAGACACCTGCAGACTTGCTTCACCGCCTGTGAAGCAACTCCCCTGCAGGTGGGGAGCCGGGGGCTCGAACCGGGATTCTTACGCGGGTCCTTGCACTTTGCGCCACATGCACTTAACCCACTGCGCCACCGCCCGACCCCCCCCACCTCTTTCTTTAAAAACTACAGAATAAAAAAAAATTTCTACTGGGGAGGTGCCTCAGCCATATCATGCATCACATGTTTGAGTCCCTGCTTTCATTCACTATGAAAAGAAAAAGATCAAATGGTCCTTATTAAAAACATTCTTTTGGTCCAGTGATTTCCTTACAATTCAAAACCTCCTGCTCACTGTCTTACACAAGTGATCGATTGATTTATGAGAATACTGTCACTAGGGTGGGGGTAGATAAGCATAATGATTATGCAAAGAGCTTCTCATGTATGAGGCTTTAAAGTCCTAGGTTCAAACCCCCGTACCACCAGGGGGATATATGGAATTTTAGTTATTTACTTATTTATTTATTTTTACCAGAGCACTGCTCAACTTTGGCTTATGTGGGTGTGAGGGATTGAACCTGGGACTTCAGAGCCTCAGGCATGAAAGTCTCTTTGCATAACCGCCACCTGGAATTTTTTTTTCTCTTAATCATTTGATAGGCTAGAATAGGACACCTATTATTTGTCATTCAACAATGTGTTTCTTAGCTCCTCACACCAATGATTCTTTTAGTAAAAACTCTCCACTAAACATGGCTTATAATCTTAATGTAAATTTTTTTCCTGAATTTTTTTACTTAAATTTAAAAAAAATCTTTATTTGATAGAGATAGCCAGATATTGAGAGGAAGGAGGGGACAGAGAGGAGGAGACAGAGAGACACCTGTAGCACTACTTCACCACTTGTGAAGCTTTCCCCCTGCAGGTGAGGACCGGGGGCTTGAACCCAGGTCTTTGCGTGCTGTAACATGTGCGTGCAACCAGGTGCACGACCACTCAGCCCCGAATTTTTCAACTTTTGATGTATTCCTTTTTTTGTTAATTTTTTATTATTGTTATTTATTGGATAGAGAAAGCCAGAAATCAAGAGAGATGGGGGCTCTAGAGAGGGAGAGAGACAGATAGACACCTGCAGCCCTGCTTCACCCCTTGCAAAGCTTTTCCCCTGCAAGTGGGGAGTTGGGGTGCTGAGAGAAAGCATACTGGCGTGTCTGCTGACTGCCATATTAACTCAGATGTTAGAAGAACTATTTTTTTCTAATACTATGCTTTTAAAAATATTTTATTTATTTTATTTTTTGAGAGAGATGCAGAGAAAGAAAGACACAGAGAGAAACACCAGAGCACTGCTCAGCTCTGGCTTATGGTGGTGCGGGGGACTGAACCTGGGACTTCGGAGCCCCAGGCATGACAGTCTCTTTGCATAACCATTATGCTATCTACCCCCTCCCTGAACTATTTTAAAAAATCTCTTTATTGGGGCTTTAATGGTTTAATGGACAGTAAAATACAGTAGTTTGTACATGGGTAACATTTCCCAGTTTTCCACATAACAATTCACCCTCCACTAGGTCCTCCTCTGCCATCATGTTCCAGGACCTGAACCCTTCCCCCCAGTACACCAAAGAATTACTTTAGATACATTTCCTGAAATTTTTTTTTTTTCCGGGATGCTGTAATGATATCCCCACAGTGTTCCAGTTATTTCCATCTGGTTCAAGGTTAGTATTAATTCGAAACATAAAATTGGCTTTGGAACTTGGATATATTAGAAGGAAACTTAGTATTGGTTCATGACTTTGTGATAAGTCTGTTACCAAGGACTTTCAGGCTATCAAACCATCAGGTCAAGTGATAGTCCCAGAGTGACGATTGGGAAACATACTGCGTAATCTAAATTGCATGTAGAGATGACATAACCTGGAAGTATATGATCACTTCATGAAGTCCAGTAACTTAGAGCTGCAACAGAAAACTACTCTTCTCCTGCCCCTCCAAAGCTCCAATATCACTTTATTGAGGGAATGTAGATTTACAGGATTGTTATCATCAGGAGGGTACATTTCCACAATTCCCCAAGATAGGTGTCAGTACATCCCACCCTCCACTAAACTGTCATCCTGTCCCACCATATAGACTTAGTTCTCCAGTCTTCCTGTAGACCTTTACTTGTTTGAGGCCCCAGCTCTACTGCAATAGACTACAGTCTACTGAGGTTTCACTCTGGATTGTCTGTCCTTTGTTCTGGTTTTCTTTAGATCTTATCTGTGAGTGAGATCATCCTTCTCCTTTTGACTTCCTTTGCCCAACATGACTAAAAAAATCAGTCAGTTGCATCATAATATGATACAAGTGTTAGTTATATGTAATTAAAAATCAATATGTCGGGGGTCGGGCGGTGGCGCAGTGGGTTAAGTGCACGTGGCGCAAAGTGCAGGGACCGGTGTAAGGATCCCTGTTCGAGCCCCCGGCTCCCCACCTGCAGGGGAGTGGCTTCACAGGCGGTGAAGCAGGTCTGCAGGTGTCTGTCTTTCTCTCCCCCTCTCTGTCTGTCTTCCCCTCCTCTCTCCATTTCTCACTGTCCTATCCAACAACAAAGCAACGTCAACAATGGCAATAATAACCGCAACGAGGCTGCAACAACTAGGGCAACAAAAAGGGGGAAAAATGGCCTCCAGGAGCAGTGGATTCATGGTGCAGGCACCGAGCCTAGCAATAACCCTGGAGGGAAAAAAAAAAAAAATCAATGTCTGTGTGCTACATTCAGTTCACCACTAATGTCCACACCTCTTTTTGCAATACTTTCTTATATAAAATGGGAACAATAACTGGCACAATTCCACAAAGGAATCAAATACTAATTTCCTGTGGGAAAAATGTCAGCCTTGCCTACTTTCTTATTATGGCGTCATAAATTATAAATTATTTATTTTTGGATTGACTAAAGAAAATTTGAAACTGTACTGATTCTCTCTGATACAAAATGTTTTTTGTTACCTTTTTTTTTACCATTGTTTGAACTGCTGAAATGAAATGCAAATTTATCTTAATATTAACTCAATTTAACAATGAAGAACATAAAGTTGCTGAAATAAAAACTCTTATTTTTTAAACCTCTTTTTTATATAAAACATATACTAGCTGGACAATTTATATTCTAGCTTTTGGAGTCTTGCATCAGCAGTGGAAATACTCAAATAGAATTATACTCAAATAGAATTAATAGTGGGAAATATACTTTATTATTTATTAGAGATATAAATATAGACTAAATAAGATATTTGCATTACACATTTTATTTTAAAAATATTTTTATTTGGGGGATAATGGTTTACAGTAAAGTCGTTGATTGCTGTTTAATTTCTCAGTTTTCTACAAAACACTCATCTCCAGCTAAGTTCACCTCCTACATTATGCACCAAGGCCTAAAAGCCACCTCTCCCCCTCAAAGTCCTTTACTTTGGTGCAGTACTTCAAACCCAGCCCAAGTTCTACTTTGTGTTTTCCCTTTCTGTCTTTATTTCTCAATTTTTGTCCATGAGTGAGACGAACCCTAATTCATCCTTCTCTTTCTGGCTTTTCTTACTTAACATGATTCCTTCAAACTCCATCCAGGATGAGGTAAAGGTGGATTCATCATTCATGCCAACTGAACAGTATATATATATATATATATATATATATATATATATATATATATATATATATATATATATTTTTTTTTTTTTTTTAAATCACAATTTTCTCAGCCACTCATCTGTTGTTGGACACCTAGATTGCTTCCAGGTTTTGGCTATTACAAAATTTTCTGCTATGAACATAGGTATACACAGATCTTTTTGGATGAGTATGTTGGCTTCTCAGGATATATCCCCAGGAGAGGAATTGCAGGGTCATAGGGAAGGTCCACTTCTAGTTTGTGAGTTCTCCAGACTGCTGTCAAAAAGTGTTGGACCAATTTACATTTCCATCAGCAGTGCAGAAGGGTTCTTTTGCCCCACAAACTCTCCAGAATTTGTTGTTACTATCTTTTCTGATGTATGACATTCTCACAGGAGTAAAGTGGTATCTGTGGTCTTAATTTCTCTGACAATGATTTGGGAGCTTTTTTTTTTTTTTTTTTTCATGTCGGCTTTCTGGATCTCTTCTTTGGTGAATATTCTGTTAATACCCTCTTGCCACTTTTGAATGGGGTTATTTGTTTTTCTGTTGCTGAGTTGGTGAGCTCTATATATTTTGGTTATTATTAAAGAAAGATATATATATATATATATATATTTCATTTTGCAAGGAGTCTCTTAGGACAGTGGTTTATTCTACTGTGCAGAAGCTTTTCATTTTGATGTATTGGTTTATTTTTATTTTTGTCTTCTTTATAATTGTACTTGTGCCATTGAAGATGCCTATGAAACTTAGATGGAAAAGAGTTCTGCCAGTATTTTCCTCTAAGTATTTATATTTTCTGGTCTAACATCCAAGCCCTTGATCCATTTGGAGTTTCCTTTGGTGTTTGGTGAAATATCGTGGTTCAGTTTCTGCATATTTCAACTCACTTTTCCCAACACCATTTGTTGAAAAGACTTTCCTTTCTCCATTTAATATTTTGAGCCCCTTTGTCAAAAATTACATGTCTATAGGTATGGGGAGTATCTATATCTTTCAAATTAAAAAAGCTATTGATATTCTTTTATTAATCATAGAAATAATAAAAGTTTATTTTTTTGAAATTAGACAACTGTGAACAATAAAATAATCATGAGTTATGCTACTCTGAAATAATTACAGAAGATTTTAGTGCATTTTCTTAATTATTGTGAAATTAAACTTCTAAGATCAAGTGTATATTTATTATTATTTTTTATTTTTTAAAAAATATTTTACTTATTTATGAGAAAGATACGGAGAGAAAGAACCAGATATCACTCTGGTACATGTGCTGCCAGGGATTGACCATATCCTTCAGAGTCTGATGCTTTATCCACTGCACCACCTCCCAGACCACTTGACTTTCTTTTCTTTCTTTTTTTTTTTATCAGAGCACTGCTCAGCTCTGGCTTATGGTGGTGTGGGGGATTGAACCTGGGACTTTGGAGCCTCAGGCACAAGAGTCTCTTTGCATAACCATTATGCTATCTACCCTCCGCCCTCAAGTGTATATTTAGTTTCTTTTTTTTCCTCCAGGTTATTGCTGGGGCTTGGTGTGGTGCTAAGAATCCACTGCTCCTGGAGGACATTTTTCCATTTTATTAGTTATAACAGAGAGAAATTGAGAGGGAAGGGGAGGACAGAGAGGGGGAGAGATAGACAGGGTTATTGCTAGGGCTCAGTGCTGGCACTATAAATCACCCCCCCCCCCCATTTTATTGGATAGGACAGAGAGAAATTGAGAGAGGAGGGGGGATAGAGAGGGAGAGAGAAAGGCATCTGTATACCTGCTTCATTGCTTGTGAAGCTTCCCCACTGCAGGTGGGGAGTGGGGGCTCAAACCTGATTCTTGCACTTAGTACTATGTGTACCACCCCCCCTTCATCTTTCCTTAACAGCTGACTGTATAGTATTTCATTTTGTACATATACCACAGCTTCCTTTTTAAAAAATTTTTTTTTAAATATTTATTTTATTTATTTATTCCCTTTTGTTGCCCTTGTTGTTTTATTGTTGTAGTTATTATTGTTGTTGTCGTTGTTGGATAGGACAGAGAGAAATGGAGAGAGGAGGGGAAGACAGAGAGGAGGAGAGAAAGATAGACACCTGCAGACCTGCTTCACCGCCTGTGAAGCTACTCCCCTGCAGGTGGGGAGCCGGGGTTCGAACCGGGATCCGTATGCTGGTCCTTGTGCTTTGCGCCACCTGCGCTTAGCCCGCTGCACTACAGCCTGACTCCCCAGCTTCCTTTTTTTATTGATTTAATAATGATTGACAAGTTTTGGGCATTACACCAGCTCTCCCCTGCTCCATGCTGCACTGCTTGATGCTGTGGCCTATTTACATAATCACTGTTTTGCCTGAGACCCGCCCTGCCTGCAGGGCATTGGTTTAATCCCCACTGGTTAGAGCTTGCTACTTTTGCCCTCTTTTCTTCTCCCCACCCCCTATCCTACCCATTTCCTTTTCTGACCTGCCACTTCCTCTTCAGAAGATATAAAGGCAGATCAATAAAGGCAGCATTGCATTGCGTTCCCGCTCAGCCAAGAGAGTTCCTGGTTCCTCTCCCACAACGCTGAGTAAGCAGCAGCCTAGGTTGGCTCGGTAGAGTTCTCTCCAACCCAGAGAGCATGTGCCTGGGAAGAAACATCCTCAGGCTAGTCCGGCAAACAAGACTGCAGGATAAGAGGGGTACAATTTCATACAGTTCCTACCACCAGAGTACCATATCCCACCCCCTCCTTTGGAAAGTTCCCTCTTCTTCTTCTTCTTTTTTTTAAGTTCCCTCTTCCTTATCCCTCTGGGAGTTTGGGCCCAGGATCATTATGGGATGCAGAAAGTGGGAGGTCTGGCTTCTGTAAGTGCTTCTGCACCGCACATGGGCATTGGCAGATGGACCAGTACTCCCAGCCTGTTTCTATCGTTCCCTAGAGGGGTAGGGTTCTGTAGAGGTGTGTTCCAGGACACATTGGTGAGGTCATCCAGGGACATCAGGTTGGCTTCATTCACACCACAGCTTCCCTAACCACTCACTCATTTGTCATTGGACACAGGTTGTTTTTAAATTTTTGCTATTATAAATAGTGCTACAAGTGATCTGGGAGGTGGCACAGTGCATAAAAGCATTTGGTCCTGAGTTCAATCCCTGGCAGCACATGTACCAGAGTAATGTCTGGTTCTTTCTCTCTCTCTCCACTTATCTTCTTCATGAATAAAGTTTTTTTAAAAACTAAATATTATTACAATGAATACCAGAGTGGATAAATTTCTTCATAGTAGTGTGTTTTAATCTTTGGATGGATACTTCAAAGAGGAATTACTGGGTTTATGTTAGGTCTATTTTTAGTAGTTTGAACAATCACCAGATAATTTTCCATATGGGCTTAACCAAGTTACCTTCCCACCAATAGTGCTACTGACTTTCTAGAAGTAATATACACATAGTACATATATGGCATATATTTGTCAAATAAATATTAGTGGAATAAAATATTTTAACTCATTTACTAAAAATGAAGTGATTCTCTTAGTTCTTATTTTGACACATTGTGGTGTATGCATTTTTCTGTTTCAAAGCTTTGCTTTTGATCTCTGTACTTGGTGAAAAGTTTATTTATTAAATTTTTAATGCCAGAGCACTGTACAGTTCTGGCTTATTGTGGTGCTGGGGATTGAACCTGGGACTTTTGGTGCCTCAGGTATGAAAGACTTTTTGCATAACCATTTTGTTATCTCCTCAGACCATTGCTGAAAAGTTTTTTTAAAAAATTTATTTATTTATTTATTCCCTTTTTCTTGCCCTTGTTGTTTTATTATTGTAGTAGTTGTTATTGATGTCGTCATTGTTGGATAGGACAGAGAGAAATGGAGAGAGGAGGGGAAGACAGAGGGGGAGAGAAAGACAGACACCTGCAGACCTGCTTCAACCGCCTGTGAAGCGACTCCCCTGCAGGTGGGGAGCCGGGGGCTTGAACTGGGATCCTTAAGCCAGTCCTTGCACTTTGCGCCATGAAGATATATATAATGAATGCATTTATTTACCAGATATATATAATGAATGCATTTATTTACCAAGGTTATCGTTGGGACTCGGTGCCTGCACTACAAATCCACTGCTCCTGGAGGCTATGTTTTCTGCTTTGTTGCCCTTGTTGCTTATCATTGTTGTTGAATAGCACAGAGAGAAATCGAGAGAGAGGGGAAGACAGAGAGGAGGTGAGAAAGATAGGCACTTGCAGACCTGCTTCACTGCCTGTGAGGCGACCCCCCCCCCCCCCCCCGCTGGTGGGGAACCAGGGGCTTGAACTGGGATCTTTAAGCCGGTCCTTGTGCCACCACCCAGCCCCCGAAGAGATTATTTTTTATCAGTGCCATTACATGCTTTACCGTTTCATCTGATTTCATTTTATTTGATTTTGGACTTGATGTTGCGGTGTATATTTACTTATATAGTTAGTACTGCTTACTGCAATAAGTTTGAAATCTGTTGCTTTTTTTTTTTTTTTTTGCCTCCAGGGTTATTGCAGGGGCTTATTGGTGCCTGTACTACAAATCCACTGCTCCAGGTGGCCCTCTTTTTTACATTGTTGTTGTTGTTGCTGTTATTGTTGTTGTTGCTGCTGTTGTTGGATAGGACAGAGAAAAATCGAGAGAGATAGATGTTATGCTCAGAGGTTCAAATCCCGATCTCACGCAAAGAAGACCAGAATCACATGCAATAGCAAGAGCCTTTATTAGCAAGCTTGAACTTGGGCCGCCGACACCCTTCTACACAAGGGGAGAGTCTGCGACCCCGATCATTTTTCATCCCGCCTTTTTATAGTTATCACAGGGTGGGTACAGGTGGAAATATTTATGTAGAACAAGGAACAGTTGGTTTTGGGTTAACGGCTGTTCTCAATATTCAGGTTAAAGAACCTCTACAATAGACACCTGCAGACTTACTGGATTTTGTTGGAAATCTTCACTACTTGGGTTAATAATTTTTTTGTTTCATTGATCTCTATTAAGTAAAACATAGAGTTTGCCTAATTATTTTTGTCTTGGCAGTAGAATAAGGCCAAAGGTGAGTCTTGTTAATTTATTACTAAATTGAATTATCCATTTATCTGGATTTGATTTGAGATGTTATTTAACCTCTCAGCACTGAACATTTTGTGTTACTGGCTTGAAATGTCCTGTCATGGACTGATGTAATGCTGCTATTTGTAGTGTGGGAATCTAACTATAGGGAATTGGTTTTATGTGAGAATATGGCTGGAACTTTATTTTCTTTTCTACTCATAGATTATGTTTCATATTTCTGCAATCTAAGGCTTTATCTATAAGACATATACAACAATAGCAATTTAATTCTTTAATGATTTTATGAAACAACTGTCAGAACGTGAGCTGCATTCATCTTACAGAAAAAGGTGATTTTGGGGATATAGATGCAATTGCTAATAGAGTGTCTTTAGAATAGATTCCATGAAAACGTAGTTGAAATCCTTGAACCTTTTAGGGAGTCAGGCGGTGGTGCAGCGGGTTAAGTGCACGTGGCACAAAATGCAAGGACTGGCATGAGGATCTTGGTTCGAGCCCCTGGCTCCCCACCTGCAGGGGAGTCCCTTCACAGGCGATGAAGCAGGTCTGCAGGTGTCTGTCTTTCTCTCCCCCTCTCTGTCTTCCCCTCCTCTCTCCATTTCTCTCCTATCCAACAACGAACGACATCAGTAATAACAATAATAACTGCAATAGCAATACAAACAAGGGCAACAAAAAGGAAATAAGTAAATAAATATTAAAAAAAAGAAATCCTTTAACTTGAAGTGGTGAATTTAATGTAACATTACTTATGTTGACCTTTAATAACGCATACCCCAAACTTCAGTAATCTTATAACACAATATTACTTCAATAAAAATTAGATTGACTTGTATTCTCAAATATATTCAAACTCTTAAATCAGAATTTGAGGGAAGTTCTGCCACTTAATTTCATTATATTGTGTGGTTTCCATAGGTTTCTTTTTCCTTCCTACTTGAAAAGTTTTCTTGGGTTTAAGCATATTTTGTAAGTCTGTATTTGTGTGTGTTGTGTATGTGGATGCAAGATTGTGTGTACAGTTAAAAGTCACTTTTAGTAGGATGTATTGTTGTGAACATAATTTTTTTCTAATTATAGGTTCCATTTGGATAATGATAATTTTGAAAAGTATTTCTTTCTTTCCCATAAAAAAATACAGTGTAGGGGTCAGGAAATGAATCTTCTGATAGAACACACCTTTTGCCATTTGTAAAGACATGTGTTCAAACCCCTGGCCACCACATGGGAATGCCTGCCTGTACAGGGAAACTTCACAGTGGTGGAGCAGTGCTGTAATGTCTCTCTTCTCTCTCTTCTCTCTCTCTCTCTTTGTAAAAAAAAGAAAAAATAGGATATCAGAAGAGATGGAGTCATGTAGGTGTGGAGCCCCAGTGATAACCTTTCTGGCAAACAGAAACAAACAACAGTATTTACTATAGGCAAGACTGTATTTTGATATAAATTACCCCAATTTCTGTCAATCCTGTAAAGACTTTTTTGTGCAAATAAAGACAACAATACCTCTTTACACCTGTGAGAATGTCATACATCAGAATGGACAGAAATAGCAAACGAGGGAGTCGGACGGTGGCGCAGTGGGTTAAGCGCACGTGGCGCAAAGCGCAGGGACCAGCATAAGGATCCCGGTTCGAGCCCCCGGCTCCCCACCTGCAGGGGAGTGGCTTCACAGGCGGTGAAGCAGGTCTGCAGGTGTCTATCTTTCTCTCCCCCTCTCTGTCTGTCTTCCCCTCCTCTCTCCATTTCTCTCTGTCCTATCCAACAACAAAGCAACGTCAACAATGGCAATAATAACCGCAACGAGGCTGCAACAACTAGGGCAACAAAAAGGGGGAAAAAATGGCCTCCAGGAGCGGTGGATTCATGGTGCAGGCACCGAGCCCAGCAGTAACCCTGGAGGGGAAAAAAAAAAAGAAATAGCAAACGATGAAGAGGATGTGGGGGGAAAACAAGGAAAACATCTGTACTGCTGGTGGGAGTGTAAAGTGATGCAACCATTGTGGAAAGCAGTCTGAGATTTCTCAGCAATGACTCAGCAGTCCTCTCCTGGTGACTTACCAAAAGTAAACAAAAACACTAATCAGAAGAAATCTATGTCTCCATAAGTTCATAGCGACATAACTTGTAATTACCAGAACCTGGAAGCAACCCAGATGTCCAGAGTCCGATGAGTGGCTAGAAATAACCTGTGATATATATATGGTTGAATACTACTCAGCTGTTAAATAATGAAGGTCATATCCTTTGCATCATCTTGGATGGAACTTGACAATATCATCTTAAGCAAGATAAGCCAAAAGGAGAAGGACAAATACCAAATGATCTCATTTATAAGCAGGACAGGGAGGGAGAACACAAAATGGAATGTGGACTGGATATAGTGTAGTGCATCAAAGCGGAAGGCTCAGCCAAAGGAGGGAGAGGGAGGGGTGAAGAGAACTTAGAGTTCCTGGAGCAGAATGAAACTGCACCTTTGTGTCGGTGCGTATACTAAATTATTATCCCCCTCAATAAAAAAATGTATTTTGATAATTTATTGAAGAATATCATAGGCACACATGAAAAAGTGTATAATACAAAAATATGCATTGATTGATAACAAGCTTTTATTAAATTTCTGTCGTCTGTTTTGTGTTATGCTAATTAGAGGAAAAACATTTATAGGAAACTATTGTTAAACAAAACATGTTCTTACTGGAGTTGGTGTCTTGCACCAAAGTAAAAGACTGGGGTGGGGAGGGGAGGTTTCAGGTCCTGGAACATGATGGCAGAGGAGGACCTAGTAGGGGTTGAATTTTTATGTGGAAAACTGAGAAATGTTACACATGTACAAACTATTGTATTTTATTGTCGATTATAAACTATTAATATCCCTAATAAAGAAATTAAAGAGAAAATGGTCTTACATATTGGCATCACGAAATGGGATATTATAAAACAAAGTAGTAATTCTATGATAAATACAGATCTCCTTAAAACATCAATTACTGAGTATGCTTTTGCTGGTCTTAGGCTATTGTATAACTTGCATATTTATTTAATTTTTATTTTTTTTAAATTTTTTTTCCTTTTTTTTTTTTTTTGCCTCCAGGGTTATTGCTGGGGCTCAGTGCCTGCACTATGAATCCACTGCTCCTGGAGGCCATTTTTTTCCCCTTTTGTTGCCCTTGTTGTGGTTATTATTGTTATTGCTGATGTCGTTCATTGTTGGATAGGACAGAGAGAAATGGAGAGAGGAGGGGAAGAAAGAGAAAGGGAGAGATAAAGACAGACACCTGCAGACCTGCTTCACCGCCTGTGAAGCGACTTCCCTGCAGGTGGGGAGCCGGGGGCTCGAACCGGGATCCTTATGCCGGTCCTAGTGCTTTGCGCCAGGTGTGCTTACCGCTGTGCCATCTCCCGATCCCCTATTAATTTTTTCTGACTAAGAACACTTTCAGGTTCTGAAGGTACTGTATAATTAATCAAGCATTTTTTTTTTATCCCTTGATGAGATTGAGGGACCTCATCTCAAGGGTTATTCCATTAATAACCCATATTAAACACACCTTTGGTCTGAGCCGTGTATGCAGTATTGATATTCATGGAGATATTTTGTGAAATATAGTAATAACATAGTAACAAATGCTTATTTTTCAATTATTACATGATCACAGTAAGGAGCTACATGGTCTTAGGTAAGGCACTTAGTTTTTCTTTTTTATATAAATTTATTTTTATTATTGGATATAGAGAGAAATCAAGAGGGAAGGGGGAGATAGAGAGGGAGAGAGACAGAGAGACACCTGCAGCCCTGCTTTACCATTCCTGAAACTTTCCCCCTGTAGGTAGGGACCAGGGGCTGGAACCTAGGTCCTTCTGCACTGTCATGTGAGCACTTAACCAGGTGCGCCACTGTCTGGCCCACACACTGAGTTTTTCTAAAACCTCACTTTTCTCAGTTGTAATTAAATAAGGTAATAATATTTACCTCATACAGTTTCTGTGAGACTGAAATGAATAAGTAAAACACCAACACAATTTTCGGACTGTAACAAATGCCCTGTATATGTTAACTATGTTTAGTGGAGCTAGAACCTCACTTCTGCATCATTTCCCAACTCCAGACTTTTACATTCAGGCGGAGAGAATCGGAGACTGAGACAGAGCAAAGGAGAGGCATCACAGCTTCAGGGACTATAAGTGGGACTTGATCCTGGGCTATGCGTAAGACAAGGCACATGTTATACTTGAGTTACCTTTCCAACTCTAGCTATTATTATTATATCCTTTGTAACCTTTGTTAGGTTGACTTCATGGTGTCTTTAGTTAAATGTTAGTTTTGAGTGGCTAGTAGGCTTGCAGGACTGTGTTAGAATTTATTGAAAGTTCACTGAAATCCTTCTAAAGTTGATTTTGTAATTTAAAGTTTCTCTCTCTCTCCTTCCTTCCTTCCTTCCTTCCTTTCTTCCTTCCTCTCTTTCTTTTTCTTTCTCTCTCTCTCTCTTTCTTTCTTTCTTGAAGTCCTGCTCAACTCTGTTTTATGGGGGCTATGGGGGGAAAGGGGATTGAACCTGGGACTTCAGAGCTTCAGGCATGAGAGTTTCTTTCGATTACACTATCTACCCTGTCCGACTTTGTAATCTTGTGTATGGAAAAGTATACATCTTAGAGGTTAGATATTCTCTGTCTTTATTCTGAGAGAAAAACACCCTAAAATGAGGTATGGCTGTGGGGAAGCTGGCCATTTTAGTGTGTGCTGAAATTATGATGTGTTAAAATCCAGAATCTGAATTGTTTGGAAGATGTAAAGCTGCCTTTGATGTGCTCCCAGAAGAATTGTACTGATAATAGAGGTATTCTGGGCCTAGAACACATAATGTAAATGGTGATTCCCTTCTGAGGGTTCAAATTTGACTCTAGATTAGGGAAACATGAATGGGGTTCTAAGAATAGGAACATTTTTTTTTTTTACAGCTGAGTAGCATTCCATTGTGTATATATACCACAACTTTCTTTAAAAATTTTTTATTTGTTATTAATAGTTTGTTACAAGATTGTAAGATTACAGCTTATAGCTCCACACCACACCCATCACCAAAGTTCTGTATCCATACGCTCCCACCCCCAAAGGTAACCACCAGAGTTCTCACAAGTCTTACAGTTTCCTTGCTTGCTTTTTTTTTGTTTGTTTGTTTTGTTGAGTTTATGTGAATTAGATCTCTAAATTTCCATGTAGGAATGAAACCATTTGGTTGTCATCTTTCATTTCTTATTTAGCTAAGCATAATCACCTCCAGTTCCATCTAACTCATCCCAAAATTACACAGTATCATCCTTTTTGATTACAGAGTGGTATTCCATGGAGTATAGATCCCATGACGTCTTTAGTCGGTAATCTGTTGATGGGCATGTAGGCTGCTTCCACTCTTTGACTGTTGTGAATAATGCAGCTATGAGCATAGGGGTGTGTATGTCCCTTCTAATTAGTGCTTGAGTGTCCACTGGATAAATACCTAAGAACAACAACTTTCTTAACAACTCATCTATCTATTATTGCATATCTGGTTTGCTTCCAGGTGTGGGGGGATAATAAGAGTAGGAATTTATTTTGCTACCTTCCTCTAGGGAAAGTTCATAACTCCTCACCAGTTTGTTAAAGAGATCCACGCAGCGGGTTGAGCGCACATGGTGCCAAGCACAAGGACAGGTGTAAGAATCATGGTTCGAGCCCTGGGCTCCCCATCTGCAGGGGAGGTCACTTCACAGGCGATGAAGCAGGTCTGTGAGAGAGATCTTTCCCCCTCTCTGTCTTCCCCAACTCTCTCCATTTTTCTCTGTCCTAACAACGATGACAACAATAACAACAATAATATCCACACAACAATAATAATAATAAAAAAGCGATCCATGAATGGCTGGCTGAATAGCTTACTTGATAGCATGCTGCTTTGCCATGGTGCCACCTATGTTCAAGCCTGGAACCTACCACGTTGAAGCTAGCTTTGGTGCTGTGGTTTATCTCTCTGCATCTTGACCACTACCACTGCCACTACCACTGCCACTGATACTGCTGCTGACACTACTGTAAAGAGCTCAAAATATTAGTTTTTGAGCTTTTGACAGTCTTGAACTCTGTAGCAGGCTTCTTAGGAGGCTTAGAAAAGTAATGCATCAGATAAAGTTCCCGCTTTCCAAGAGCTTATAAGACAGTGAAAACACCTAGCTGGACAATTAAGAAAATCAAGTGAAACCTCAAGTGGTTATCTGGTATTTGGGGAAAAGTTAGAAGGTAAGAAATATTTTTCTATTAATTTTCTTCTTTCACTTTTTTTTTTTTTGTGCCTCCAGAGTTATCTCTAGGATGGAGAAATTGAAAGAGGAGGGGAAGATAGAGAGGGGGAGAAAAAAACAGACACTTGCAGATCCCCCTGTAGGTGCCGGGGCTCAAGCCGGGATCTTTGCACAAGTCCTTGCACTTGAACTATATGCACTTAACCCAGTGTGATACCTGACCCCTCTTCCCTCACTTTTAAAAACACTTCAGGTGTGGAAATGAGTTTTGCTTTATTGTCAATGTTCACAAAAGCCACAAGATGGCGAGGTTGCTCCTTAAATTTAACCTTAGTGGGTACGGGGGATGGAGAGAGAGAATGTGGGTGTTCTTTTCTGATTTTTATATACCCTTAATTTTACTTTCTCTATTGAATATAAAACAAAACTAATATGCTCATTTTTTCCCTCTTTTTCCCCCTTAACCTTTTTCTTTAACTTAGATTTTGATCATAGTTTTTTTTTGGACTTAAAAGGGTAATTAAAAAGAACTCTCTGGATCCCATACTTACATCTTGTAGCTTTTTTTTTTTAAATAGCAGTGTATTTATTTAATAGAAACAGAGGGAAATCAAGAAGGAAAGGGGAGGTAGAAAGGGAGAGAGAGAGAGAAACACCTTCAGCACTGCCTCATCACTAATGAGGCTTCCCCTGCAGGTGGGGTACAGGGACTTGAACCCGGATCCTTGTACATTGTACCATGTAGGCTCATCCAGGTGCACAGCTGCCCACACCCCATCTTGCAGTTGTAAATGAAATTATTAATAATTTACTCTTCATGTTTTTGAGAGAGTAATTTTGGCAAAATAACATTTTGATATCAAATTCCATTTTAATACTTTTATATTTATTTTTATAAATATTTGTCGATATACTGGTTACCAGTATTTAAAATAGGTAAAGTAAATATATGTTAAAAAATGGAATAGTTTTTAACTCATACCTGTTTTATTATGTATAATAATATAATTTTTTTATTGATTTAATAATAATCGACAAGACTGTTGGATATGAGAGGTACAATTCCACACAATTCCCACCACCAGAACTCTGTATCCCATCTATTCCATTGGAAGCTTTCTCTTTCTCCCTTTGGGAGTATGGACCCAGGATCATTATGAGGTGCAGAAAGGTGGAAGGTCTGGCTTCTGTAATTGCTTCTCTGCTGGACATGGGTGTTGGCAGGTGGATCCATAATCCCTGGCTGTTTCTATCTTTCCCTAGTGAGACAGGGCTCTGAAGAGGTGGGGTTCCAGGGTACATTGGTGGGGTAATAATATTTTCTTATTGTCGGTTTCTAAAATGCTTTTCTAAAATGAACAGTAACAGTGCCCCAAGTACAAAAGCCTGGAGTTTTCCTGGGGTATTAAAAAGCATAATTGCAATGCCCAGAATATTTCAACATTTCAGCTTACCTCTAGGCAGTTTTCTTTCTGTTATTCTCATGTGTGTGTGTGTAAAGGACAAGATATTCTCACTATTGATTATTGCACATTTATTGTCAAAGCACATTGAGTCTTCAATGTAAAATGTAATTCTACTAGAATTTTCATAAGAAATTTGTTCAATAAATATAAATATTGCCACTTTCTAGATGAGGATATTGAGAGTTGGGGAGATTAAATGAATTTTCAAAGACTGAGTTAATGGTAGAACTGTAATTTGAATTCAGCTTTCTCAATATTGAATCTCATCCTCTTATTCTCTATGCCAAATTGCCTCCATGAGAGTCACTATTTATATTTCTACTTGGAAGTTATAATTTAAAGTAATTAAGATATTTGTGCTTCTCCTTTGTTGGAAGCTGAATAAGAGAATTTGTATCACAAGGCAACCATTATGGTACACTTTTATTTAGCAAGCCATTTGTTTCTCTGAGTATATTTTCCTGCAGACCTTTATTTAGAAGACTCCATGTGGAATTGTGCTGCTGGTGAGGGGTATTGGTTTGGGATTTGGACTCCTGGCCAGAAGCTTGAGCACCTGATTTTCCCAGCCTGGAGTAAAAAGAAACCTGATTCCTTCTTTTAACTTTCTGTTGAGATGATAGGAGGTTTATGAAACTGTATTATGTTTTATTCTGTATTATGGTGGAACTTCTCTCTTCAGGAAGCCTATTTTATGCTGGGTATATGCCAGGGTTTAGATACCATTGTATTGAAGACTAGAGGCTTGGTCCAAGGAATTACTTTAGCACTATAAACTAGATACCTTAGAGTATAAATTTACTCTTAAATTATGACATTAATTTCTACATTTATGTTTGGAGACTGTTCATTTCTTTTTATGCTGCTTTCTTATCCTATTTTTGTTTTTCCAGAGGTTAAAAAATTTTTTTTTGTTTTTGAAACTGGGAGACAAACCTGGCAGACTTGGAATTTTTTGTGACTGATATAACTTTAATCAAGACTTTTTAAAAAAGGGATTTTATCTTTATACAGTATATATATATATATATATATATATATATATATATATATATATATATATATATGTTTTTTTTTCCTTCAGGATATTGCTGGGGCTCGGTGCCTGCACTATGAATCCACTTTTCCTAGAGGCCCTTTTTCCCTTTTTTGTTGCCTTGGTTGTTGTTGTTATCGTTATTGTTGCCATTGTTGGATAGGACAGAGAGAAATCAAGAGAGGAGGAAAAGGCAGAGATGGGGAGAACAAGATAGACACCTGCAGACCTGCTTCACCACTTGTGAAGTGACCCCTCTGCAGGATCCTCGAACCTGGATCCTTGTGCCAGTTCTTGCACTTGCGCCATGTGTGCTTAACCTGCTGCACGCTACTGCACAACCCCCCTTTATACAGTAATTTTAATTAAAAAGAAAACACTTTGGAAAAAGATTTATCATGAATAACTATTGAAATTGGGTGGTATGTATTTTCTATTTATATTTCCATTTGTTTACATGTATGTATTTTATACTTGTATTTATTATATGGTCATCTTTACTTTTGTGTGAAAATTTCCAAAATAGAACATAAAGGCTAGACATTTTTGTGACACCTTCATCAATAATGGCACTAATAACCATAAGTATTATTTAACTTGAACTATTTAAGTTTAATACTAAATATGAGTTTTATCTTAATAGTTGTATCATACATTTATATCTCTCTTTTTTTTGGTCCAGTTTTGATGAGCAATAATAGGCAACTAATATTGGAATATTTAAAATATATAATGGAGCATTATATATGGAATTCCCAAAATCACTCTTAAGAAAGTGTAAACTAGCAGCTGCCAAGGACTAGATGAGAGGGAGGAATTGACAAGATGTTTCCCGAACAGTGGAAAACTTTTGGCAATAATAGAAATGTGACCTGAAGATCTAATGTACATCATTGCATCTATAGTTAATACAGTATTACATATTTGAATATTGATGAAACAGAACTTAGGATTTTGGGCAGAGGGTAGATAGCATAATGGATATGTAAAGAAACTCACAGGCCTGAGGCTCCAAGATCCCAGGTTCAGTTCCCCGCACCACCACCATAAGCCAGAGCTGAGTAGTGCTCTGATAAAAAAAAAAAAAAAAGAACTTAGGATTTCCTCATCACAGGAAAAAAGCTAAATGTGTGGCATAAGATAGCTGGTATATATTGAGTTGTTGGAAAATTCATGACATGTTTTTCTCTGCAAAAATGCATCATGACTCTTCTGAAAGCCCAATATTTGATGGTGGTATATATATATATATATATATAAAACTCACATTATGTACTTTAAATATTCCAATATTTGTTGTCTATTATTCCTCAACAAGACTGGACAAAAATTATGCTATTATGAACATAGGTATGCACCAATCTTTTTGGATGGTTGTGTTTGGTTGATTGGGATCATCTCTCAGGAGAGGAATAGCAGAGTCATAGGGAAGGTCTACTCTAGCTTTCTGAGTTCTCCAGATTGTTCTCCACAGGGGCTGGACCAATTGACACTCCCACTAGCAGTGCAGGAGGGTTCCTTTGTTCCCACAACCTCTCTAGCATTTGTTGCTGCTACAAAATTGTTTTTTAAAAAATGCAATAGTATTGTTCTTGCTCACTATCTCTGCTATTATTGTCTTAGGGTATGGTCAGACAGGTCCACTGTCTCATCGTGCTGGTTATGACGCTATTGCCTCTGCCGTATCTGGCCTGATGCACATCACAGGACCTGAGGTAGGTATATCTCTCCGGATTATTTGTAAATTTCCCCTGTGTGTTCCCAAATTGTTCCCTTCATTAACACACAGGCTTAACATCAAGTTAGTTTTAGAAAGGAACCAGTGAAAATGAATGATAATGAGAACAAAAGTTGGTGTATTACACCAAAGTAAAAGAACGACTCTGGGGGCAGGTGGGGGTGGAGTGTTCAGGTCCTGGAATATGATGACAGAGGAGAACCTAGAGTGAGTTAGATTGTTATGTGGAAAACGGAAACGTTACACATGTACCAAATACTGTATTTTACTGTCAACTCTAAACCATCAATCCCCCCAGTAAAAGGAAAAAAAAAAATAAAGGAAAAAAAATATGAACAAAAGTGCAGTCCATTCCTTGCAAAACAGTGGAAAGTGAAGAGAGAGCATACTGTCATGGTGGCGGTGACCAGCTGTTTTTGTGAGAATTTGCCCACTAAGGACAACTCTTATTCAATGTTGTGTCCTAGTCCTCATACAACATATGCTCTTTTAATGTTTTCTAAAATACTATTTAGCTAATTCAATTTTCTAATACAAATCTAATTTTACGGCTTGCCTGAGATCTGTTGATAAGGACTAATTGTGAAGGGAAGGCATCAGAAATGTACCAGAGTGAGACTTCAGGGAAGTAGTGAAATCTGAGTGATAGACCCTGGAAAGGTAGATAGGATTTATATGGTGACTTAGATGGTAGCGATTACTGAGTGAACAGACTGGGAAACAAGAAAGAGTCATGCAAATTAATGGAAGAACAGCAGACCAGTTGCAGAGGAGGAGCTGGAAGTTAAGGTTTCTGATCATTGGAGAGAAAATAAGTTGAGGTCCTACTTTGGATTATTTTCATGATCCAGTAAGTAGCTTTGCATTTAGAGAGGCTTTTCAGAAGGGGAGCGACATGATTTAAGTTGTACTTTAGGGCAGGGAAGATAGCACAATGGTTATACAAAAAAGATTTTCATGCCTGAGGCTCCAAGGTCCCAGTTTCAACGAAAATCATCAAAAGCCAAAGGTGAGCATTGCTGTGAAAAAAAAAAAAGGTACCTTATTTGACCCATATTTACTGGTTGGATTAAATCAAGTTTATGGAGTCTCTTATCTCCCCTGTTAGAAGAAATCAGTTATACACAGAAAATGTTCTTATATTGCTGCCTAAAGGCACTGTGTTGAACTTAATTTAAATTTTATTTTTATTTTATTTATTATTATTTTTATTATTTATTTATTTTCCTTTTTATTGCCCTTGTTTTTTTTATTGTTGTTCTTGATGTTATTGTTGTTGGATAGGACAGAGAGAAATGGAGAGAGGAGGGGAAGACAGAGATAGGGAGAGAAAGATAGACACCTGCAGATCTACTTCACCGCTTGTGAAGGGACTCCCCTGCAGGTGGGGTAAATTTTATTTTTAACAGGCACTATATACACAAAATTCTAAATTGACAAGAAATAGAAAAGATATGATCATGGAGTTTACATATAAATCAAGACTCTTTTAGGAGTGAAAAAGGACTTTACATAATAATACTGGAGCATAAAAACTAGGCTTTACCACATATAAAGAGTCTATAGTATAAATATTATTTTATAATAATCATAGCCATTATTATTATTACTTTTATTGCAACCAGAGTTATCACTGGGGTTCTGTGCTGGCACTGTGAATCCATTGCTCCAGGCGGCCATTTCTCTCAGTCTCTATCCAATAATAATAAATAAATAAAATATTAAAAAAATAGAATGTCTCACTTCTAGATTAATGAAAACATAAATAAAATATTTTTTAAAAAGGATAGTAACAAGGAAGTGGTCCCTGAGTGGTTTTGTTTGGGCTCTTTAAATCTGCCATGTGGATTTGAAGCCCTGGCAAATATGCCATCCACAGTAATACAGTGCTGCATTTCTGCTTTCTCTCCCTCTCCTCCTTTCAGATAATGATGCTCCTTTATTTAGTAAGATATTCTTTGCTGAAAATTGTTGAATTATTTTGCTGTAATAATTGTTTTCTGTGGGAAAGCCAACTTTCAGTGACTAGGTTAGCTCTACTCCAGAAGTCTCTGTTCTATATTAACTTTTTAAAAAGTATTTACTTATTTATTTATTCTCTTTTGTTGCCCTTGTTGTTTTATTGTTGTAGTTATTGATGTTTTCGTTGTTGGATAGGACAGAGAGAAATGGAGAGAGGAGGGGAAGACAGAGAGGGGGAGAGAAAGACAGACACCTGCAGACCTGCTTCACTGCTGTAAAGTGACTCCCCTGCAGGTGGGGAGCCGGGAGCTGGAACTGGGATCCTTATGTTGGTCCTTGCGCTTTGCGCCACCTGCACTTAACCCGCTGCGCTACCACCCGACACCCTCTGTATTAACTTTTAAGAAATCAGTTTTTTATATAAATCACAACATATTCAAAGAGGAAGAGACACCTGCATTTTTACACAAAGTTCTAAAATGTAGAAGGGATAATATTATCCTCTGTAAGAATAATACCTTTGGTAGTATCAAATGGGATTTTGCTGATTTCCACAAATAGTGTTTTGCTTTATGTATTTGAGGATAAATAAGTGCAAAAAATGCTAACTTCTTGACCTGCAAGTATATATAGTCACTAGATAAGAACCCTTATCCTCCCTTGGAAGGGTCCCTAGTCTTTATCCCTCTGGGAATATGGACCAAAGATCTTTATAGGGTGCAGAGGGTGTGAGTTCTGGCTTCTGTAATTGCTTCTCTGCAGCATCTCAGTTTGATATAGTCATATTTATTTATTTTTGTTTTTATTTCTCTTACTATTGGACTTGAATCTTCAAGAAAATTTCTGAAGTAGAGATTGTGAACTGTTCTGTCTATATTTTCTTCTATGTATTTGAAGGTTTTTGCTCTAATGTTTATGTTTTTGATCCATTTGGAGTTGACGTTTGTGCATGGTAATATGTGGTGGTCCTGTTTCATTGTTCTGCATGTTTTGTCTCAGTTTTCCTAACACCATTTGTTGAAAAGACTCTCCTTTCTCCATATGCTTGTTTGTGTTCCCTTGTCAAAATTTAGTTATACATAGGTATAGAGGTTTATCTCCTTGCTTTCTACCCTGTTGGTCTGTGTGCCCATTTTTGTTCCAGTACCAGACAGTTTTGATTACATAGACATGCGGTATGATGAGAGAAAGTGTGATTCCTCCATTCTCGTTCTTTTTTCTTTTTTTCTCTCATTGTGATGATTTCTTCTTGATTCCTTGCTTCTGGTATAAAACTTAAAGATTTTTACTTCTTTCTCATTTACAAAATTTACATTTGATAAAACTGATCTTGATCTTTCCCAATCTAGAAATTTTTAGATCATTTCCTATTATGGTTAGGGGAACAAACAAACAGAATCTCACTAGATGCTTTCTTTTTTTATCTCTTCTTTTTTATTTAATTTTTTATTTATAAAAAGGAAATATTGACTAAACCATAGGATAAGAGGGGTACAACATCACACAATTCCCACCACCAGAACTCTGTATCCCATCCCCTCCCCTGATAGCTTTCCTATTGTTTATCCCTCTGGGAGTATGGACCTAGGGTTATTGTGGGATGCAGAAGGTGGAAGGTCTGGCTTCTGTAATTGCTTCCCTGCTGAACATGGGTGTTGACAGATCGATCCATACTCCCAGCCTGTCTCTCTCTTTCCCTGGTGGGGCAGGGCTCTGAGGAAGTGGAGCTCCAGGACACATTGGTGGGGTTGTCTGTCCAGGGAAGTCTGGTTAGCATCATGGTAGCACCTGGAACCTGGTGGCTGAAAAGAGAATTGACAAAGCCAAACAAGTTGTTGAACAATCATGGACCTAAAGGCTGGAATAGTGCAGATGAAGAGTTGGGGGGGGGGCTCCATTTTGTAGATAGCTAGTAGGCATATTTTAGTTATATTCCAAAGGGCCTGTGGCTATACTAGTGGTTTGTTTTTTTTTTTTTTTTTTTTTTGCCTGAGCCTGAAATCTGATATGCAGGCAGATCCTAATTATTGTCTGGGGAGGTGATGTCATGGCTGGCAGAAGGACCAGAAAGCTGGATCAGGGAAGAGAGTAGCTCCCAAATATGGGAAAGGTGTATAAATATTGTTGACTGTAAACCCCATCAATTAGATGTGATCTGGGGTCCATATTCAGCTTAGGAGCCTATGTGTGACCTCTGTATCCCTGTAGATCTGAGCTCACATTCTATGGTCATAAGTAGGAACGTTCCAAGATGCCCCAATATCAGGACCCATCATCCTCAGGTGTAGCATAGAGTATATTGTCCAGCCTCCCTTTGGAGAATGGAACATTCTCTACCATTGTTGATCCAAGTTGAGGGCAAGGTTCTATGAGGGCCCACAAAGGGGTCTATTGTGTTGTTCCTGATAGGAATGACCTGTATTAATGGAGAAAGGGATTTATTTGAGATCTAGGCCCATCATGTCTGTCTGGGAATCTCAGGACTCGCCGAATAGGGCCCCAGCTGATGGGTTGGCCTGATAGTGACTAACGAGTCATTGTTAAAGTATGCCAGTCTCTTGCCCTTATTCAGCTTTTGCAGTCCTTGCTTTGCTAAGGTTAGCTTTGGAGTGAGTGAGAGAACTGTAATAGGAAGTAGGTGAGGAGGGTATCTAAGTCTAAGTAGACACTATTTATCTAGGTTTTGGGACTTTGTTAGGAAGTGAGCCTCCTGGAATGGAATTAGAGAATACTATGAAAGGAAAAGTCTCACCCAAGTAATGAGGGTGAAGGGTTGACATTTAATGCCTGACATCTCTGGACACAGTCTGAAGAGAAGCATGCTGAGGAGGTACTCGTTGCGTTGATTAGGTTGGGATCAGCGGATGCAATATCATTTGGTATCAACTGAGAGAAACATGCAGGAAAGTGAGTCTCACCCTAGAGGTTCCAGGATTGGGGGAAATATAGGCTCTATAGAGGAAGTGGGAGGTTCCTGCTGTCTTACGGTTAAGAAGACAATAGATAGTTATTGCTATAATCATATTATTTGGCAACTGGGTTAACTTTGAAAAATCATTTTGTTAGGATTTGCTGTATCATACACAACATCACCATAATCACTATAATTTATGTCCTTTGACATTATTTGTATATAGCTGTGCCACCAGTTCCTTCTGTTCTCCCTGGTCTAGGTTTTTTTTTTTTTTTTTTTTTTTAATTTTTTTTTTATATTTATTTTATTGATTTATTCCCTTTTGTTGCCCTTGTTGTTTTATTGTTGTAGTTATTATTGTTGTTGTCGTTGTTGGATAGGACAGAGAGAAATGGAGAGAGGGAGGGGAAGACAGAGAGGAGGAGAGAAAGACAGACACCTGCAGACCTGTTTCACCGCCTGTGAAGTGACTCCCCTGCAGGTGGGGAGCCGGGGTTCGAACCGGGATCCTTATGCCGGTCCTTGTGCTTTGCGCCACCTGCGCTTAACCCGCTGTGCTACAGCCCGACTCCCCCTGGTCTAGGTTTTTAAGAGAGTCAACATATGAAAGATTCAGCCTATATATTAAAAAGATTCCGTCAAAAACAAGGATAACAAAAAGGAATAAATATAAAAAAATTAAAGGAAGACTCAATCTGTGATTTAAAAAGTTTGAGACATTCAGTCAATTTTTTCTCTCTAATATTAATTAAATAGTGGTTTATATGACTACAAATTGATAGGAGTGTACATGATCACCATTCCCACCTCCAAAAGACTGCGTCCCACCCCCTCCCACCCACCCCATGAGACTGAACATTCACCCTCATCGTCAACCCAGAGTTTTTACTTTGGTGCCCTACTCCAAGCACTAGATACTTTCACGGTTTGTCTTTTTTAGTCAGCCTTGATTTGCTTCAATCTCTCACATTCAGTACTTGTTTTAGTTATCGGGATTTGTTTCAGTTATCCAGATTATTTGAATACTATTCATAAGAGTGAAGTGGTATCTCTCTGTTGTCTTTATTTGTATTTCTCTGATCACCAGTGACATGGAGTACTTCCCCATATGTCTGTTGGGTTTTCGGATCTCTTCTTTGGTAAACTGTTCATATCCTCTCCTCACTTTTGGATAGGGCTGTGTTTGTTGTTGTTGTTGCTGAGTTTGGTGAGCTTTTTGTATATTTTGGTTACTAACCTCTTGTTCGATGTATGGCACCCAAAGATCTCCCATTCTGTAAAAAGTCTCTTTATTCAGGTGGTGGTTTCTTTTGTTGTGAAACTTTCAATTTGATGTAGTCCCACTGACTTTTTTCCCCCTTGAAAATAGAACTGACAAGTAAATGTGAATACATGTCTTGTTGATATTTTTGTTTTTATTTATATCCCCATCCAATATTTTTATTTCATAAATAAATAAAACAGACAGAAAAGAATTCTACCAATGTTTTCCTCTAAATATTTGATGGTTTTAAAAATAACATGACTAGAGGCATTATGCTTCCAAATCCTAAACTATATTATAAGGCTACTGTAATAAAAAAGCCTAGTATTGGAGGAAAAATAGATATAGTGACCAGCGGAATAGAATTGAGCCTAGAAATAAGCCCCCACATGTATGGACATCTAATGTTTGACAAGGTATCCAAAATGTTAAATGGAGAAAGGATAGCTTCTTCAACAAATGGTGTTGGGAACATTGGGCTGAAACATGCAGAAGAATGAAATTGAACCACTTCATCATACCATGTACAAAAGTGAACCAAATGGATCATGGATTTTCTTTCTTTCTTACATAAGCAGAGAGAAATTGTGAGAGGAAGGGTAGATAGAGAGAGAGTTAGAGAGAAAGAGAAGCACCTGTTGCATTGCTTCACCACTTGTAAAGCTTCTCCTGCCCCCTGCAGGTGGGGACCAGGACCTTAAACCCTGGTCCTTGCACATGGCAACATGTGTGCTCAACCAGGTCTACTCCTGCCAGGCCACAAGTAGCCTTAACAGTTGTTCTTAGCATGTCTGTATGTTACTAGCATGCCTATAAGGAGACTAGCCTACATCTTTTGCCTTTATTTTCTGTAGGAAAACCTCCTGCCTGACAGGTAGTTGTACCTCTGAGGATTAGCTCACTTAACAGCAAGTTGAAGCGGTCTGGGAGGTGGTGCAATTGATAAAGCTTTGGACTCTCAAGCATGAGGTCCAGAGTTCTAACCCTGGCAGCACATGTACCAGCATGGTGTCTGGTTCTCTGTCTCCTCCTATCTTTCTCATTAATAAATAAATAAAATCTTAAAAAAAAATTCAATATGGGATGATCTCACTCATGGACAAAATCTGAGAAACACAAACAGAAAGGGGAAATGCGAAGTAGAACTCAGACTGGGTTTGGTGTATTTTACCAAAGTAAAATCTCTGGGAGGGGTGGGGGGCTTTCAGGTCCTGGTGCATGAGGGTAGTGGTGGGGGAACTAGGCTGGCAGTGAGAGTGTTTTGTGGAAAATTGAAAATTTTTACATATGTACCAATAACTTTATCTACAGTAAACCTTTACTTCCCCAATAAAAGGTAAATTAAATTATTTCCTTTTTTAGTGTAAAGAAATTAAACTATACTGAGAAGGAATGCCAAAATCATTTAAAATGTTTTATTTAGCTTGGTTACTAAATCATTTAAAATGTTTTATTTAGCTTGGAAAGGTGATAAAGATGGAAAATATGCAATAAATATCAATATATTGTCACCCCCCACAGATAGCCACAATAGTGGTTTGCTGTATTTCTCTTGTGTTGATATGTGTATTTGATTTTTTCTGCTATTTAACTTTTGAATATTTGAATAATAATATGATGGTTTTCATTTTTATCTTGTTTTCACAATGTAACATTCAAATCAGGATGGAGATCCAGTTCGCCCAGGAGTAGCCATGACTGATCTTGCCACTGGCCTATATGCATGTGGAGCGATAATGGCTGGATTAATACAAAGACGCAAAACTGGAAAAGGACTGTTCATTGACTGTAACCTAATGTCATCACAGGTACAATTCAAATAATATCTTAGATAATGTTGTGGAAACATGCATTTGAATTTTATCCTGTGGTCGTATATGTAAAACACAAACAAACAAACAAAAGCCAGATAAATAAACAAGAAACCACTACAGAATCTCCTCTGTTTTGGTATATCAGGTTGTGTCATTTAGTTGTTGTTGAACTGGAATTACAAAGGCCTTTTGTTAGAATAGGTCTGTCAGGAATTGTGAAAAGGAATATAATCATTCAGTTTGATTTCATTGTCATATGAACTCTGTAACTTCCTTTCCATTAGAGTTCTGGATTTTTTTTTTTTTTGAATCGTATACTTCTAAAATTTGCAAAGAAAGATTATAATATGATAAATATCCATTGAATTAGAGTGCTTATTACCAACTAATTATGTGATGATTTGCTTTTGCCAAACATGGTAGCAGTGATTTCTTTCTTTCTTTTTTTAATTTTTATTATCTTTATGTATTTATTGGCTAGAGACAGCCAGAAATTGAGAGGGAAGGGGGTGATAGAGAGGGAGAGAGACAGAGAGACACCTGCAACACTGCTTCACCACTTGTGAAGGTTCTCCCCTGCAGGTGGGGCCCAGGGTCCTTGCACAGGGTAACATGTGTGCTCAACCAGGTGCACCACCACCCGCCCCCCTTTTTTTTCTCTTGATCATTTCTGGGGCTTTAGTGCCCTGGATTGACTTAGAAAGAAACAGAGATGGTAGGTTGAGGAGATACTACAACACCAAAGCTTCCTTCAATAAAGTTGGGGGCCAGCCTCGACCGGGGTTGTGCAGTTGGGAAAGCAGGCACACTTGAATTACTTTGCTGGCTTTGTCATTTATTTAATCTTGTGGGTAATCTAGTGAAGCCTATACACCTTTGCTAAGAGTTACGTTTTCATGGGCTGCTGAGATGGCTCCCTTGGACAGTACTCTAACCATGTGCATGGCCCAGGCTTGAGTCTGGCTTCCAGTGCATTAAAGGAAGCCTCAGTGCTGTGGTCTCTTTTATTCTCTTTGCCTCTGCCTCTGAAAAAAAAAAGAATTAAGTTTTCATATATTTACAATGAGATAATTAGGATTACAGGGGAATTAAATTATATTGAAATGTAGTTGTTTCAAAGTAAAAAGCAATTTTGTATTATATCATAGATAACATTTACTAATGGGAATAAGCCACACATCTTATCAGTGAGTCTACTGCAATTTTGAAGTAGTATTTAGCAAAAATGACTAAGATTATGTATTAATTTCAATATATTAAGAAAACATGTATTATATTTAATTGATAATCAAGTCATCAGTATTGTTACTTTTTTGTTGTTGTCTACATTCATAAATGTAGAAAATGCTAAATTTTAGTTAGAAGTTGAGGGAAATAAAAGCATAACTATTTTTTTCTATTAAACTTAATTAATTCCCAAGATTCTGTTTATGTACTCTGTACTAAGAACCTTTGACTTAAATAGTTATCAGTTATGCTATGTCAGATACTAAAATTGTAAAATAGAAGGGTTGATTCACTCTCAAATTGACATTTTGCCTCTTTCCTACTTGGTCAGATTCAGATGCTATACCATATATGGAAGCTGATTCTGAATAGGTAATTTTTTAAGGGTAGAAAAAAGAAATGCCTAATTTGTGCAAGAAGACATTTTACTGTGGGAAAAGTTACTTTATAGACTGAGACCTCAGCTGGGAATTTCAAACTTGGCATACATGGGAAAATAGTAAATTTGGAACTCTGCTTTAGAGATTTAAAAAAAAAATTATTTATTTATTTATTCGATAGAAACAGAGAGAAATTGAGAGGGAAAGAGAAAATAGAGAGCTAGAGAGACAGAAAGACACCTGCAGCACTGCCTCACTGCTTGCAAGCTGCAGGTGGGCACCTGGGGCCTGAACCTGGGGCCTGGAACATTGTAACATGTGTGCTCAACCAGCTGCTCTACCTCCTGACCCTGATGTTTTTCTCTTAAGAAAAATTAGGGAGTGTGCAAAGTTAAAAAAAAATCATCGGTGTGGTTGAAGATGAAACAGTTAGTTCTTGGGTTCTTTTTAAAAAAATTATTTACTTATCAATGGATAGAGATAGAAATTGAGAGGGGTAGGGAAATAGAGAGACACCCACAGCCCTGCAGGCTTCACCACTTTTATCTCTGTTTTACTTACAAGGACACTGAGGTTGAAAATTTCAGCTGCTTGAGCAGCAAAATCTTCAAGGAACTCTGGTTTCTGATGTCTTTTTTTCTCTTTCCCTTCTTTCCCTTCCTTCCTTTCCCTCCCTCCCTCCTTCCCTTCCTTCCTTCCATCTTTCTTTCCTTCTTTTCTCTTTCTTTCTTCCTGCCTTACTTCCTCCTTCCTTTCATTCCTTCCTTTTTTAAAAATATTGTTTTTTAATTTTTATTTATTTATTGGATAGAGATAGTCAGAAGTTGAGAGGGAAGGGGAAGATGAGAGGGAGAGAGACATGCGCAGTCTTGCTTCACCATCTGCAAAGCTTTCCCCCTGCAGGTGGGGCCTGGGGGCTCAAAACCAGGTCCCTCCACTCTGTAATGTTGCACTCAACCAGGTGCATCACCACCTGACCTCTGTCTGGTCTTTCTTTTCCCTAGTTTCTGAAGGCAGATGTTTTGACCATGAAGGGCCAGAAAAGTTTCAGTTTTTCTAGGCGATGCTTCAGGGAGAACACAAAGTGAATAAGAGGCAGAGGAAACAAAAGAACATTCAGTCGCCACAGAAACCTACCTATCAACCTACCTATTGTCCTTCCCAAAACTCATCAGAAGATAGTACAACACAGAGGATCCTTAAGCATTACTGTCTCCTTTTCTCTAGAGCCACTGAGTGCAATCATGAATGTCACCTTATATAAAGCGTTCTGCTGAAATATAGGGATTTTGTTTTATTATATTTATTTTTGCCTCCAGGGTTATTGCTGGGGCTCGGTGCCTGCACCACGAATCCACTGCTCCTGGAGACCATTTTTTCCCCTTTTGTTGCCCTTGTTGTTTTATCATTGTTGTGGTTATTACTATTGTTGTTGTTGTTGCTGTCATTGGATAGGACAGAGAGAAATGGAGAGAGGAGGGGAAGACAGAGAGGGAGAGAGAAAGATAAACACCTGCAGACCTGCTTCACCGCCTGTGAAGCGACTCCCCTGAAGGTGGGGAGCCGGGGGCTCGACTGGGATTCTTACTCGGGTCCTTGCGCTTTGCGCCACATGTGCTTAATCCGCTGTACTACCGCCCGACTCCCAACATAGAGACTTTATTTTATTTTATTTTTATTTAAGAAAGGATAAATTAACAAAACCATAGGGTAGGAGGGGTACAACTCCACACAATTCCCACCACCAGATCTCCATATCCCATCCCCTCCCCTGATAGCTTTCCCATTCTCTATCCCTCTGGGAGCATGGACCCAGGGTCATTATGGGATGCAGAAGGTGGAAGGTCTGGCTTCTATAATTGCTTCCCCGCTGAACATGGATGTTGACTGGTTGGTCCATACTCCCAGTCTGCCTCAATATAGAGATTTTAAAGTTTAAAATTTAATGTTTAATGTAAGAGAGAGGTCACAACACCATTTCATTGCATATGTGGCTGAAAGGGTTCAACCCAGGGTCCCACATATGAAGAGCCTTACCCACTGAGTCATGTCCCTGGCCACCTCCTTCTGCATTGAAATGGTTCCTTCTGTGTAATCCTCCACCAGCATTATCTTGTACATTTATTAGGATGCTTTTCCCTGTTTGCCTTTTATTGTTAAGTTGTTCACCAGATTGCTTTGCCTGTTGGGAGGCAGGTTTAGAAAAACAGCATTTGGAGTTGCTGGATTTTTCGTTAACTGAGCACACATTGAGTCTCAGGCTCTGTGCTGACTAGGCTGAATGGGATGTGCCGCGTCTAGTTAAAAGTTAGTAGCAGAGCCAGTTAAAATGTATGGGAGAGTTAGAGGCAATGAATATTTTATTTGTGTGTGTTTCCATACCTTTTCTTTTATTCCTTTTTTAAATGAGTGACTTAATAATGGTTCACATGATTATAGGATAAGAAAGGTATGATTACACATACTTCCCACCGCCAGAGTTCCATATCCCATCCCCTCCACTGGAAGCTTACCTACTCTTTATCTCTCTGGGGATATAGATGAAAATTCTTTATGGGATGCAGTAGGTGGAAGGTCTGTCTTCTGTAATTGCTTCTTTGCTGAACATGGACACTGGCAGGTCAAGCCATACCCCCAGCCTGTCTCTGTCTTTCCCTACTGGGATAAGGCTCTGGGGAGGAATAGTTATTTTTTAAAAAAATTATTTATTTATTTGATAGAGACAACCAGAAATTGAAAGGAAAGGGGGGAGATAGGGAGAGAGACACCTGCAGCTCTGCTTCACTACCTGCAAAGCAGGTGGTGATTGGGGGCTTGAACCCAGTCCTTGCACATTGTAACATGTGTTGATTAACTTAAGCTCTTCTTTATATGCCACCCAACCGCAGCTGAAGCTGGGGAGAAGTGATTTCCCCATAATAGCTATTTTTTGGCCAAAGGGAGATGGACGCTGGGGAGCCAGTCAATAGACTTACACTATATTAACATTTTTTCCCCAAGAATCTAATGCAGTAAAGGATGTGACAAATTCTTTGTAAATCTGAAAATATTCTACAGATGACTAGCATTAGTTCTGTTTAGTTATTGAAAAGATACCTCAGTGTTAGATCTATGCAGAGATTAAAACACTGGTAAATCACATGATTATTATGATTTTTTTTCATAATAGAGAAATCTTGACTAGCTTCATTTAATCTCTCAGTTTCAGATAAGATTTGTGGATTCTAGATTCAAAAATCAAACCACAAAATGATTAAAATCTGTTTAATGTAACTGGAAATACTATTTCTAGATACTTTTCAGAGCAACATAATCGGAAACTTTACCTTTTAAAAGTATGAATTTATTTTCATTTAATATAAAAGATCATCCATATTAACAAAAATAACAACTGAACTTAATTTCAGCTGCCTGGAAAATGAACACAATTTCATGCAATGATAGAACATTTTTCTACTCATTTTTGCATTACTTAGAATGACATATGAATGATTATATTGAATAGCATTTAATATCAGTTGCTAAAAATGAAATTTTGTACTCTCACTTCTAAAAGTATACAATAGACAAATTATACTTGATTTGAATAGTAGCTAATCATTAACTCAGAGATGGTTATTTCAACCACAACAAGCTATTTTATTGTAAAGACATGACAGTTCCTGGGAAGTGGTTTGTAGTGGGCACCAATTTTTTTTAATATAGTTTTAAGGCTATAAACTTTTAACCCTTGTAATAAAATTCTTTGATTTTTTAAAAAATATTAATGTGATTTATAGTTGTCAACTGAAAATTGTCTAACGTTAGCATCTAAACAGTATTCTTTAAATGATATTGGTAAATATCAAGGAAGTGGGTTTGGATGTGGTTCCAATTACTCTGTTGCTCTCATTCTTCTATTGTGGCTTACAAAAATATCTTTTGGAAGTTTTAATATCCTTCCTGTACTTAATTGTAACCAGGCCCTCCCTAATTACTTCTACAATGAGCTAGCTTTTTTAGCACCACGCTTCCATAGTTATTTTCACATATATAATATTTTGGCATTTTTGACACTGCTATTGTCTTTCTATTGCTCATAGTTAGGTCAGATAAAAATTGAACTCATTATTATAGGATATTTCTATGGGTAAACTTTTAAATTTCAAATACGTTCATCTGAAATCTATCTACTTGTATTTGTAGATACACCTGTGTTTCTGCTTTTTTTAAATTTTATTTATTTATGAGAAAGATAGGGGAGAGAGAGAAAGAACCAGACATCACTCTGGTACATGTGCTGCCAGGGATTGAACTCAGGACCTCATGCTTGAGAGTCTAGTGCCTTAGCCACTGTGCCACCTCCTGGACCACTGTTTCTGCTTTTTTAAAAAATATATATATTTATTTATTATTGGATAGGACAGAGACAAATTGAGAGGAAGGGGGAAGGTGAGAGGGAGAGAGACAGAGAAGACACAGCCCTGCTTCACCACTTATGAAGCTTCCCTCCTGCAGGTGGGGAGCAGGGATTCAAACCCGGGTCCTTCTGCCCTGTAACATGTGAACTCAACCAGGTGGCCCCCCTGGGCTGCACATCTGTCCTTGGACATCTAGGATGCTTTCAGGTTTGAGCTATTACATATTGTGCTGTTATGAACCTAGGTGAACATAGATCTCTTTGGATGGATGTCTTCCTTTGGATATATCCCTAGAGAGGAATTACTAGGCCATAGGTTAGGTCCATCTCTAGTATTCCAAGAAGCCTCCAGGCTGTTACCCACAGCAGTTGTGCCAACTTGCATTTCCACTACCAGTGTAGAGGTTCTCTTTCTCCTCACTTACTTTCCAACAATTGGTGTTTCTGTCTTTCCTAATGGCTGACATTCTCACAGGTGTAAAGTGGTATCATTGATTTTATTTGCATTTCTCTGATAATCAGTGACTTGAAGCATTTTTTCATATATCTGTTGACTCTCTGGATCTCTTCTTTGGTGAAGATTCCGTCTTTGTCCTCTCCCCATAGACATATTTTTATTTATTTATTACTGTTGGATAGAAATGGAGAGAAATAGAGTGGGAGAAGGGAGAAAGCGAGGGGGAGAGAGAGACACCTGCAGCACTGCTTAACCACATGTGAAGCTTTTCCCCCGGCAGGTGGGGTCTGGGGGTTTGTACCTATGTCCTTGTGAATTATAAAATGTGTGTTCAACCATGTGCACCATCTCCCAGCTCTGTTCTCCCCTGTTTTTAATGGAGTTGTTTTTATGGCTGAGTTTAGTGAGCTTTACATATAATTTTGTTATTAGAACTTTGTCTGATGTATGACATGTACATACGTACTCCCATTCCATAGGGAGTCTCTCCGTTGTGTTGGTGGCTCCTTTTGCAGTGCAGAAGCTTTTCACCTTGATGTAGTCCCATTGGTTTATTTTTGTATTCATTACTGTTGGGCTTGAAAAGTCACTTGATTATTTCATCAGATGCAGAGAACAACTTTGACAAGATTTAATATGCTTTCATGATCAAGACATTAGAAAATGGGGATTGAGAGACCCACCCTACTAGGGAAAGAGAGACGCAGGCTGGGAGTATGGATCGACCAGTCAACGCCCATGTTCAGCAGGGAAACAATTACAGAAGCCAGACCTTCCACCTTCTGCATCCCACAATGACCCTGGGTGCATACTCCCAGAGGGATAAAGAATAGGAAAGCTATCAGGGGAGGGGGTGGGCTACTGAGATCTGGTGGTGGGAATTGTGTGGAGTTGTACTCCTTTTGTCCTATGGTTTTGTTAATGTCTCCTTTTTAAATAGATAAATAAATTAATTAAAAAAAAGCAAATGGGGATTGATGGAGAATTTCTCAATCTAGGTGAGTCTATATACAGCAGGCCTACATCCAACCTCACACTCACTCATAAGAAAATAAAGCCTTACCACTTAGATCTAGTACAAGACAGGGCTGCCCATTATCACTGCTACTATTCAATATAATCTTGGAAGTCTTAAGTCAGTTAAGCAAGAGAAAGGAATAATAGTGATATGGATTGGGAGAGAGGAAGTAAAACTGACACTATTTGCAGATGATATGATGGTATAGATAAAAAAGACCCAGAAAATTCATCAGGAAAGTCATGTACATTATCAAGCAATATGTAGGGTAGAAGGATATTAAACACAAAAGTAAGTGACATTCCTCTATTTGAACACCAAATTATAAGAACAAATTCAGAAATTGATCTTATTTACTATAGCATCAAAAAATGATCAAATATCTAGGACCAAATCTAACAAAAGAAATGAAAAATGTATATACTGAAAACTATGAGTCACTACTCAAGGAAATACAGAATGACACCAAGAAATGGAAAGGTACACTATGTTCATGGGTTGAAAGAATCAACATAATCAAAATCACTATTCTACCCAGAGCTAGACAACCAATAAAATTCCTCAAGTCATGACAGTCAGAGATTCCAGCTTAGATTGTGGGAATGGCATACATTAAAAAGGATAGAAGCAACAAGTGCTGGAGAGGATGTGGCGATAAAGGAACCATTCAGCACTGTTGGTGGAAGTGTAGATTGATTTAATTCCTGTGTAAAGTAGCCTGGAGATTTCTCTAAACATTGGAATCGGCCCTACCACATGACCTGCTAATTCCTTTCTTTGGCAACTGTCCAAAGAACACAATAACACATATCTTAAGAAATATATGCATACTTATCTTTGTAGGAGCACTATTTGTAATAGCCAAGATGTAGAAATAACCCAAATCTCCACCAACAGATGAATGATTAAAAAAACCTGTGGTCTGGGAGTCGGGTGGTGGCGCAGTGGGTTAAGCGCACGTGGCGCTAAGCGCAGGGACTGGCGTAAGGATCCCGGTTCCAGCCCCCGGCTCCCCACCTGCAGGGTAGTCGCTTCACGGGCGGTGAAGCAGGTCTGCAGGTGTCTATCTTTCTCTCCCCTCTCTGTCTTCCCCATCTCTCTCCATTTCTCTCTGTCCTATCCAACAACAAAGCAATGTCAACAATGGCAATAATAACCGCAACGAGGCTGCAACAACTAGGGCAACAAAAAGGGGGAAAAATGGCCTCCAGGAGCGGTGGATTCATGGTGCAGGCACCGAGCCCAGCAATAACCCTGGAGGAAAAAAAAAAAAGAAACCTGTGGTCAATCCTATTAGAAAATGGGGCTAGGACAGGGACAGCAACTTCACTGAGGAAGAGATCCAGCGGGACAACAAACATGTGAAAAGGTGCTCAAAGTCAATGATTATCAGATAAATGCAAATAAAGACTATAACGAGACACCACATTACATCTGTAAGAATGTTATATGTTAGAAAGGGTAGTAACAACAAATGATACTGTCAAAAAATTCAAGAGCATTGAAATCATTCGGGGGCTGGGCGGTGATGCACCTGGTTAACTGCACAAAGTGCTAGGTGCAAGGACCCGTTCAAGGATTTGGATTTGAGCCCCAGTTCCCCACCTGTTTCACAAGCAGGTCTGCAGGTGTCTTATCTTTCTCCTTTTCTATCTTCCCTTCCTCTCTCTGTTAATAAAATGGAAAAAAAATGACTGCCAGGGGGAGTCGGGCGGTAGCGCAGCGGGTTAAACGCAGGTGACGCAAAGCACAAGGACCGGAGGAAGGATGGAAGGATCCCGGTTTGAGCCCCTGGCTCCCCACCTGCAGGGGAGTCGCTTCACAGGCGGTGAAGCAGGTCTGCAGGTGTCTGTCTTTCACTCCCCCTCTCTGTCTTCCCCTCCTCTCTCCATTTCTCTCTGTCCTATCCAACAACGATGACATCAATAATAACTACAACAATAAAACAACAAAGACAACAAAAGGGAATAAATAAATAAGTAAATATAAAAATAAAAAAAATGACTGCCAGGAGCAGTGTATTCATAGTGCCAGCACCAGGCCTCTGATAAACCTAGAGGAAAGAAAACAAAAAATCACCTCAAGCATCTTCTTTGACCATGCCGGAATTAAACTAATACTTAGCAACAAACAGAAAGCTAGCAAAAGTCCCAAAATATGGAAACTCATATTTAGTAATGAACTCAAGTTCAGTAATTAACAACTATTGTGTCAAAGAGGAAATTCAGGGAGAAATTAAATTGTTCCTAGAGTCAAATGAAAATGAAGATACGAGTCCTTCACTTTTTTTTTTTTTTGGTCAGGTTTATTCTTAGGTATTTTATTATTTTTGTTGCTATTGTGAATGGGACTGATTTCTGGATTTCTTCTTCTGACTTAGTGTTTACATAGAGGAATGCCACCAACTTTTGTATGTTGATTTTGTAGCCTGACACTTTATTGTATTGCCTGATAATTTCCAGGAGTTTTCTGTTGGATTCTTTTAGGATTTTCTATGTAGACTATCATCTGCAATTAGTGAGTTTGACTTCTTGTCTTCCAATTTGTATCCCTTTAATTCCTTGTTCTTGCCTAATAGCTATGCTAAGAACTTCCTATAATATCTTGAATAAGTAAGTAATGGTGATAGTAGGCAGCCCTGTCTGGTAGTTGATCTGAGTGAGAATGTGATCAGCTTCTCCCCACTGATTATGATGTTGGTTTGCTATATGCAGACCCCATTGTGTTAAGGAATGATATTGAATTCTGTCAAAGGCTTTCTCTGCCTCTATTGAAATAATCATGTGGTTTTTGGTTTTTCTCTTATTGGTGTGGTGGATCACATTTATTTAAGATTTACGTATATTGACCCAGCCTTGCATCCCTGTGATAAATCCCACTTGGTAGTGATGTACATTGTACTTATTTGTATTCGTTTGCTAATTAGTGACATAGAGGATTTTTTTCATATGTCTGTTGGCCTTTTGGATCTCTTCCTTGGTGAATATCCTGTTAATATCCTCCCCCACTTTTGGATGGGGTCATTTTTTTGTTGTTGTTGCTGAGTTTGGTGAGCTTTTATTTATTTTTGTTATTAGCCTTTTGTCTGATGTATGGCATGTGAAGGTCTTCTCCCATTCTGTGAGGTTTCTCTTTGTTTGGGTGGTAGCTCCTTTTGCTGTGCAGATGCTTTAGAATTTCATGGTGATTTTTGTTTTCGTCTTTTTTACAATTAGATTTGTATCATTGAAGATGCCTATAAAATTTAAATGGCAAAAGGTTCTGCCAATATTTTCCTCTTAAGTATTTGATAGTTTCTGGTTTAAAATCCATGTCCTTTATCCGTTTAATGTTTACTTTTGTGTGTGGTGAAATGTGGTGGTTCAGTTTCATTTTTCTGCACATTTCAACCCATTTCTCCCAACACAATTTGTTGAAGAGATTCTCCTTTCTCCAATTAACAGTTTGGGCTTTTTTGTCAATAATTAGATGGCCATAGGTGTGGAGGCTTATTTTGGGCTGTCAGTTGTATTCCACTGGTCAGTAAGTCTATTTTTGTCCAGTACCAGGCATTTTTGGTTATGATGGTCTTGTTTGAGATCTTGGAGCATGATGCCTTCCCTTCAGTTTTATTCTTTTTTCTCTAGAGATTTTAGATATTTTCTGATTCCAGTAGCTTTTGTTCTATTCTCCTAAAAAATTGGATTGACCTTAATGGGGATTGCCTTAAATTTGTATATAGCTCTGAACAGAATATTCCTTTTTAAAAACTATTTATTTATTTATTCCCTTTTGTTGCCCTTGTTGTCTTTTTATTGTTGTTGTAGTTATTGTTATCTATGTCGTCATTGTTGGATAGGACAGAGAGAAATGGAGAGAGGAGGGGAAGACAGAGAGGGGGAGAGAAAGACAGACACCTGCAGACCTGCTTCACCGCTTGTGAAGTGAATCCTCTGCAGGTGGGGAGCCAGGGCTCGAACTGGGATCCTTACGCTGGTCCTTGCGCTTTGCGCCATGTGCGCTTAACCTGTTGCGCTACCTCCTGACTCATAGAATATTCCTTTTGATTATGTTACTTCTTTCAGTACATAAACATGGGATATCTTTCCACTTCTTTCTGTCTTTCTGTATTTCTTTGAATAGTTTTAAATATACAAATCCTTCCCCTCTTTTTAATATACTGCCATATCCAGTTGACTAGAATTTTGTTCAATATTTTAGCATCTACATTCATCAGAGATATTTGTCTGTGTTTTTCTGGTGGGAATGTAAATTGGTCCAATCCCTATGAAGAGCAGGCTGGAGAACTCTTAGAAGGCTGTTTTTTTAGGTAGAAGTTCTTTGTTTGTTTTGTTTTCTGTGGTTGCAGGCTTTTAAAATTTAAATTTTCTTTTCAATTTATTATTGTCACCAGAGTTCTTAGTGGGGGCTTGGTGCAGGCACTATGAATCCGCTGCTCCTGGAGGCCATCCCCCTTTTTTCCCTTTCTTTTTTTATTAGATAAGACAGAGAAGTTGTGAGAGGATAGGGAGACAGAGAGAAGGAGAAGAAGACAGACACCTATAGACCTGCTTCACCGCTCTTGGAAGCGGCCCCCTTGCAGGTGGGGAGCAGGGGCTCAAACAGGGTCTTGGTGCTTAGTAAATGTGCACTTAGCTAGGTGTGCTACCTCCTGACCTGTTTGTTTTGTTTTGCCTTTTTTTGTTGTTGCTGTTAAATTTGACTATTCTCACATCAGTCTGAACACAAGAGACCTTCCTTTCATCTTCCAAAGGCAGTGGTATCACCATTAGAACAACACCTCAACCCATTCCTCGGTCAAACCACAAGGTGACTGGCTTCAGGCATCCAGGAATCAATAGACGAGAGGCCTCCCCACACTACATCTGAACAGCAACACCCAGGACACAAATTTCAAAAGACACCAAATATTATGATCAAGTCAAAAAGAACCACTATAGGGGGCTGGGTGGTAGTGCACCTAGGTAAGGCACATAGTCCAAAGTGCAAGGACCCACACAAGGATCTGGGGTCAACCCCCCATTCCTCACCTGCAGGGGTCCACTTCGTGAGGGGTGAAGCAGGTCTGCCCATGTCTTTCTCTCTCCCTCTTTTTCTATCTAACCCTCCTCTTTCAATTTCTCTCTGTCCTATCCAATACAATGAAAAAAGAAGAAGAAGAAGAAGTAAAGAAGAAGAAGAAGGAGGAGGAGAAGGAGAAGGAGAAGGAGGAGAAGGAGAAGGAGAAGGAGAAGAAGCAGAAGCAGAAGAAGAAGCAGAAGCAGAAGCAGCAGCAGAAGCAGAAGAAGAAGCAGAAGAAGCAGAAGCAGAAGCAGAAGAAGCAGAAGGAGAAGGAGAAGGAGGAGAAGGAGAAGGAGAAGAAGAAGAAGCAGAAGAAGCAGAAGAAGAAGCAGAAGAAGCAGAAGCAGAAGAAGCAGCAGAAGCAGCAGAAGCAGAAGCAGAAGAAGCAGAAGGAGAAGGAGAAGAAGAAGAAGAAGAAGAAGAAGAAGAAGAAGAAGAAGAAGAAGAAGAAGAAGAAAGAAGAAGAAAAAGGCTGCCAGGAGCAGGAGCAGTGGATTGGTGTGATGGCACTGAGCAACAGAGATAACCCTGGGGGAAAAAAGAAGAGAAAAAAGAACCACTACAGTAATGAACCAGGACAGAATCCCCCCAAAATATTCTAACAAGTTAGAACCAGCTGAAAGTGAGGAAAACATCCAAACATTAACTGATGCAATAATCATAGGAGTGAGGACAGATTTTGAGGGGAATGTCAGAAATGGGGAAACAAATGAAAGAAAACAGGACCAGAGGGCTTTGAACTCCATCAGGACCCTGAGAGAGAAGAGGAAAAAAGGAAGGACACTGGGAAGAAGTAATAGGTGTAGGTGTGACTTAGAATGAAGGCAGGATCATAGGAAAAATACCAGGCAAATACATATAAATATAGGCAGACAGTTACAGAAATGATATTCAGCCCAAATCTGTGACCTTGGAAAAAGGACTTTATCTTCCAACGGAGGGAATGGGGACACAGAACTCTGGTGGGAACTAAGTGGAATTATACCTGTTATTTTATAATTTTGTAAATCAGTATTAAACTACTAATAAAAAAAATCACAGTATTGTGTGCATTGAACTTTCCCCAAAGTAGAACAAAGTAGCCAATCGTCAGATTCCTGCTCCACAGACAAACAAACAAACAAAAACAAAAAGCATCTCACAATGACTCTTTATTGAATTCCTTCCAAGGACATATGTAATTATTTTGTCTTGGTGGTCTAATTAGCTGTAATGTTATGGTTTTGGATGAAACAAACAAGTTTTGGAATTCTGTTAATTCACAATATAAACATTCTCTATATGAAAATTTTAAAAAGTATTTACCTATATATGTGAAAATCTATAGGGCTGGCTTAGGTATGATTATATATATATATTTAATTGAGGACATTAATGTTTTCCAGTGCAATCTCTGACATGTGCATACAATTTCACTATGTAACAGGCCCCCAAAGTTTTCTTCCTACCTTCCCTGCCCCTCTCTCCCCAATGTCCATTGCTTCTGTACGATACACCAAATACACCTCAGTTTGATGGTTGCTCAGCTTCTTCTCTACATATGCCTTTCTTCTTCTGTTTGCTTAATTGTTGTATTTTTTTTTTTGAGGTACTACATGTAAGTACAGTGGAGAAGGGAACTAACCACAAGTTTTTTTGCTATTTGTATCAGCTAAGTTTTAGGCCTCCTTGTAAATAACATCTATATCGACAGTCCACAAACTGAAGTATTTTATCAGGAGGTACTGAACCACCCATCATGGTGACAATGTTATATCCTCACTGGGTAACCAACATGCTATTAATAGTTTGATTTCTTGGAGTCAATAAAGTCCTTTACTAAATTACAGGCATCCTTATCTTATCTCACCCTTCAATAGTTTGGACTAGTCTTGTTCAAATACTTTGTTCAATTAAAAATAGTGGGGACAAATTTAAATGTAATCAAAGAGACTAAATAAAAGTGAACAGCTCTTTTTAAGTTCCTTTTCCTATTTCTAGATGTTCTTTTCTAATATTATTAGTGATTTAACAGTGGTTTACAAGATTATAAGGTTATAGTGGTATGGCTATTGGGGGTGCAGAACTAAAGTGACAATTCTTGATTAACTATAGAAAAAAATATATTATGGATGAAAATGTACATATGGTTCTCCTGTATTATCACTGGATGGCACTGTGGCCTCATGAGTTGTTCTAGAGAGAGGATCTATGTGTTATTTTTTTTAAAGTTAATTTCTAATTTTTGTAAATATATTTGTTATCTGTATACAAGTATACAATAAAATTAACATTCTTTTATTTTGGTAGAGTATTTTAATTATATATACTATATATATACATATATACATATATATACACATACATATATACACACACAAACACCCATATATATTTCTCTATAAGGTAGACCTTCAGGCTTTTTAAGCTTAAATTTAAGTTTGTTGTTGAACTGACTTAATTAGGCTAGAATCATAGGCCCTCAGGGCAAAACATCTATATTAAATACTCAGTGTGCTGAGACTCCTGTGCAGGTTATGAAATAGATCTATGCTGCAGTTTCTCCATTTATTTAATGATGGTAATAACAGTGTTTGCCTTCAAGAATTGTTGTATTAAAAGTTTGTTGATGTACTGAAAGTGTGTGTGTGGCCATGCCATTTACACAGCAAACCCTCCATTCCAGCTTGCATTCTCATGTTTTTTCTTTTTTAAAAACATCTTTCTTATTATCATTGTTTTCACCTTAGTCTCTCCTTTTCCCCAGCATACTCTTTTCTTATCCCAAATCTTTATTTTTGATGAAGTTTTGCATTACTTTAGAATATAAACATTAGAAATTGTACTTTCAGACTGTGCTTTTAAAGATTGGGGCACCTGTCTTAGGGTCTCAACCTAATGTAAATTAAAATTACCATTGACTGTAAATGTGCATGTGAGGTCCATGGTACTGACTAGAGCTTAGCCTCCACAGAGAACTGAAGTAATTTCTAAGTTTAGAAAGTACTGTGCTAGCTATCAGGTCCTAGAGAAAGGGGATGAGAAAGAGAAATATTTGGATGTAGTAATGTGGTTATGTGTGGCTTGGAGGGGTAGAGAGGATTGGATCTGGAAGAAAAAGGAGGCAGATATGTACAAATGTAGACGGATAGTTGGAGCGATGACAGTTAACCCATATCTGCAACCTCGGGAGAACGGTGATGGTTTGCAGTGGAGGGACTTGGGATTCAGAGCTCTGGTGGTAGCAACAGTGTGGAATTATACTCGTTGACAGTTAGTTTTGTAAATTAATATCAAATCACTCATAAAAAATAAAAAAAATTCTATGCTAGTTAGCTGTAGTAAAAACCTGAGTATTTTGAATAAAAGTATTTTCTTAAAAATTTAGTTATTTTGGGTGGGGTAGATACCATAATGGTTATACAAAGAGACTCTCATGCCTGAGGCTCCAAATTCCTAGGTTCAATTGCCCGCATCACCATAAGCCAGAGCTGAGTAGTGCTCTGGTTAAAAAAAGTTATTATTAATATTAGTAAAAATTTCATTACAACTATTACTATTTGCCTCCAGGGTTATTGCTGGGGCTCAGTGCCTGCACTATGAATCCAGTGTTCCTGGAGGCCATTTTCCCCATTTTGTTGCCCTTGTTGTTGCTATTGTTGCCATTGCTGTTGTTGTTGTTGGATAGGACAGAGAGAAATCAAGAGAGGAGAGAAAGACAGAGAGGGAGACACCTGCAGACCTGCTTCACCGCTTGTGAAGTGACCCCCTGTAGGTGGGGAGCCGGGGCTGGAACTGGGATCCTTACACCGGCCTTACACTTGTGCCATGTGCGCTTAACCCGCTGCGCTACCGCCAGATTCCCCAAATTTATTTTATTTATTTATTTTAAATTTATTTATTTTCTCTTTTGTTGACCTTGTTGTCTTTTTATTGTTGTTGTAGTTATTATTATTGTTGTTATTGATGTCTTCATTGTTGGATAGGACAGAGATAAATGGAGAGAGGACGGGAAGACAGAGAGGGAAGAGAAAGAGAGACACCTGCAGACCTGCTTCACCGCTTGTGAAGTGACTCCCCTACAGGTGGGGATGGGAGGCTCCAACAGGGATCTTTATGCTGGTCCTTGTGCTTTGTGCCACGTGTGCTTAACCCGCTGCACTACCGCCCCACTCCCCCCGAATTTATTTTTGAGGTAAGTGAAGTTTAAGGATTTTTTTTTGTTTTTTAAAGCATTTATTTATTTATTTATTTATTTATTTATTTATTTATTTATTTATTTATTTATTTATTATATAGAGACAGATATTGAGAAGGGAGGGGGAGGTAGAGAGGGAAAGAGACAGAGAGACACCTGCAGTCCTACTTTAATAGGCATGAAGCTTTCCCCCTACAGGTGGGAACTAGGGGCTTGAACCTCAGTCCTTGCACACTGTAATATGAGCACTTTATCAGGTGAGTCACTGCCTGGTCCCTGAAGTTTAAAGATTTAGCATTAATCTTGGAAAGGGATGACAGAGGATTTAGTGGGGGTTGTATTGTTATGTGGAAAACTGAGAAATGTTATGCATGTACAAACTACTGGATTGACTGGTGACTGTAAAACATTAATCTCCCAATAAAGCAAAAAACAAAAAAAGTCCAGGACCAGATAGCAAATAAACAAACAAACAAACAAACAAATAAATAAAAAGTAAAAAAATAGCATTGACTCAGTGAAAATAATTACTCTGAAATAAAGATCGATATAATTTGGTGTAGCTACCTGGGTACAGGTCACTTTTTTGTTCTCTTTGTTACTGCTTTGCTTTGTTTTGTGTTTGATGTCAACAAATTCTTTTTGACTTTAGCCACATCATCCCAGTATATTTCCTGTGTTCATTTAAGAATTTCCCATGTACCTGGAACCTTGTTGAAATTAGTGGCATTTTTTACCCAAGGTAATCAATAGTAACAGTATTTGCATCCTACCCCTACATTACATTAGAAATCATCTAAATAAATGGTTAAGGATGTTGTCATGAACATGAATGTTGTCATTCAACGGCAAGAAGTGATCTAATTTTCTTTTCCTACAACTTGAACAGAACTTGAAGGAATCATTTAAATGAAATAAGTCATTAGGAGAAGGACTATTACTATATATGATCTCACTCATGGATGGGGCTTAAGGAAGAAAGAAAAGAAAGCGGCATGGTAGGGGGTGGTGGCTGGTGGCGCACCAGGTTAAGTGCACATAGTACTATGCACAGGATTGTGGGTTTGAGCCCCCAGCTCCCAACCTTCAGTGGAGATGCTTCATAAGCGGTGAAGCAGGTCTGCAGGTGTCTATCTTTCTACTTCCCCCTTCTCTCAATTTCTCTCTGACCGATCTAGTAAAACGGAGAAGGAAAGAGGACAAGTAGAGTGAGGGGCTGTATGCTGCCATCTATTATGGGGAAAGATAAAACACACCTGTGACAGCAAAAATCCTAATGATCAACTTTCTTCCCAAGAAGGTGGTAGAAATAACAGTTACAAAATTTAAAAATACCATCTTGAAAAAAACCTGTAATGATTGCTTGCTTCATTCCCTTTTACAAACATGCCTCCCCCCCCATGTTATCTCAAAATGTCCTTTTGGTCCTTTCTTTAGTCTTTCTCCCTCTCTCCTTTCTTTGTTCCTTAGTTCCTGTTTCTTTCATCTTGTTACAGTAAAATTGATCTTATTCTGGGGCCAGGTGGTGGCGCACCTCGTTGAGTGACATGTTACAGTGCGAGAGAACCCAGGTTCGAGCCCCTGACCCCCACCTGCAGGGGAAAAGCTTTGCGAACGGTGAAGCAGGGCTGCAGGTGTCTCTCTGTCTATGTCCTCCTTCCTCTCAATTTCTAGCGGTTTCTATCCGATAAATAAAGATAATAAAAAATTGATCTTATTCTAATTTTGGAGTTAGAGGATAATTTCTGATATTTGGTACATTTGAACCTCTTAAGAGTGGGACAGAAGCAGCCATGTTAAAGTAGGTCTGGTACTAAAGACACGTTTGCTGAATGGTAGAAGGGAGAGTTTTAAAAGTGATGCATTGAGATCCAGGCATTGATAGAAACTGAGCAACTTTGACTGGTTTGTGTTGTTTCTTAAATTTTCTTCTTTGTCTTTGTTCGTGGAACATTGGAAGTGGTTTCTGGAATATGCCTTTCCTGCTTGTGAGTAGGACTGTGATGTTCATGCCCTCAGGGAGAAGGAGTGATAAATGAAAGACTTATTGTCTTTGGAAGCATTGTGGCAGACTAAGTAACAGTCATCTGTACTTGAACCTACGTAATGTGACATGAAAGGGAATTTTCTTGACCACTATCGTATCTTGTTTCACGTGTAGACATTCTTATTGACAGAGTCATTTAATCAGAAGTTTGTCTAGTGTAGCTATTTTTCTGCCTACGTTTTCAGGATTTCCATCAAATGTCATTATTAATGCATTCAGGTAAACTGGAAAAGGCCTTATAGTCTTGAGAAACAATATTTTTTCCCCTAGAAATGAAACATTTCCAATTTTCATATTTTGCTTAATAATGTGCAGTTAAATATTGTTAGCTTTTAAAAATCATTTTTTCCAGTTATTCAGTTTGTGATAACTTCTGTTAGATTTTTTTTGATCTTAATAACACAGTGTTTAGAAAAGGGATAAAAAGGTTTCTAGCAATGGTTTTTCAGTTTCTCTGAGTGTTGAATCAAAGCCTAAACTTTGTGTTTCATTATAGAAGAGGCACAGTAACTTGACTTTCCCTCCCCCATGTTCTCATGTAAGAATTTCTTTTTTTTTTTTAATGGACTATAACTGTAAACCAACAGTTGCAAAATAAAATTATTGAATATGCCTGTCAGGTAATTAAAATGAATTAACTCAGCCAGATAAAATCAACTGGGTCTAGTCGTCAGTATAGGTATATATCTACATCTGTCTGAGAGCATCATAACTACTCACTTCAATCTTATCATGGAAGGCTATGGTCCCAACCATAGAGGTATGCTTGTAAATGTTTAACTGGATTTTTAAAAAAGCTGTGATTTATAGTGTTTGCTACTACTCATCGTGCAAATGTTCCTATGTAGCTAATCGCAAGTCTTTACAGTGATTTCTACTGAACATGCTTAGAAGACTTCTTAATGATTAATTCTTATGAGCTTGGATAAGCAATTCTGTTGTGCCACTTAGTATAGCTACATTTGCAGTTTTTGAATCAAGAATCTGAATTTTTATCTAAAGCTCTTAAGCTGTTGAGTGCCATGTGGATCAAACAAAACACACTAGTAAGCTGAGTTATATTCATGACAGCCAAATTACAACTTCTGGAGGTAGACTGATAAAACTTGTTTCAGAAATTTTAATAGTAATCAACTTGCTACTTTATAATTGAAGATGCCTAATCAGTGGTTCTACTGATATTTTTCTGAATCAACAGCGTTTTAGTGTTTATCTAATATTTGTAAATGGTAAACACTTGCAATTCAAAAACCACTTTTGATTAATCAGTTTTTTCAATCAGTAAATGTACTTGGCATTTCTAAAGCTGATTAACTATGGATGGGAGTTTTTTCCTATATGTATTCTTTATTTTATTTTTTTAAATTATCTATTTATTTATTGGCTAGAGATAGCCAGGAATTGAGAGGGAAGGGGAGATAGGGAGGGATAGAGACAGAGAGACACCTGCAGCCCTGCTTCACCACTCGCAAAGCTTTCCCCTAGCAGGTGGGGACCAAGGGCTCAAACCAGGGCCCTTGAGCGTTGTAACATGTGCTCAACCAGGCGCGCCACCACCTGCCCCCCTCCCAGATGGATTTTTTATATGAGCCAAAGACAGAGAACACCTTTCTGATTTCATAGAATTTTCTAAATTTCATAGTAAAATCCCACATTAGCTATTTAGTCTGTATGTTTTAGATAGTATGTTTTTGATGATATTTTTTTCATTACTTTTACTCCCCCCCAAATAATTTAAACAGGGTGGTGAGGAAATTTGATGCTTTGCAAATCTGAGTCAGAGTTTAGGACTGTGTCTCGAAGTGAGTGTATTGAGATGCTGGGTCTAGACTGGAACACATGTCTGTTGACTTGGGATCCAGTTTTTTTCTCCCCACCAAACTGCTGAGGATGTAAAAAGGATTCAAAGCCTGTACCCTCTTGAGAATGTCTCGCCTTCCAATTGTGGTTAGGGAGGAGGTGGAGGATGTGGCTAACAGAATAATCTTTGTCTGGTGACTATGAGGATTGACACAACAAAGCAGAATGACTCCTTAAGGGTTCTATCATATTACAGTCTTCTAGCATATAAAACATATTTGTGGATATCCTAGAATGCAGATCATATGCAAATGCACTGAATTAGGGACATGTGAGAATATGGATATATGATATAGTGTATCATCAAAGGCTGATTATGCCAGTGTACCTTTGAGTTCTCTTGGAGGTGGTGTTGAAAAGCCTAGACACGTCTGTAATTTGCAGCTTAGATCTTAAAATCCTACCAACTTGTGCTATGTGGCCTCTTTTCCCCCTAAATCAATCATCCATCCATCCACCCATCTACCCATCCATCCTTCCTCCCTCTCTCCTTTCCTCCTTCCCTCTCTTTTTTCCTCCCTCCCTCCCTTCCTTCCTTTACTTTTTATCATATTTTTTTATTAGTGATTTACAAAATTATGGGACAACAGGCGTATAATTCCCACCACCAGAGTTCCGAGTCCCCACTCCCACCATTGGAAGCTGCAGTAGTCCTCCTAAGGTCACAGCTGTGGGTCAACTCTTCTTTCTGTAACTATCTGTCTATATTTATATGTGGCCTATTTTTGATGAGTTCTGAATGTGATTTAAGTTAGTGAGGTTCAGTGATCAGTTTCCTCAATCAATGCTGTGGTGATGTGTATTAATAAAAACAGAGGGAGGCCAGGCCAGTGGCGCACCTGGTTAAGCGCTCACATGACAGTGCGCAAGGACGCTGGTTTCAAGGCCCCCGCTCACCACCTGCATGGGGAAAGCTTCACAAGTGGTGAAGCAGGGCTGCAGGTGTCTCTCTGTCACTCTCCCTCTCTATGTCCCCCTCCACTCTCAATTTCTCTCTGTCTCTATCCAGTAATACATAAACATATAAAAAATAACTAAAATATAAAAAAAAACATAGGAGAGACAGGTTAGGTATTTATATGTAGAGCGGAGCATTGCCACTATTTATGCTTCTATGAAGTGACCTTCAAGTTAGTAAAGATGGCATGGTAGTTATGACAGTCATATTTACCAAATATATTTTATGCCTTTTGGTGGGGAGAGAAAACAGGGGAGTTCAAAAAGAATGGAGAGAGACAGGCTGGGCATATGCATCGACCTGTCAATGCACTTGTTCAGTGGGGAAGCAATTACAGAAGCCAGACCTTCCACCTTCTGCACCTCATAATGATTATGAGGGTCATAATGATCCTCATAATGATCTATACTCCCAGAGGGACAAAGAATAGGGAAGCAATGAAGGAAGGGGGGACATGGGGTTCTGGGGGTGGGAATTGTGTAGAAACATACCCCTCCTATCCTATAGTCTTGTCAGTATTTCCATTTTATTAATAAAAATTAAAAAAAGGGAAAAAAGAATGTGCTTGTTATGCAAACTCAGCTTTAAGCTAAATCCTGTAGACTTATTTCTAGCCAGGCTATTACTGCTAAGTCTCCTTGTGCCACTATGTTTTAGCATATTTAATGTGTGTCATTCCATGAGGGCAGAGAACCCATCTCTTCCAACACTGTATCACAGGACTTAGTACACTATCTGAACCAAGTAATCCCTTAAAAAGTATTTGCTGAGTGAAAAATGTAAATACAAAGGTTTTATACTTTTCAGAGAGAGAGCAGAATTAATACAGTCTCTCAGAATTAATATTTCTTCTCTCCTGGTGATCTTGGAGTACTTATTTTAATCACTGATTTAGTTTTTTTGTAATTAACACAGCAGTCCTTGGCACTGTGTAACGTATATTCATTGCATGATGACATAACGCATATTTTACCTGCTGAATCATTTAGTCACTGACATAATGATTTCTTATCATAACCCACACCTGGCTTTGGGCCTTTCCCCAGAACTCCCATGAGATCACCACTGAAATAACTTAATCATGCAATGAATTCTGGTGAGTTTTCTCTGTTATTCTGGAAAGCATTCTAAAGAAGCCCAGGAGAGCAACACAGTAGGATAAGGCAGACAGAAATCTTCATTGGATTTACCTTGACATTTCTGGAGTCTGGTCAGCTAGGTTGAACAGAGGTAGACAGAGTCTTCACATTAATTAATTTTGTTCTCATGTTGGGGCTTGGTTTATAAGCTGCTGGTACATGTAGACTTTTTATATAGTTCAATGACATAAAGGTACTAGGGAAATGACTTAGTTATAACATTATTCTTGGGGCTGGGTGGTGGTACACATGGTTGAGTGCATATATTACAATATGCAAGGACCCAGGTTCAAGCCCCCAGTTCCCCCCTGCAGAGGGAAAGCTTTGCAAACGGTGAAGCAGAGCTGCAGTGTCCTACTGTCTCTCCTTCTCTTTATTTCCCCCTTCCCTCTTGATTTCTGGCTGTCTCTATCCAATAAATGAATAAAGGTAATAAAAATTAAAAAAATAAAGTTATTGATTGAGCGCACATGTTACAGTGCGCAGGGACCCTGGAGGAGAGCTTTGCAAGTGGTGAAGTAGGTCTGCAGGTGTCTCTCTGTCTCTCCCTCTCTATTTCCCTCTTCATCTTGATTTCTGGCTGTTTCTACTCAATAAATTAATAAAGACAATAAAAAAATTTTAAAAAGTTATTCTCCAATGAATTTGGAAAAATATCTGAAATTCCACTGACAGTAATTTATTTCCTTCTATGGTTTTTGGGTCATGCATTAAAAAGCATTTATTTTATTTGACATGACAGAGAGAAATTGAGAGGGGAAGAAGAGAAAGTAGGGGCTGAGAGATGGCACATCTGGTTGAGCATGCACAAGGACTCAGGTTCAACCCTCGGTCCCCACTTGGAGGAGGGAAGCTTCATGAGCAGTGAGCAGTGCAGCAGGTGTCTCTCCTCCTGTCTCCCCCTTCTCTCTTAATTTCCCTCTGCCTCTATCCAAAATAAACGGATATATATGTAAGAAAACGCAAACTCAAAAAGAGAGAGAAGAATAAAGAGAGATATCTGCAGCACTGCTTTTCTGCTCATGACACTTCCTCTTTGTGGGTGGGGACTGGGGATCTGAACCTAGGTTTGCATTCAACCTGGTGTGCCACTGCTAGTTCAGATTTTTCCTTTTCCTTTTCTTTTTTAGTGAAGTCCGTGTACCCTGCAGCATGAAGAGTGTTCATTGCTTGACACTTTTTTTTTTTTTTGGTGATTTGTCTACTCATTCCAGGTGTTGTCTGTTTTTCCTTCTTTCACTACCAGACTTAGTAAATTATTTGTATTTGAGGTTTATACTTCCTAGCTACTTTTCTTAAGCCATTATGATGTACACTCCAATTTCTTATCGGAAATTGCTCCGAAGTCTAATTTCCTTTTGTTGAGTCCAACATTCTTCCTCTCATTCTCCTGTATTCCTTGTGACTAACACTCCTTCAACACTATTTCTTCTCTGTTCTCCCAATCCTGTATCTTGCTGCTGTTTTTCCTGTCCTTGCAACTTATTCTCTTGTGTGTCCTTCTTTGTTGATTCCAGTGCTTACTCTTTGTTCACTGCTTTCCTTCTAATTATAGTCTAGTCAGCTACTTCAGTGGCAATAGTACTACTTATATTTTGCTGCACAATAAATCAACACAAATGTAGCTTAAAATAACATAGTTATTATCTCATAGTTTCCATGAGTGAAGACACCATAAAAAAAACAAACCTGAATCTCCTGTTTGGGTCTTAAAAGGCTGTACTGAGGGTATCTGTTGGACTGCAGTGCTCACTGGGTGCTAAGTCCCCTTGCAATCTTATACAGGATGTTTGCAGACTATGCTTCTTGTGTCTGTAGAACTCGTGGAGACTGTTTACAAGATCATCAGGAATATGTCTTTATAAAGGAATGCTTTTCTTTAAACATTTCTTTCGTTAGATCAAGACTAACCAACACAATTTCCCTTTTAATAAACACATAGTCAACGGATTACTAATCATGGGAGCAACATCCGACTAGAAGGTAAAGGGATTATACAGTGTGCATTCACAAGGACATGAGAGCCTTAGCAGCCATCTCCGAAGCCTGCTACCACAGACTCACTCTGTGTGAATGGACACCAACATTCATGACCGTTTTTCAACACCATCCAGATACCAGTGAGACTATCTCCAGCTGGACATACCAACCCACTTTACACCAACATGTGAACAGTATTGACTTAAAGGCAGAGGTAATCGGAAATAAGATAAAATAAAATAAAAATTTACAGCAAACAGGGAATTGAGTGACCAAAACTACCATAACTAAAAGTATACGCTCTTCCAAAAATGAAATACAACTTTAAATAAAAGAACATCATTGGGGGCTGGGTGGTAATGCACAGGGTTAAGAATACATGGCATGAAGCCAAGGGCTGGCTTAAGGATCTGGGTTTGAGCCTCCAGTTCCCCACCTGTAGGGGGGTCACTTCACAAGCGGTGAAGCAGGTCTACAGGTGTCTATTTTTCTCTCTCCATCTCTGTCTTCCCCTCCTCTCTCCATTTCTCTCTGTCCTGTCCAACAACAACAACGGCAATGGCAACAATAACAACAATGGCCACAAAATGGAAAAGATGGCCTCCAGGAGCGGTGGATTCCTAGTGCAGGCACCAAGGCCCAGTAATAACGCTGATGGCAAAAAGAAAAAAAAAAGGGGGGACAGAGGCTTGAACCCAGGTCCTTACATGTGGTGATATGTGTGCTTAACCAGGTATGCCACCTCCTACCCCATCATGCTTTTCTGTGGGGATGACATCCAACTTCCCCCTTTCACATGATGCTTTTCTTCATATTCATTACGATTCTTCTTTAAAATTAAAAACTTTACAACTTGTTTTTTTACTGACCTGTTTTATCAAATAAATATTGAATGCCTACAGCATTTTTCAAGTTGTGTTCCTACTGTTGTAGAAAGAGCAGCAGATAAATCAGATATTTTTTCCCCCTCTCGATGCTTACATTCAAATAGACAGAGGGACAAGTTAAAAAAAAAAGTCTCCACTGAACATGGGTGAAGCAATTACAGAAGCCAGACCTTCCACCTTCTGCACATAATGTCCCTGGGTCCATACTCCCAGAGGGATAAAGGATAGGAAAGCTATCAGGGGAGGGGATGGGAGATGGAGCTCTGGTGGTGGGAATTGTGTGGAGCTGTACCCCTCTTATCCTGTGGTCTTGTCAATATTTCCCATTTTATAAGTAAAAATTAAAGAAGTCTCCATCTAAATGAATTAGGATTAATTAAAAAGGCCTTTGTTTATTTTTTAGTGGTGGTGTGTTGTTAAAATTCGGAGGCTCCAGCTGGCCGGGCTAGCTTCACCGGCAGGTAACAGAGATGACCAGAGACATACGGCTGGGCAGGGAAGCTGTATTTCTTTATTCAGGAACAACGATTTATAAACTAAGACAAACTAATCACCAAACAGAATTCTGCTGCCTCTTTCCCCCCGCAGCAGCGCCAAGCACTCTCTAACTCTGCAACTCTCCAACTCTCCAACTCTGGAACTCTGGAACCCTCCCAGGGTTCCTTGGGGCGGGGCCAAGTGGGCCCGCGAAATTAGCAGGACTGATCCAATTTTCTTGGTGGGGGAGAGCTAGAACAACCCAATGTAAAGCATACAACAGTGGTGGTGCTGGGAAAGAGAACCAAGGTATCATGCGGCACATGCAGCACCAGGGTTCAAACAAAGAACCTCTTACTGTGAGCTCACTGCTTTATCCACAGTGCCACCTCCCAGCCCATTGAGAAATGAAATGCCATTTCATATGACAGCCCTTTCTTACCTTTTTAAATGTTACTTAAAGCTCTTTTTCAGTCGTTTTTTATCTATTTAAATGAGCTTCAGAATTTTTTTTTCTTCTTATTTAAGACTAAAACTTTCCCTTCCCACACTCCTGCTTCAGCTACTGTTCATTTCATTTACTTATCCTTTACACACATCTCTACTGTGGTTCTGTTCATTCAGTCCTTGTCTCCTTTTGATAAGGATTATTTGTCCCGTGGTCCAGGAGGTGGCTCAGTGGATAAAGCATTGGATTCTCAACCCTGAGGTCCCAAGTTCAGTCCTCAGCAACACATGTACCAGAGTGATGTCTGCTTCTTTCTCTCCTATCTTTCTCATGAACAAATACATTCTTAAAAAAAAGGATTATTTTTCCCTATTATTCTCATGACACTGTATTTTATCTTGGTTGTTTATACTTTTTTGCCCCCAAGTGTAAGCCTTGCTTCAGTTTTTATTCCATTAATTAGTTAAAAAATAATATTTCCCCCTTCTCTCTTATGACTCATCCACAAGACTCCTTTTACATAGATTCCTTTTCTTACTTCTGCATGACTAAATTTTCTGTATTAAAGATTTACCTCAAATGTCACCTTTTATCCCAACTTGATTAAAAAGTGCCTCATGGCACTAGATATTTGTATTTATTTATTTTATTTTTTAATTTGTTCAGTATTTTACAATGATATTGAATTTAGTTTGTGACAATTTATTTTAATGTTCAAAGTGAGTCATGTTCAGCCAGTCTAAGTGCCTTCAAGTTGCCTTCTGTGCTAGTCTGATATTTTTCTAATTCTTTTTTTAAAAAATATTTATTTTATTTATTTATTCCCTTTTGTTGCCCCTGTTGTTTTATTGTTGTAGTTATTATTGTTGTTGTCGTTGTTGGATAGGACAGAGAGAAATGGAGAGAGGAGGGGAAGACAGAGAGGAGGAGAGAAAGATAGACACCTGCAGACCTGCTTCACCGTCTGTGAAGCGACTCCCCTGCAGGTGGGGAGCCGGGGTTCGAACCGGGATCCTTATGCTGGTCCTTGTGCTTTGCGCCACCTGCGCTTAACCCGCTGCGCTACAGCCCGACTCCTGATATTTGTATTTTTGAATGATAACTTTTAACTTTCCCAAGAGAGGAACCTTGGTTTTAGTGATTTTGGGACTTGTTTCCTAACGTGAAAGAGCTCTTTGCATATAATAAGCACTTATTAAGTGTTTAGTAGATGCATAGAGGACCACAGAAGTCACTCTCACTTCATTCGTAGGACATCATAAGACTAGCGCTGAAGAACAGTGTGTTACTTTGTCCTATAAACAAAAATATTTTAAAGAACTGATTTATTTAAAATGTGAAGCCATTCTTGAAAAAGATAGTTGAAACTGAAGACGTGCCATCACAGGACCAGAAAAGCAAATCATGTTATTAAATGATACATCTCTCCATTCCCACTTACTCATCACATTCCCCCCCCTAGTTGTTAGTAACCACTTTTTGAGTCAAATGATTGCCTGGGTCAGTGGTTCATTGTAAGAAATATGTTTGATGTATTACTCTAAACATGCTTTTGAAATTCTGTCTCTGCTGTCTGGTTTTACCTTCTGGCATTTGATATCCAGTTTCCTTGTCTGTCTGATATTAATTCAGACGGGTTGGAAAGAAGTTATTCTGAGTGCAATGCAAAAGTTTTTTGAGTTCAGTATATAAAATAAATACTGTGACTTGACGCCTGGTAAGATAGCTTACTTGGGGGCGCGGGGGATGGTGCCTGCTTTGCTGAGCATGACTCCGGTTAGAGGTAGACGCACACAGTGCACTGGGCAAAGTTGTACTGTGGTGTTTGCTTCTTTTACTTACTATGTTCCAGTTATAGTGATCTTTCTGTCTCTAAATATTGTAAGCTTTGCCTTAATTTTTTTTTCTCTAATCACAATGAAGTTTTTTTTTTTTTTTTTTAACTATTTTATTGTGTTGCAAAGAAAGGTTTCCCCTAGATTTCCAAGTACCTACCTCAGGTCTTCGATAAACTATAGTAACTTCATAGAGGTCTCTGTTTACCTACTAATTGAGCAGAGCCCTGTGATTCTGTTTCATTTTCTTCATATACCTTACAATTTCTTGATATTTTCCTAGTTGTTTTCATGGGAATGTACCACACACTAAAATTCAAGCTTCATGAAGCTTAACTGTATCTGTCTGGTTCATTGCTTTGTCTCCTGTATCTAGAACTATAACTGGCACCTAGTAGGTGTAACATCAGAATTTTCAAACAAATGAGTGAATAAATGAATCGACACTAAAAGAAATATTAGCTTTCTTATCCCTTCTCATCTTTTTACACTTTATCTAAGAGTGGGACAGTGCCTATAAAGATGAGACTGGGAAATATCACAGCACCATAAAGGAAAAAAAAAAAAGCTAAAACAAAACAAAACCAACTCACAGTGATGAGAACTACATCAAAGGAACAGAGGTGTTGAATGTAAGAGCTCTAATAACCAAAACGAAATGATTTGAACAACTAGATGAAGTAATACTGGATTATAAGCAAAAGTATAAAATAAATCTGTGTAGATGGCTCAATAACTTATAAATACATAAGGAACGAAAGCAAATCTGTGGATAATTAAGCAAATTATATAGACACTTCACCTTCAAGGAGGATCACAGCTCTTGTCAACTAAAATGAAGAAGTAAAACCAAGGAAAGCTCTAGTGATTACCATTGATTGAGTTTATTTGGAATTAATGGAAGAATTGCACTTTGGAAGACATGTTGTAGCAAGGGACACATGAATCTGTAGAAGGTTTGGGGTCAATTGTATATATGAAGAAAGAATACTAAGAGGGATAAGCCAAGCCAGAGTTTAAACAATAGTCTAGTGTTCTGAGAATGGGAATATTCACTGGTCAGAAGGTAAGTCGCAGTCTTGTGTAAACCAAGCATTTACAGGAAACGAGTGTCAGTTCTTGAGTTCTGTTCTGAAGATTATGTACGAAACTTTCCAGTTCTTGTTCTCTGGTTCCATTTTTAGACTAAAATACGATTACATTCCCCAACCCTCTAAGTGTGGGCTATTCATGGTACCGACTTTCTGTAGAGTACACTGTGGGAAGGAGAAGACAAAGTGTGGTCATTTTCTTTTCACAGTGGAGAAGCCTGGTGAAATGACCTCAGCCAGGTTATCAAGGTCAACACTGAAGGTGATAGGTTAAGGTGATGGTAGTTTGTATCTTTGATTTGATTTATTTGAAATGACACTTTACTTTCGTTCTCTTCCTTCCAAAAACCGACAAGCTCAGTCAACTTATAAGAAACAACAACAGAAGAAACAAAATGTCCCAATAAAAAAGTAAATACACACACACACACACACACACACACACACAGTTGAGAAATGCTTAGTACTCCCTTTATTTATTGATTTTTTGAAATTATTATCTTTACTTATTTGTTGGATAGAGACAGCCAGAAGTTGAGAGGGAAGGGGGTATTGAAGGGAAAGAGAGAAAGAGAGACACCTGCAGTCCTGCATCACCACTTGCAAGGAGGAGACTGGAGGCTCAAACCCGGGTCCTTGCACATTGTAACATGTGCACTCAACCAGGTGCGCCACTACCTGGCCCCCTCTAATTAGTATTCCTTCCGAACCAAGAAATACACGATAAACTATGTGGAATTGTCTCTGTCGTCTCACAATCTTGTTAATCATTATTAATCACTAATAAATTTTAAAAAGAAATATATGATAAACTATTACAGTTAAGAAGAGCCTAACTTTTATATATGTCATTTTAAACTGAGTAATCAGAATTATTCATCTTTTTCCCAATGTGTTTTATGCTCTGCTAAGCTCCACCCTCAAAATAAGATGTGAGACTGAACCTGCAGGTTTTAGACTTTGGCTAGAGGGGTTTCACCTTGTCTTAAACTTTCACTGCATCATTTCTCCATCCTGGTAGTTCTAAATACTTGTGGACACTGTTTCTCTTATGTTTTTATATACTGCATTCATAAATCTTCTAGGTAATAATAATAATAATAATGGAAGAGCCTAACAAAGTGATGACTAAATATATAAGATGGCATCATGGTGCCAACCGGACCTCCCTGGGCAGACAACCCCACTAATGTGTCCTCGAGCCCTATCCTACCAGGGAAAGAGAGAGACAGGCTGGGAGTATGGATTGACCTGTCAACACCCATGTTCAGCAGGGTTTTTTGTAGTTTTGTTCTAAAGTTAAAAAAAAGGTACCTCTAATTTACAATCTTTTGATATAGGTCATCCCCATTAGAATTTGGTGATAGCTTATTGTAGCTTTGATTAACATTTTATTTTTTAAAAATTATTTATTATTGGATAGAGTCAGAGAGAAATTGATAGGGGAGGGGAAGTTAGAGAGGGAGAGAGACAGAGAGACACTGCAGCTCTGCTTCACCACTCATGAAGCTTTCCTCCTAAAGGTGGGGACCAGGGGCTTGAACTTGGGTTCTTGCACACTGTAATGTGTGTGTTCAACCAGGTGCACCACTGCCTGGCCTCCTGAAAGTTTACTGATTTGTTTACCTTTGTTCTAGTTCCCCTTATTAATGGAACTGAGTTTCCTTATACATCCAGTGATAAGATCCTGGAGTCTATCACTTATGTTTTCTTCTATGTATTTTATTATTCTGCTCCCTACTTCGGAGTCTTTAAGTTGGTGCTAGTAGTTTGTACCTACATCATTGTTAATCTGAGTAATTAGAGAGGGTTGCTTTTGAGATGGAGTCTTGTTTTCTTCTGTTTCACATTATTATTATTATTATTGTTTTTTTCTTCTTCTTTTCTTTGTGCGTTCCCTTGGGGGATGACTTAACATACTTCCTTTATTTTCTTCTTCTTTTTTAAAAATTTATTTATTTATTTATTTATTCATGAGAAAGATAGGAGAGAGAGAGAGAGAACCAGACATCACTCTGGTACATGTGCTTCCGGGGATTGAACTCAGGACCTCATGCTTGAGAGTCCAGTGCTTTATCCACTGTGCCACCTCCCGGACCACAACTTTAAGTACTTTCTATGGAGTCATGTCTCCAGCCAGGTTGTTCCTTTGACTGGAATCTCCAGTTCAACATATTTAGAAGTGGACTTCTATTCCTCCCTCCTTTTCAGTCATTACTATTTCTGATGGCTTTATTTTTATTAATACTTCCTATTTTTTCCCAAAAGATTTATTTATTTTTAAGAGAGGAGGAGAAAAAAACAATCAGAGCATCACTCTGGTACAGGTTATACCAGGGATCCAACTGAAGACCTCAGGCTTATCTGCTGCACCACCTCCCGGGCCGCTCTCTCAACACTTTCAAAGATTACCCAGTCATTGAGAAATCTAGGAGTTTGTTTGGCTTTTGTAATATCCTCTGGTATTCTCTTTTCTATTCCCTCTCCATAAATCTTTGACAATTTCCGTCTGTTTTGTTCCTAAAATACATATTTTTAAATTTTCCACTTCTGCTACTACCAAGTAAGCTTGAGCTATGATTAATTTATGTCTAAACCCTTTCAATATCTGTAACTGATATATTTTCTCTCTTCTTTCTTTTTAGTTAATTAATTTTTTGAATTTAATTGCAAATGCAGTAGGAAACTTCCCGAGTTTTTAGTAAAGTGGTGGTATGACAAGAAATGTGATTCAAAAAATGATTGCTCTGAATGATGTATGATAGTAACACCTTCAGAGGGTGGCGTGATCTGTCCTCTGTCAACCTTTCAAATTTCATTTCCTGTCTTTTTCTTGCCATTCTTCAATTACATTGGGCCTCTCTCTCTCTTTTCTCTCTCTCTCTCTTTCTCTCTTTCTTTCCTTCCATTCTCTTTTTCTTTCTCTTTCTTTATTGGGATTAATACTTTAGTTGACATTAAAATAAAGTAGTTGGTACATATGTAACATTCTCAGTTTTCCACATAACACTCTAACCTCCCACCTAGGTCCTCCTCTGCCATTATGTTCCAGAAACTGAACACCTTTCCCCCACTCCTCCCCCATACCTAGAGTCCTTTACTTTGGTGCAATACCATCATCTTTCTTTCTTTCCTTCTTTTTCCTTTGTGCCAATCTCTTTCCTGCCTTAGGACTTTAATACACATGCTTTTTTTTTTTTTTTTGGTTTTGTTTTGTTTTCATTACTAAAAAAAAAATTCCCCAGAAGCCCTATCCTATGAGGGAAAGACAGAAACATGCTGGGGGAATGGATTGACCTGCCAATGTCCATGTTTAGGGGAGAAGCAATTACAGAAGCCAGACCTCCTGCACCCCATAAAGAATTTTGGTTAATACTCCCAGAGGGATAAAGAATAGGAAAGCTTCCAATGGAGGGGAACAGAACTCTGGTGGTAGGAACTGTAATGGAACTGTACCCTTCTTATCTTACAATCTTGTCAATCATTATTAAATCACTAATAAAATTTTATTTATTTATTTGGTAGAGACAGCCAGAAACCGAGAGGAAGGATTAGAGAGGGACAGAGAAATAGAGAGACATCTGCAACAGTGCTTTACCACTCCAGAAACTCCCTTCCCACCCCCCACCCCTGCTGCAGGTGAGGGTTAGGGGCTTGAACCCGGGTCCTTGCACACTGTAACATGTGCTCCAGCAGGTGCACCACCACCCAGCCCAATTACATATTATTTTTGTTTTGAAATTTATCCTCCAGTTTCCTCTTCTCATAGCAGTTCCTATGATGTCTACTTGGTTTTTCTATTTCTTTTTAGTCAAGAAGTGGTAGAGCCACATGTTTTCATTTACTTATGTGCATGTAGTACTTGGTTTTATTCCTTGTACAACATTTATTGAATAAGCCAGTAATTGCTGTTGAGTAAACCAGTAATTACTAGTTCATTCATTCATTCATAAAAAATGACCAGAAACTCTACATTAGGCATTAAGAGAACATATGAAAAGTTTTATAGTATATAATTCTTTTTTTTGTATGTACACAGGAGTCTCCATTTTATTTTCTTTAATTTTTTTAATTAGGGAGATTAATGGTTTACAGTAAACAGAAGTTGTTGGTACGTGTGTAAAATTTCTCAGTTTTATGCAAAACACTCTCATCCCCAGCCTAGGTCCTTCTTCACCATCATACACCAGGGCCTGAACCCCCTCCCTCCACCCCTGCTTCCCCGCCATAGTCCTTTATTTTGGTGCAGTACAAAACTCCAGTCTAAGGTCTGCTCTGTGTTTTATATTCTGTTCTTATTTCTCAACTTCTGTTAGGAGTGAGATCACCCATATTCACCCTTCTTTTTCTGACTTATCTCACTTAACATGATTCCTTCAAGCTCCCTCCTAGATGATGTGAAAAGGTGAATTTGTTTTTCTTTTTCTTTTTTTTTATTTAAGAAAGGATTAATTAACAAAACCATAGGGTAGGAGGGGTACAACTCCACACAATTCCCACCACCCAATCTCCATATCCCACCCCCTCTCCTGATAGCTTTCCCATTCTCTATCCCTCTGGGAGCATGGACCCAGGGTCATTGTGGGTTGCAGAGGGTGGAAGGTCGGTCTGGCTTCTGTAATTGCTTCCCCGCTGAACATGGGCGTTGACTGGTCGGTCCATACTCCCACTCTGCCTCTCTCTTTCCCTAGTAGGGTGGGTCTCTGGGGAAGCGGAGCTCCAGGACACATTGGTGGGGTCTTCAGTCCTGGGAAACCTGGCCGGCATCCTGATGACATCTGGAACCTGGTGACTGAAAAGAGAGTTAATATATGAAGCCAAACAAATTGTTGAGCAATCATGGACCCAAAGCTTGGAATAGTGGAGAGGAAGTGTTAGGGGGATACTCACTGCAAACTCTAGTGTACTTCTGCTTTCAGGTATATATTTTGCAGTAGTTTACAGATACGTGTGAACATATGCTCTCTCTCACAGAAACTGGTGTATATCTAGGTTTTGGGACTTTGTTAGAAAGTGAACCACCTGAGATGGAATTAGAGTATACTATGAAAGGAAAGGTCTCACCCGAGTAATGAAGCTGAAGGGTTGTCATTCCACACGTGAAGTCTCTGGACACAGTCTGAAGTCTGACCCATCTTGGACAGAGCTAGAAGGAATTATGTTAAGTGAGCTAAGTCAGAAAGATAAAGATGAGTATGGGATGATCCCACTCATCAACAGAAGTTGAGTAAGAAGATCTGAAAGGGAAACTAAAAGCAGGACCTGACCAAATTGTAAGTAGGGCATCAAAGTAAAAACCCTGTGGTGAGGGGTAGACATGCGGCTTCCTGGGCCAGTAGGGGGTGGGAGTGGTTGGGAGGGATGGGTCACAGTCTTTTGGTGGTGGGAATGGTGTTTATGTACACTCCTAGTAAAATGTAGTCATATAAATCACTAGTTAATTAATACGAGAGGGGAAAATTAATTGTATGTCTCGAAGTTTTTCAAAACACAAGCTGAATCTTTTCAATATATAGGCTGTGTAATTGATATGCAGACTCTCTCAAAAGCCTAGACCAAGTAGATCAGAAGCAACCAATAGCACAGCTATATACAAGATACTGGGTACTGTACAGCAAACCCTAACAAAAGGACTTTTCAAAGTTAACCCAATTACCAAATAATGTGATGATAACATTAACTATCGATTGTCTTTTTGAACCATAAGACAGCAGGAACCTCACATCTCCACTATAGAGCCTCTACTTCCCCCAGTCCTGGAACCCTTGGCTAGGGCCCACTTTCCCGTATGCCTCTCCCAATCCATATCAAATAATATTGCATCTGCCGATCACAACCTAATCAACACAACGATTGCCACCTCACCATGCTTCACTTCAGACTGTTTACAGAGAATTTGTTTTTCTTAAGAGCTGAGTAGTATTCTAGTGTGTATATATATCACAACTTAGCCACTCATCTGTTGCTGTACACCTCTGTTGCTCCCACGTTTTGGCTATTACAAATTTTGTTGCTATGTACATAGGTGTACACAAATCTTTTTGGATGGATGTGTTTGCTTCCTTATCATATATCCTCCAGAAAGAAATTGCAAGGTCATAGGGTAGCTCCACTTCTAGCCTTCTGAGAGTTCTCCAGACTGCTCTCTATAGGGTTTGATGGGGGTTTGTATTAAATTTGTATATGACTCTGGTAGAATATTTATTTTGATAATTATAGTATATAATTCTTATTCTGAAATTATTTTTTCCATGCTCCATTTCTGGGAAGTCTAGTTAAGCAGCCATCAAGTGGGATCCAGGAATTCCTGAGGGAATGATACACAACTAGAACACTGGTTCTAGGTATCACTAAGTTTATGTCTCATAATTCAAATTGCCATACAAGGCAGACAGTAGAAGAACAGCAAGAATCAGGCAAATTAACGACTTTTATTTATCCAGAGGCAGACTAGTATTTTTCATTTAGGTGATGGGGTAACTTAATGGTATCACTGATGTTGACATGAACTTAGAAGAATGGTTACATGAACTTAGAAGAATGGTTGGAGATACACAAGGGGAAGAAGTGAGGCATAATCTGGTGTTTAGTCAAGTGCAGTTGGAGCCCAGAATATAGTTCAAGGACCATGAATGAAAGTATTACCAGCTTGGAGGCAATGGACCTTAGTTCTAGTCTTGTTTTCTCCGTTTTGCCTTTTCGACATGCTTATCAGCTTGGAGATGAAACTTCCTATTATTATAGCTTGAGCATCTGTTAGAGGTGAAACATGGTGACAGACACCATGGAGTAGTTTTGGGAAATAATCAAGATTCTGTGACTATGTCCTTTCCTTTAGGATACCCTTTGACCATCCTGTTAATCTTCAGACACGAAGAATATCAAGACTCACTTATCTAAAATAATAGTTTTGCGGTCAGAATAATTGCTATTAAGCTGAGATTGGCTTTTTTGTTTGTTTGTTTGTTTAGGGGGAGTCACATAAAGACAGCACTCCGAGTAAATTATATAGCATTCACATGATGGAATAATGAGCCCAAGTTTAGTGGGTGGGAGTACTGATCTAATGCAATATTTAGAATGAATATACAGTATGTGGTTATTAGCCTAAAAGTCACATCCTGCATTCTTTTGATTTGTGAAAAATATTTCACTAATTGCCAGGAAGCCCCTGATTTTTCATGTATAATCACGTCATAACTATTGACTTTCTTTCCTTTCTCCTGCCTTAAAATACATCCTTGTAAACAGTGGATTACTTTTAGATTTGTATCGCCCTTTTTAAACATTGCTTTGCTAAGTTTAGCTTCATTGCACTGTAGTTTTTTTTTAAATTTACTTATACCCTTTTGTTGCCCTTTTTAAAAATTTCTTTATTGGGGAATTAATGTTTTACATTCAACAGTAAATACAATAGTTTGTACATGCATAACATTTCTCAGTTTTCCATATAACAATACAACCCCCACTAGATCCTCTGTCATCCTTCTTGGACCTGTATTCTCCCCACCCACCCGCCCCCACCGCAGAGTCTTTTACTTTGGTGCAACATGCCAATTCCAGTTCAGGTTCTACTTGTGTTTTCTGTTCTGATCTTGTTCTTAAACTTCTGCCTGAGAGTGAGATCATCCCATATTCATCCTACTGTTTCTGAATTATTTCACTTAACATGAATTTTTCAAGGTCCATGAGAGATCGGCTGAAAATGGTGAAGTCACCATTATTTACAGCTGAGTGGTATTCCATTGTGTATATAGACCACAACTTGCTCAGCCACTCATCTGTTGTTGGACACCTGGGTTGCTTACAGGATTTGGCTATTACAAATTGTGCTGCTAAGAACATATGTGTTACACAGATCTTTTTGGATGGATGTGTTGGTTTCCTTAGGATATAACCCCAGGAGAGGAATTGCAGGATCATAGGGTAGATCCATTTCTAGCCTTCTGAGTGTTCTCTAGACTGTTCTCCACAGAAGTTTGACCAATTTACATTTCCACCAGCAGTGTAGGAGGGTTCCTTTGACCCCACAACCTCTGCAGCATTTGCTGCTGTTACCTTTTATCATGTATGACATTCTCACAGGAGTGAAGTGATATCTCATTGTTGTCTTTATTTGCATTTCTCTGACAATCAAAGACTTGGAGCATTTTTTCATGTGTTTCTCAGCCTTTTGGATCTCTTCTGTGGTGAATATTCCGTCCATGGCATCCTCCCATTTTTGGATGGGATTATTTGTTTTCTTGTTGAGTTTGGCAAGCTGTTTATATATTTTCGTTATTAGCCTCTTGTCTGATGTATGGCATGTGAAGATCTTCTCCCATTCTGTGAGGGGGTCTCTTGGTTTGGGTATTGGTTTCTTTTGCTGTGCAGAAGCTTTTTAATTTGATGTAGCCCCATAGGTTTATGCTTGCCTTAGTCTTCTTTGTAATTGGATTCATTTCCTTGAAAATGTCTTCAAAATTTATGCAGAAAAGAGTTCTGCCAATAGTTTCCTCTAAGTATCTGATAGTTTGTAGTCTAACATCCAAGTCCTTGAGCCACTTGGGATTTACTTTTGTATTTGGTGAAATACAGTGGTTAAGTTTCATTCTTCTGCATGTTTCAACCCATTTTTTCCAATACCTTTTGTTAAAGAGACTATGCTTTCCCCATTGAATAGTCTGGGCCTCTTTGTCAAAGATTAGATATCCATAGGAGTAGGGGCTTACTTCTGGACTCTCAATTCTATTCCACTGGTCAGTGTGTCTGTTCATGTTCTAGTATCAAGCAGTTTTGATTACAATGACTCTATAATACAATTTGAGATCTGGGAGTGTGATGCCTCCAGTTCTATTCTTTCTTCTCAAGATTGTTTTGGCAATTCTAGGTATTTTCTGGTTCCAGATAAACATCTGTAGCATTTGTTCTATTCTCCTAAAAAATGTGGTTGGTATCTTGATGGGGATAACATTAAATTTGTATATGGCTCTGGGTAGTATATTCACTTTGATGATGTTCTTCCAATCCATGAACATGGAATATCTTTCCACTTTTTTGTGTCTTTTTCAATTTCCTTGAGTGGTGACTCATAATTTTCAGTATACAAGTCTTTCACTTCTTTGGTTAGGTTTATTCCTAGATATTTGATTGTTTTTGCTGCTATAGTAAAAGGAATTGAATTCTGGATTTCATCTAATTCTAACAGTGTTTGCATAGAGGAATGCCACTGACTTTTGAATGTTAATTTTGTAGCCTGACACCTTATTGTATTGTCTGATGATTTTCAAAAGCTTCTTGCTGGATTCCTTAGGTTTTTCTCTGTATACTATCATGTCATCTGCAAACAGGGAGAGTTTGACTTCTTCTCTTCCAGTCTGTATGCCTTTAATTCCTTGCTTCTGCCTGACTGCTATGGCAAGAACTTCCAACACTATGTTGAATAGTAATGGTGATAGTGGGCAGCCCTGGCTAGTACCTGATCTGAGGGGAAATGGTTCCAGTTTCTCACCATTAAGTATGATACTGGCTGTAGGTTTGCTATATATAGACTCCACTATCTTCAGGAATTTTCCATCTATTCCCATTTTTTGTAGTGTTTTGATCATAAAGGGATGTTGTATTTTGTCAAAGGCTTTCTCTGCATCTATTGATATGACCATGTGGTTTTTGGTCTTGCTTTTGTTGATGTGGTGGATCACATTGATTGATTTACATATATTAAACCAACCTTGCATGCCTGGGATAAACCCCACCTGGTCATGATGAACAATCTTTTTAATATACTGCTGTTTCTAGTTGGCTAGAATTTTGTTCAATATTTTAGCATCTATGTTCATCAGAGATATTGGTCTGTAGTATTCTTTTTTGGTTGTGTCCTTGTCTGCTTTTAGTATCAAAGTGATGTTGGCTTCATAGAAGTTGTATGGGAATTTTAAAAATAGAGGTATTAGTTCTTCTTTGAAGGTTTTGTAGAATTCATTTGTAAAACCACCCGGTCTAGGACTTTTATTCTTGGGAAGGTTTTTGATAACTGTTTCAATTTCATTAGCTGGGATGGGTCTGTTCATGGTATCTAGTTCCTCTATACTTAATTTTGGAAGTCCATAGGTATCTGGGAAATCATCCATTTCTTCCATGTTCTCTAGCTTGGTGACATATAGAAGTCATAGAAATCTCACATGATATGCTGAATTTCTGAGGTGTCTGTTGTGATATGTTCTCTTTAATTTATGATCCGATTTATTTGGGTCTTCTCCCTTTTTTGTTTCGTGAGTCTGGCTAAAGGTTTGTTGATTTTGTTCATTATTTCAAAGAACCAACATTTACTTTCATTGATCTTTTGTGTGGTTTTCTTACTTTCAATGTTATTTATTTCTTCCCTAACTTTAGTGATATGTCATTCTGTTTGCTTTAGGGTTCCTTTGTTCTTCTTCTTCTAGGTCTTTAAGATGTACAATCAGGCTGTTTATTTGTGCTTTTTCTTGTTTCCTAATATGTGCTTGTATGGCTATGAACTTTCCTCTCAGTACTGCCTTAGCTGTGTTCCAAATATTTTGATAGCTTTTGTCTTCATTTTCATTGAACTCTCGAAACATTTTGAATTCTTCCTTGATTTCCTCTTTGACCAATACTTGTTAAGGAGTGTACTGTTGAGGTTCCACATTTTGAGACTATTACTAATTTTTTGTTGATTGTTAAGTGTTAGTTTAATTCCACTGTGGTCTGAGAAGATGCTTGGGATGATTTCAATGCTCCTGAATTTGCTGATGCTGTCTTTGTGGCCTAACATATGGTCTATCCTTGAGAATGACCCATGTGGACTTGAGTAGAATGTGCATTCCAGTTTCTTGGGATGAATGACTCTGAAAATGTCCAATAGTTCTAGTTTCTCTATCTCCTCATTTAGCTCCCTTATGTCTTTATTGATTTTCTGCCTGGATGATCTGTCAAGATGAGACAGTGGGGTGTTGAAGTCCCCTAGTATGACTGTGTTGCTGTTAATATATTGTTGTAGCTCTTTCAGTAGATGTTTGATGTATTTGATGACTCCTCATTGGGTGCATAGATGTTAATATTCTTAAGTTCTCTTGATTGACTGATCCTCTGAGCATTAGGTAGTGTCTGTCCCTATCTTTTTTAATTTTATTGATTTCAAAGTCTATCATGTCAGATATGAGAATAGCTATTCTTGCCCTTTTTTTTTTTTTTTGGGCCATTGACTTGTATAATAGTTTTCTATCCTTTCACTTTGAGTCTGTTTTTGTCTTGTTGAGTTAGGTGGGTTTCCTACAGATAGCATATTGTTGGGTTGTGTTTTCTGATCCATCTTCCTACTCTGTGACTTTTAATAGGTGAATTCAGGCAATTGACATTGATATCAAAGATTCAAGATATTTTAACGCTGTTCTTATAGATTTTTAGAGTGTTCTGGTGTATGGCCTATTTATGGTGGTCTGATTGTTTATAGGAGACCTTTCAGAACTTCTTTCAGGGCAGACTTGGTGATAGTTGATTCTTTCAACTGTTGCTTGTCTGAGAAGGTTTTTATGCCTCAATCTAGTCTGAATGACAGTGTAGCAGGATACACTATTCTTGGTTGAAAGCCTTTCTCATTGAGCACTTGATAGATATCTTGCCATTCTCTTCTGGTCTGTAGTGTTTGTGTGGAGAAGTCTGCTGCTAATGTTATGGGTTTTCCTCTGTAGGTGACTCTGTTTTTCTCTTGCAGCCTTCAGTATCCTTTATTTAACCTTACTCATTTCCATTCTTTTTTTTCCCTATCTTTCTCTCCCCCCTCTGTCTTCCCCATCTCTCTCCATTTCTCTCTGTCCTATACAACAACGAACAACATCAACAAAGGTAATAATAATAACTACAACGAGGCTACAACAACAAGGGCAACAAAAGGGGGAAAAATGGCCTCCAAGAGAGGTGGATTCATGGTGCAGGCACTGAGCCCAGCAATAACCCTGGAGGAAAAAAAAAAGAGTGCTGGTCATTCATTTTGGCCTGATCAGCACACTCCTGAAGAATGAAAAGAGTGAGTTGAGCTTCAGAAGGACCTGTCCATTAGGAAGTTTATGCATTCTTACCAAGTCAGAAAAGGTCAGGAAAGCCGCTACTGAAGGTGATAGCTGGGTAGCCGGATTTTCTTCACATCCCATTTTTCTTAGCTACTTTCTTTTTTTTTTTTTTTTTAAGATTTTATTTATTTATTTATTTACTTATTTATTATAATTTATTTCTTTATTGGGGAATTAATGTTTTACATTCAATAGTAAGTACAATAGTTTGTACATGCATAACATTCCCCAGTTTCCCATTTAACAATACAACCCCCACTATGTCATTTATCATCCTTCATGGACCTGTATTTTCTCCACCCACCCACCCCAGAGTCTTTTACTTTGCTGCAATACGCCAATTCCATTTCAGGTTCTACTTGTGTTTTCTTTTCTGATCTTGTTTTTCAACTTTGGCCTGAGAGCGAGGTCCATTTCCATTCTAAATATGATGTTTCTTGGTGTCTTTAAGTCTGGGTTTATGCTGTTTGGGACCCTCTGGGCTTCTTGAACCTTTATGTCTTTGATGTTGTCTAGATTAGAGAAGTTCTCAGTTATTATGTCCTGAAGAGTGCTTTCTTTGCCTCCCCCTTTTTCTTCCTCTGGTAAGTCTATAATGCATATATTGTTTCTTTTGAAGTCATCCCATAGGTATCTGTTGTTGTTTTCAGAGTCTCTTAATCTCTTTTTGAGATCTCTTACTTCTTTTTTAGTTATCTCTAATTTGTCCTTGATCTTGCTAATTCTGTCTTCAGCCTCATTTATTCTATTCTCTTTCCCCTCTACTGTTTTCTGAGTTAATCTGTTTTGTTACCCTGTTCTGATACTGTTTTAGATTTTTCAGCTAGTTGTGTTCTTAGCTATTTCAGCTTTCAGCTCTCTAATAACCTTGAGATAATTAGTGTTTTCTTCCAGAGTCTCATTTGTTGTTTCTGCATTTCTGATGACAATTCTTTTAAACTCTTTAGTCACTCCTGTGATTATTTTCTTAACTAGTGTTTGGATGTTGACCGTATTATTTTGGGCTTCACCTTTTGTGGGGCTTTAGCTGGACTCTTGTCCTGGTTCATGTCTCCAATATTTCTTCTTGTTGGTTTAACCATTCTATATAGTATGTTATGAGGTCCTTCTGTCATTACTTTTCAAGTTACTGATCACTCTTGCCTGGATTGACTTGTGTCTAAGTAAGGTAATTAAAGGGTTCACAGATGTGGAATTTGACAGTTGGTCCAATATTATTTTAATTCCTGAGTTGCAGCTTAGTGGTTTAAGAGCTTCTTGTTCTTTTTTCTTCCCTGTAGGCTATGAGAGCCTGAGGTCTTTTAAACTATAAGTAGGCTTCTTAGCTTAATCCCTCACTCCTGACCAAGAGATAAAGCAGGGTGTGGCAGAGATAATCCAGTGATTATGCAAAGAGACTCTCACCTTGAAATGCTAGGCCACTGAGGTATAGATCTTCTGAGTTTCCTGGTTAGTTCTCTGTCCCCTGGTGTCAGCACAGGGGCAGTAGCAGTGGAGACTCACAGTTGCATTTAGTGAGTCTTAGGCGAGTCCTCTCCTCCCTTCCGTCTTTTTGTTGGTGAGACTGGAGGTGGTGTCTCAACTGGTAATCTGCCAGACTGTTACCAGCCACTTAATCTCTCCCTAGGCTCCTCTCCATGAGCCAAATGTGTTTGCTCTCACCGGTTATTTGGTGGGTTCCTGAAGTTGTTCTAGTCCTGTCTTGTTTCAGTCCCAGGTGGTCTCCTTTGGTATTCCTAGTACACCTGGGAGAGGAGAGGAGAGGAGAGAAACACAGCTGCTGCTACTCTGTAGCCCCACCTCAGCTGCTATTCTCTTATTTAAAGTGAATGATGTGATCGAATAAAGAACCATGGTCATTTTAGCTGTTGCTTTTGTTGTTTTATTGTTGTAGTTATTATTGTTGTTGGATAGGACAGAGAGAAATGGAGAGAGGAGGGAAAGAGAGAGGGGGAGAGAAAGATAGACACCTGCAGACCTGCTTCACTTCTTGTGAAGTGACTCTCCTGCAGATGGGGAGCTGGGGACTCGAACCGGGATCCTTATGACAGTCCTTGTACTTTGCACTTTTTTTTTTTAAATACAATTATCTTCTTCCCCCAGTTTGGCCTCTGAGTAGTTACTGACAAATCATACTTTGCTTTGGATAACAAGTGGTGTAAAATCATCTCATTGGGAGACTATTAACACTCAAATGCTTTTTATTTTCATGAGTTACCACTGTTTGGAGGGGATTTGATATGGATTTCTCTTAAGAAATGGTTTGTAAGTGAGTTATAATCCTTCAAATTTACTCTACAAGGGGCAATATTTATTAAGTATATATTAAGCTAGTTTATCCAGGTAGGATTAGCAATAGAGATCAAAACTGGAAAAAAATACAATGGTAACCATGAAAAGAGGCATACAGGCTTATCTCCAGCTTTGAATTTAGCTCATAATTACTCATGATAAATATTGCATGTCAATCTGGGGTTTAAAGGATTATCTATGATCTCCTCATGTAATTTTTGCTGCTATTGGCTTAGTAACTATCAGTTGACTTTGGAAATTAGAAAACTGAAAGTAGTCTTAAGGTTCTTTGTTTGGAGAAAATTACTTTATTTAACATGATTTCTTCTTAAGAATCATTTTTTATTGGGGGGATTAATGGCTTAAAGTTGATAAATCAGTACAATCTCACATCTCTATTGTTATTATTATTATCTTTATTTATTTATTGGCTAGAGGCAGCCAGAAATCTAGAGGGAAGGGGGAGATGAGAGAGAGAGAGAAAGAGAGAGAGACAGAGAGAGAAAGAAAGAGACACCTGTAGCATTGCTTCACAGCTTGCATAGTTTCCCTCCTGCAGGTGGGGTGCCTGAAGTTCAAACCTAAGTCCTTGTGCATTGTAACATGTCTGTTCGACCAGGTGTGCCACCGCCCAGCACCCAATCTCACATCTCTCCACGGGGAGGGGACTCTGTTATCAGGCCCAAGGGTAAGAGAAAGATAGAAATCCCACGCAGGTCAGTAACAAACAAGCAGGTCAATAACATGAGTGGCTTCCAGCAGCACTGTAGTGCCTTCAAGAGTAACTTTGACCAGAATATATAGGAAAAGAACAAATATCTGTCATTTCAGAAGAAAAAAGAAAAGGTGAAAGTTTCATTCTTAAAAGAAAACAGATTTGAGAAAGTTTCCTCAATTTTAGGAACAGTCTTCCTGGGAAGGTAATTGCTATTATATCCTTGGCATCATTTTACCTGACTGTTAAGAATAATAATGGGAAGGTAGACCTGGGAGGCAAATTTAGAATAATTTACTATTTTGCGAACTGTGTTGTGTTTATCTTGCCTAAGGTGGCGTTTCAGGTCTGCCCCTGATTCACCCAGAGTACTTGGGGTGCTATCTGCTTACATACTTGGATTTCAGGTATTACTTGATACCAGAGTTAGATCTTAAAGGTTAGATCAGATGCCCTGTATTTTATAGAAAAGTCAAATTAGTGATGTATACCTATAGTTAAACTTACTTATAGTTTGACCCAAATTAAAAGCCATTAGTCTGGACTTCCCAACCACTGTGATTTTACTACAAAATGTTGATTTGATTTTCCATTTTGCAAGACATAGAAGTAAAATGGTGATTAGCACTGGGCAGCCCCAGGCAGCCCTGGAATGCTCCATGGTTCAAATGCCCAAGACCAGATGGAGGTCCAGAAGTCGATGACTCAAAGTTTATTAGTTTTGCCACCTGGGAAGTATAGCCAAGCCAGCTGCCATAAGGCAGTTTCAATTTCAACAGAGCAGTAAATGAACATAAAAGTGACTATAAATCCCAAGAAGAAAGTAAAAAGCGATGGCTGGTGTAGCAAGACTCATCCAGACTGTTTTTTTTCCTGACAGCCCTTATAGAAGACACAGCTGCCACACCAGGCAGCGGGCAACAACAGGTTACACTATCTGGACCTGGGAAATCACTTCTTGAATGATTGCAGGAATTACTTTCAATTTGAGATATGTATGAATTGCTGGTTTGCTAGATTTTCACCCATATTAGAAGATTAGCATAAAAAAACAAGCAATTGTTTTTTTTTTTTTGGGGGGGTTGTATTGTTATATGGAAAACTGAGAAGTGTTATGCATGTACAAACTATTGTATTTACTGTTGAATGTAAAACATTAATTACCCAATAAAGAAATAAAAAAATAGATCTATGTACACCTATATTCATAGCAGCACAGCAGTTGTTTTAAGTTATAGGTCATTAGTTGTTTTAAGTTATAGGTTGTTAAAATTCGGAGGCTCCAGCAGGCCGGGCTAGCTTCATGGGCAGGTAAGAGAGACTTGGGAACACATGGCTGGGCAGGGAAGCTGTATTTCTTTATTCAGGAACAACGATTCATAAACTAAAGCAAACTAATCACCAAACAGAACTCTGCTGCCTCCCTCCCCCATGGCAGCGCCAAAAACTCTCCAACTCTGAACTCTGGAACTCTCGCGGGGTTCCTTGGGGCGGGGACAAGCGGGCCCGCGAAACTAGCAGGACTGAACCAATTTTCTTGGCAGGGGGAGAGCTAGAACAACCCAATGTAAAGCATACAACAATTCCCCCTTTTCTTTTTAACTAAATGACCACAGTATCAGGGGTGTGGGGTGAACAGAAACCTATATCATACAGGCATTTTTAAAAAAGAAACTGGCACAAACATGGAGAAACATGTAAGCAAGTAACAAGAACCATTGTGCTGTCAAGGGAAGGCCTGAGGGGGCCATTTTTTTGCCTCTGTGGGCAAAACTTTATCAGCTTAAAAAAAACCATTTCTTGCCTCTGGGGGGCGTACTTGCCTCGACAGGCATTTGTATGGGGGTGGGGAATGGCCTAGAGTCCCAAAGGCAGCTGGCTGCAATTTACTTACTATGAAACAAAACTTGTCATTAGCATAACCATAGCGCAATCTAACGTTTTTAATAGAGAAGGAATTTGAGGCTTTTACATATCAACAATGTCTTTTTAACCTTTTGTTACACCCATTCAGATGGAGACACACCCTAGGTGTGCGCAGGAAAGGAAACCTCAGGCATGAGAATAATTAGCATAGCCATTGTGTAATCTACCATTTCTAATAGAGAAGGTAATGGAGAGTTTTACATATCAACAAGTCTATTTAACCTTTTGTTACACCCATTCAAGATGGAGACACACCCTAGGTGTGCGCAGGTCTTGTTTAGACCAACTTAGTTAAAATATATTGATTGTTAACTAATTTTTACCTCAGACTTTAAATGTAAGTTAATTTTATCTTTATGAGGATTACGTTGAAAACCTTTTTCATTTAACTTTGCCTAGAAAAAATTTAGCCTTAAAGTTACATTCTTAACCTTAAAGTTACTGTTTACCAAACTTTAAACACACACATAAACATGGTCATTAATATACAAGGAGAGAAACCTTTGTTACGAAGACATGTCATTTTAAACACGAATTTAGATCTCTACTGTCTTAGTTGTTGGGGGGTCACCATCCGGAGGTGGCCTCCCGCGCAGCTCCACTTCAAGGAATTGCAGGTTGCGATCTCTGCACGAATCTCTGCGTACTCCAGCTTGTCTGCCTTCAGACCGGAGCTGAGGATCTCGGCTAGGGTGCCCAGTTTCGGCAGGGAACCCGGGGGGTCCGGGAGGTCCAGGATCTGTATAGAATTCATAGCCCGAGGGCGGGCAGGCCAGCTTTGTAGAAGGCGTGGGCCGAGGTGCCCTGGGGTGGCGGCCATGATAGGCCGCCGCGGCCCTGCCCCATGGCCCTGTCATATCTGCTTCCCTGTTCCATGGCCCTGCCATGTCTGCTGTCCTGCTTGCAGTGGCCGAGCAGCGTGGAGGGATCCCGCATCCAGTGTCTTGCGCCACGCGGTGGAGAGCCGGCTTTTGTGGGCTGGCCTCGGGCTCTTGCGTGTTGGGCGCCATTTGTTGTTAAAATTCAGAGGCTCCAGCAGGCCGGGCTAGCTTCACGGGCGGGTAACAGAGACTGGAGGACACGTGGCTGGGCAGGGAAACTGTATTTCTTTATTCAGGAACAACGATTTATAAACTAAACCAAACTAATCACCAAACAGAACTCTGCTGCCTCCCTCCCCCGTGGCGGCGCCAAGAACTCTCCAACTCTGGAACTCTGGAACTCTCGCAGGGTTCCTTGGGGCGGGGACAAGCGGGCCCGCGAAACTAGCAGGACTGAACCAATTTTCTTGGCAGGGGGAGAGCTAGAACAACCCAATGTAAAGCATATAACAATTATAAGGCTACTTAGTTTTTTTTTAAAAAAATCTTTATTTATTGTAGAGGGACAGCCAAAAATCAAGAGGGTAGGGCTGACAGAGAGGGAGAGAGACAGAGAGACTCCTGAAATACTGCTTCACCACTTGCAAAGCTTTCCTCCTGCAGGTGGGGACTAGGGGCTTGAATCCAGGTCCTTGTACATTATAACATGTGTACCCAATCAGGTGCGCCACCACGTGGCCCCCTTACTATTTTATTTCCTGAAAAATATAGACTATTATAAGTACTCATTTTCTCTCTCCCTCTCTTCCTCTCTATTTCTTTAAATTTGATAGGGCAGAGAGAAATTAAGAGGGAAGGGGGAGAAAGAGAGGGACAGAGAAAGATAGACACCTGCAGACTTGCTTTACTGCTCATCAAGTTTCTCCCTTTCAGGTGGGGAGTGGAGGCTTGAACTCAGGCCCTTGAGCATGGAACTGTTTGCTATCAACTGGGTGTGTCACGGCCAGGTCTCTACTCCACATTCTTCTCATTTTCATAGTTCTGAGTCCTTTTGATATAGCAGATAAGCTTGCTGTGTTGGATCACCAAGTTATTAAGTCACTGTCCTTATGTTGGATTGAATTTTTGGAGGTTTTCAAGAGCAATATAAGGGGCTGAAGGGGTGGTACAACCAGCAAAGCACAGAAGTTGCCAAGTTCAAGCCACTTGTCTCCCCCCTGCAGGGCAGAAGCTTCATGAATGTGGGAGCAGTACTGCAGGATTTCTCTCTGTCCCTCCTTCTCCTCCTCTCTCTCCTTCTCTCCCTGTTTTTGTCTCTGTCCTAGTTATAAACGAATAAATAAAAGTAAAGAAAGAAATGGATATAAACTACTACAAGAGTCAGAGGCTGACTCTTAGGATTTTAGATGACCCCTCTAAGAGGAGGTTTGTGTTTCTTCGAAACTGAGCATAGTAGAATAATGACAGTATGGGGCTAGGGCCAAATTATGAAAGTTACAGCATTTTTTGTTTAATTGGGGATGATTCATTAATGAATAAAAAAGTCAATTAATCTTGATTATCTACATTAGAGTGCTTTGGAAAGCAAGTCACGGAAAATTTTGTTAAACTTACAAACAAATGCAGATTCATTATGGTTATTATGTGCAATGAGGTTTGAGAATGTGATTTTTTTCTTATCATTTACTCAGTTTCTTTGTGATGACACGTTCTTTCTTTTCAGTTTCTGTTTTTAAATCAAAGCATTATCGTGCCAACACATAACTTCAGGCATACACCACTAAAAATCTGCATGTGTGTCCCCTTTGTCTGGGTTTACACCACACCTCTCCGTCATTCCAACAGTTTTCCCTCTTCCTTTTTGATAACCTTTTTGCATCATTTTGATGGAAAAAGCATAGGGACATAGTGGAGAGGAGGGAAGAAATGTGTTAGGAGCTGGTATATTTTGTTATAACTTTGAAATCAACATCTAGATCAAAGATCCTACTGCTGGGTCAGCCTTTACACGATCTGTTCAGGAGCTGTTTCTGTGTTTATTTATTTATTTTTCCCAGCTGATCATGAATCGGTACTTAGTTTCATGCAGTAATGTAAGATAAGCATGGATGCTTGTGTATTTGCTGTCTTGTCAGTTTCCTGTTCCTCTTTTAGAGTAACATGAAGTGAAATAAAATGTGAGCTTTTCATTCTGTAGCCTTTTAGCTGTGAGTATAGATAAACTTTTGTTTTGTTTTGGTAGGTAGCGTGTTTGACCCAGGTAGCTGCTAATTATCTTATTAGTCAAGAGGAAGCAAAGCGTTGGGGCACGGCTCACGGCAGTATTGTTCCTTACCAGGTAAGAGTGTATCTATCAACCTAGAGTTGTATGTTGTAAGTTTGAAGAATTACTTTCTTCCTTAAAAAAAATCAAACTATTCTGTCATATACCGTTGTCTGACTATAACAGGATTCTATTGTTCACGTTACACTCTGTATTTTTGCACTTTTCTGCACTGGAAGATTAGTAATAAGACACTTAAATGGATCACAGGAACTTGCTGAAAATGAGTGTGTTTGCATTCATGTGATGAATTGCTTTTTAAAAAATTTCATCCCTAAAGAGGCATTGAATGTAGCCATTTTATAAAGGTTTGTTCACCATATCATTTATAAACCAAATGTTACCTACGCCAACTGATAATATTCTCACAGAGTTGGAGTAAGATGAAAATTTGCATGTGATGGATCTTCAAAACAGATGGTTCAGGAACTGCTGTTCTTTATTAAGTGTCTAAACATGTTCTCAGAAATTCTTGACTTTGGCTAGTGTGATGAATATGTGAAGGAACTGTTATCTTTCAAAAATAAAAACAAAAACAAAATCTCTCTTTTCCAAGCCTCTAACCTTTGCTTAACCCATCTGTACCTTATTTTACTGTGTTTTTTGGACCGTTTGTACTGTGCTGTTACTGTAAGAATAGAGGGCTTTTCTCATTGTTATTGGATCTCTTCTCAACCTAACAGAAGCACATAGTAGGCACTGTATTTCTATTGAATACTAGAGTGAATTTTACCGTAGTCCTTCCAGCTCTCATGCTCTTGATAGGACACAGAAAAAGCAGCATATTCTTTCTGCCATGAGATTCATCAAGATCACTTGTCATCCTTTTAATTCTGAAAGAGTTACAATCTTGGAGCAAACTATAGCTTTTTTTCCCCATTAAAAAAAAATACAAGCTTGAGGAAAGCTGTAATATAACTCTAACAATGCAAATATAGACTTTAAAAAATCTAATTCTACTTACAGTCCATTTAAACCTATGCTATGATTTCTCTTAGAAATGCTTTTATGGGGCCGGATGGTGGCTTACCTGGTTGAGCGCACATGTTACAGTGCACAAGGATCAGGTTCAAGCCCCCAGTCCCCACCTGTGAGTGGTGAAGCAGGGCTGCAGGTCTCTCTCTCTTTCTCTCTCTCTTTCTCCCTCTCTCTCTCTCTCTCCCCCCTCCCTCTCTTTCTCCCTCACTCCCTCCCCTCTCAATTTCTGGCTGTCTCTAGCTGATAAATAAAGGTAATTAAAAAAATGCTTTTTTGATATTAGCCTTTTCCTTGTCATTTTACGGGGGGTAGTGGTTTATACGCGGGTACAACTTCTCATTTCCCTGTGACAGGTGTCTGCAGCACACTCTTACCCCAACATAGGTCCTTCCCTACCGTCCTGCACCAGGACCCAAAAGCTACTTCTAGCACCCCCCCCCCCCATTTCCCATTGTCCTTCCCAGAGTCCTTTGCTTTGCAAACCCAGTCCAAGTTTTACTTTGTGTTTTCTCTTTATGTCCTTGTTAAGTTCTACCTAGGAGTGAGATCATCTGGTGTACATCCTTCTCTTTTTGGCTTATCTCACTTAACATGATTCCTTCAAGCTCCATACATAATGCGGCAAAGGAGATGGCCTTATCATTTGTAACAGATGAGTAGACTTCCATTGGGTATATGTACCACAGCTTTCCTAACCACCTACCTGTCTTTGGACACCTAGATTGCTTCCAATAGAACTGCTTTTTATATTGAATTAATTAGTTTTGCCACTAGGGTTATCACTGGGGCTTGGTGCTGGCACTATGAATCCACTGCTCCTGGTTGCCATATTTTTTCCTTCCTTTCTATTTTATTTGATAAGATAGAGAGAGAAATTTAGAGGTGTTGGGGAGGTAGAGAGAGAAAGATAGATACCTGCTGACCTCCTGAAGCACCCCCAGCAGGTAGGGAGCTGGGGTTCATACCTGGGTGCTTGCACATAGTAATGTATGCCCTTTTTTTTTAAAAAAAACTATTTATAAAAAGGAAACATTGACAGGGGTTGGGTGGTAGCACAGCAGATTAAGCGCATGTGGTGCAAAGTGCAGGGACTGGCATAAGGATCCAGGTTCGAGCCCCTGGCTCCTTACCTGCAGGGGAGTCGCTTCACAGGCGGTGAAGCAGGTCTGCAGGTGTCTATCTTTCTCTCCCCCTCTCTGTCTTCCCCTCCTCTCTCCATTTCTCTCTGTCCTATACAACAACAAGGACATCAATAACAATGATAATAATAACCACAACAATGGTAAAACAACCAGGGTAACAAAGGGGAAAAATGGCCTCCTGGAGCAGTGTATTTGTGGTCCAGACACTGAGCCCCCGAGCCCCAGCAATTACCCTGGAGGCAAAATAAAAAAAAAGGAAACATTGCCAAAACCATAGGATAAGAGGGGTACAACTCCACACAATTCCCACCACCAGAACTCCGTATCCCATCCCCTCCCCTGATAGCTTTCCTATTCTTTATCCCTCTGGGCATATAGACCCAAGGTCATTGTAGGATGCAGAAGGTGGAAGGTCAGGCTTCTGTAATTGCTTCCCCACTGAACATGGGCATTGACAGGTTGATCCATATTCATTGCGTTGATTAGGTTGGGATCAGTGGATGCAATATCATTTGGTATGAATTGAGAGAAGCATGCAGGAAAGTGAGCCCCACCCTAGAGGTTCCAGGACTGGGGGAAATATTGGCTCTATTGAGGAAGTGGGAGGTTCCTGCTGTCTTAGGGTTAAGAAGACAACAGATAAGTTATTGCTATAATCACATTATTTGGCAATTGGGTTAACTTTGAAAAATCCCTTTGTTGTATCATACACAACATCACCATAATTTATGTCCTTTGACATTATTTGTATATAGCTGTGCCACCAGTTCCTTCTGTTCTCCCTGGTCTAGGCTTTTGAGAGAGTCAACATATCAAAGACTCAGCCTATGTATTAAAAAGACTTGGTATGTGCTTAAAAAGTTTGAGACATACAGTCAATTTCCCCCCTCTTGTATTAATTAAATAGTGATTTATATGACTACAAATTAATAGGAGTGTACATAAACACTATTCCATCTTGGATGGAGCTAGAAGGAATTATGTTAAATGAGCTAAGTCAGAAAGATAAAGATGAGTGTGGGATGATCCAACTCATAAACAGAAGTTGAGAAAGAATAACAGAAAGGGAAACTTAGTGTTCCGTGAGGTGGCGCTGTGATAAGGCTTTGGACTCTGAAACATGAGGTCCTGAGTTCGATCCCCGGCAGCACATGTGCCAGAGTGATGTCTGGTTCTTTCTCTCTCCTCCTATCTTTCTCATTAATAAATAAAAATAATTAAAAAAGTAAAGGGAAATTCAAAGCAGGATTTGACTGAATTTGGAGTGGGGCACCAAAGTAAAAACCCTGGATTGAGGGTGATGGTGAATGTTTGGCTTCCGGGGGGTGGGGGGCGGTGGATGGGATGGGACACAGTCTTTGGGTGGTGGGAATGGTGTATTCTCTAATTCCATTCCAGGAGGTTCACTTTCTAACAAAATCCCAAATCCTAGATATAGACTAAGTCCTGTGAGATAGAGCATATGTCCACATGTATCCATAAACTAGGGCAAAATATATACCCGAAAGCAAAAGTACACAATAGTCTGCAGTGAGTCAGTATAAAGTTCCTAATGAAATAGTGTCTAATTGAACTTTGATACCCTCCTCACCTACTCGCTATTACAGTTCTCTCGCTCACTCCAAAGCTAACCTCATCAAAGCAAGGACTGAAACTTGTGTGCTTTACCATGTGTCCCACTGTGTGGCACTTTGTATAATAATTTTCATTTTTTAACAAATCTTTTATTATTACTATCTTTATTTATTGGTTAGAGACAGCCAGAAATGGAGAGAGAAGGAATGATAGAGGAGAGGGACTGTGTTGTGTAATTCTAGATGGTATTAATCTAAAATATGATCTTGCAGGGGCCTTGGTGGTTACACACTGGGTTAAGCGCCCATAGTGCGAAAACAGGAACCCGCTCAAGGATCCTGGTTCAAGCCCCAGGCTTCCCACCTGTAGGGGAGTCACTTCACAAGTGGTGAAGCAGGTCTGCAGGTGTCTATCTTTCTCTCCCCCTCTCTGTCTCCCCCATCTCTCTTGATTTCTCTCTGTCCTATTCAACAACAATAGCAGTAACAACAAGATAATAAAAACAATAACAACAACAAAATAGAAAAGATGGCCACCAGGAGCAGTGGATTTGTAATGGAGACACTGAGCCCCAACGATAACCCAAGAGGCCAAAAAAAAAAAAAAAAATCCTGCTATAGAAGTGGGTTAAAATTCTCATCTATAGGAGCAAATGAAGGGCTCTTTTTTGTGTGTTTTCAAATGACTTTTGATAAATCGATACAATATTTTGACCCCCTATGGAGCAGGAATTATTTTAGTTCCAGATGTCTTTCAGGTGAATGAGAGCTGGTCCCTTGACTTCAAGAAATGTAAAGCAATACAGCAGGCACAGCTGGGAGAGTTTGAGTTTTGGAGTCAGATTTGGGCACTTGGTTCTGGCACTTGTTTGTTGTGAAATTTTATAAGTCTTTTAATATTCACATTGTGAACATCTTTCTCTAGAAAAGCAGAAGAGTTACTTCCATGTTTATTGAAGGAGGTTTAAGTATGGTAGTATGTGCTGTGGATTTTTACAGTATCTGATTTTAATCATTTCGTAAAAGGCGACTCCTGAGCTGGGCAGGTGACTCAACAGTAGCGCACAGGCCTTCTGTGTGAACCTTTGGATTTGAAGCCCAGCACTGCTTAAAATTAAGACAAACAAAAACAAAACAGTGTAAGTGATGAAGTCTTGCTGTAGTTGAATAAATACTTGTAACTTTGTAAAACTGTGAAATAGTTTTTATGAAAATTATCTATGGGGGCCAGGCAGTGGAGCACCTGGTTAAGAACACACATCACAGTGCCCAAGGATCCTGGTTCCCACCTGCAGGGGGACAGCTTTATGAGTAGTGAAGCAGGGCTGCGGTTGTGTCTCTGCCTCTGTCCCTCTCTTATCTTTCCCCTCCCCTCTCAATTTATCAAATAAATAAATAAATATTTCTCCATGTATTTTCAATTTCTTTCTTAGTGTAATCTAGCTTCTTTATTCCTTTCTATTTTTTTTTATTAGTGATGTAATAATGATGGACAGGACTGTGGGATAAGAGGGGTACAGTTCCATACAATTCCCACCACCTGAGGTCTGTATTTCATCCCCTCCATTGGAAGCTTCAGAACTATTTATTCTTTATCCCTCTGGGAGTGTAGACCTAAGATCTTTATGGGGTGCAGAAGGTGGGAGGTCTGGCTTCTATAATTGCTTATCTGCTGGACGTGGGCATTGGCAGGTAGATCCATATCTCCAGCCCATCTCTGTCCTTTCCTAGTGGGGTAGGGCTCTGGAGAGGTGGGGTTCCAAGATATGTTGGTCGTTTGCCCAGGAAAGTCAGGTTGGCGGCATGGTAGCATCTGCAACTTAGTGGTTGAAAAGCATTAAGATACAAAGTAGAACTAATTGTTTAGAAATCAGGAATGTAAAGGTAAGAATAGAGCAGATGAGATTTGGGGTCTTCATGTTGGAAGAAGCAAGGAAGTCTATTTCAGGTGTATTCTAAGGGGCCCGTGACTACTAGTTTTTCCCTGAGCCTGACAGCTAACATGTAGGGAGGCTAAAAGTATTGCCTGGGAGGATGGTATCAGAGTTGGAAATAGGACTAGAAAGTTGGACTAGGGCAGAGAGTAGCTCTCAAATATGGAAAAAGTGTATAAATACTGGTAACTGTAAACTCCATTGACCTGACCTACGGCCCATGTCTATCCATACTCAGCACAGAACCTGTACAACCTCTGCATCCCTGTAGGTGTGACCTTGCATTGCTTGGTCACAGTTAGGCACATTCTAGGCTGCACTCATTTCAGGACCAGTCTCCCTTGAGAAGCAGAGTGTGTTGACCCAGGCCTCCCTTGGAGAGTGGGGCAGTTTCTACCACGGTTGGTCTACATTGAGGGCAAGGTCCTGTAGTGGCCCACAAGAGAGTTTATGATGTTGTAGCAGCATGCTGTGTTACTTTTCTGTTAAAAACTGTCCCCAGTTCTCTCTCTCAGAAGCTGTATTGAGCAATTGCTCAAGGGTAGCATTAGTGACAGAAATTCTATATGAGGAGAATCCTATATAGTAGCACTACTCAGTTTTCAAAGTGAATACAAATTCTAGTTTATTGAGTTATCAAGTTAATTGGAATTTAGCATAAATTCATACTCAACAGAATTTAATAAGATAAAACTTTTATTTTCAGAAGTAATTTCTGAGAAACTCACAAGATGAGAACTTATCTCTGAGGGGCCACATGTGGTGTGGCACACCTGGTTAAGCAAGCATTACAGTGTGCCACAGCCCAGGTTTAAGCCCCAGGTCCCTACCAGCAAGGGAAAGCCTTCACGAGTGGTGAAGCAGGGCTGCAGGTGTCTCTCCTCTCTCCTCTCTCCTCCTCTATCTTTCCCCTTCTCAATTTCTGTCTGTTTCTATCCAAAAATAAATAACAACATTTTAAATGAGAACTTATTGCTATAAAATATATACATCCTTGGAGAACTAAAAATTGTGATTTCTTCTTTAATTTTTAAAAATATAATAACCACAGAATATTTCAGACATCTATTTTTATACCACTAAGGTTGCGGTAAACTTCTCTGTCTACTGAGGACAACTGGAGATTTACCGAGAACAACTGTGCAGATAATACAAACGCACTAGATTAGGGGGAGGTAGCATAATGGTTCTGCAAGAAGACTGATGCCCGAGGCTCCAAGGTCCTAGGTTCTCTGCCCTGCACCACCAAAGCAGAGCAAATGCGTTAGACTAACCATAGAGATTTCTGAGAGTTTTTGAGATATCTACCACTGGTAATTGAGCATATTAACTTTTCTTTTGTAAAATAAAGCATACATTGCCACAATTCTCCTTTGTTTCATTTGTTCTAGAGGTTTTTGCTAGGTAGCTTCTGAATATTTGCCTTAGAAGCTATACGGACTCTACCTCTTATAAATTTGGGATTTATCTTAAAACAATACAAACTTCTATTTGAAGTTACTGGTTAATTTGAAACCAGTGGACTGGAGCTTTACCATAGTTCTAAGAATATAGGTAATTGAACAGTCTAACAGGTAGATAAAATAAAAGTATCTTTAGTCACCCCTGGCATATTATCTGCCACCTTCTGGACTTCTCCTCAGGAAAGATTTTACTATCTTTGATTTGAAATGGATCTTGAGTGATTCAGTGGAATTATGAAGCTGAAAATAAGTTATGTAGTGTGATTTTAAGGAGAACATATTGTACACAAAATAAATACTTATGACTATTGAAAAAACTCATGTTTTAAAAAAATTAGAATTGCCTCTATTTGACAAATGCATCTTTAAAATGCATTTTCTTAGCAGGCAAGGATAGAAAGGCATAGGTAATAAACAGGATTCAGTTGGATCTTATCAGCTTCCTTTTTACTCTCAATACTATGTGAAGAATTGATAGGGTTGTTTATCATTTACACCTTTCAAATCGGGCTAAAACTTTCAAAAGAATAAAGTTTCACTGTGAATATTCAGTTGAACAAGAACACTGACAGTCCTTACTCAGTATTATTTTAACAAAACCATTAGAATCTTCATTAAAAGTAATCTTTGTTGAGTAGTTCTGTGTGATTTATTAGATACTTTACATATATTAATTTAGTCCTCATAGCAACACCGTGATATAGGTGTAACTATTCATTTTCAGCTGAGGAAATTGAAACATAGAGATTGCTTAACTGTCACATGCACATGGTGTAGCTGGAATACTAACAGAGGCAGGGGACTATATTATGTTGGCAGATGATGCAATGCTCCTTACTAAATAGGCATGTTTAGTTTCATTTTCTGTCTTCATCCAAAATTTGAGGAGGAATTATGTGACATTTTCCTCTACATAATTTCCCCTTTAGGATTGCCAAGTGCAATCGAAGAGGTATAAACAATTCTGTTGTTTACTCATTACAGAAATTCTTAATTATGACTTAAAAGCAAATTTCCTTCAGGAAATCAGGTTGTACATCTTCTGAATAAATGCTTTGATTGCATATGCTAAAATTGTATTAGAATCATAATTAAGTCAAGTTATAGTGAAACAGCTATCTTTTGCTCCATCTGTATAATGAGAACAATATTGTTCTTGAGCAACACAGAAGCTTGGGATGGTTTTAGGTTGTGAGAATCTATGTTTCTTGTTTTCAGATTGTATTTTGATGAGGTTTGGTAGGCTAGGGAAAAAGTCAGGATAGGAAAGAATAATAGCGGTGTGAGGAGGAATTTGCAGGTGCTAGAGTTGGAAAAAGTCTAGGTAAAACCCAAGAAATATATCTTTGTAATACAACTTAATTTAAGACCAAACAAATTCATTTTTTCTTGTATGTTTTAAATAGTTCCACTGTTGAAATACAATCATTTGTCCTAGATTAATTGTACTGGACTAGAAAGCAGGTTTTGTACATGTTTGTGCATTTGGGGAGAAGTAAGGTTAATTACCCTCAGTTTGAAGATATTAGAACTGTGCTCTAAACCAAAGAAAAGGTTCTAATTTAGCTGAGGTGGAGGACCTCACAAAAGCCCTTGTGTGAAAGGCTCCTTGTGGTGGCTCTGCATGGAGGCTAAGACTAGTTCAGATAAACCACAAAGGACTAGACTCTGGGAACTGTTGAATTTGGTTGTAGTTATACATTTTAAGTGGTGTCCAGGGTAAATGTTGAAATTCTGGATAGGTGTGCTTAGCATTTAGAAAGGGAGGGGACTGGGCAGGGGAATTCTGGGGCCATGGTGCATGATGGTGGAAAAAGACCCAAGTTGAGAGTTGAGTTTTTTTTTTTTTTTTTTTAGATGCCTATCGCAGGAAAATGAGAAATTGTACCCTTTTTTTCAACAACTGTACTATAACCCATTACCATGTCAGTAAAGTAAAAAAATAAAAAGAAAAAAAGAAAACAAACTAAACAAAGAAAAACAAGAAGAAAATGCTGTGATAGCAACCTGTTCAGGTGCAGACTACGTGGGGGTGGGCATATGACTGAGTTCTTATTTATTTACTTTTATTAGTGATTTAATATTGATCTGCAAAGCTAATAAGATAACAGGGGTATAATTCCATATTGTTTCCACCACCAGAGCTCTGTGACCTCATTCCGGCCACTGAAAACTGCAGTAGTTCTCCCAAGGTCACAGATATGGGTTGACTGTTATTTCTATAACTAGCTATCTGCCTACAGTTTTTGCCCATTTTATATGGTCCTGCCTCTTCTCTCTGTTTCAGTAGTCACACATACACCTATTACTAGTTTTGAATGTCTTTCCTTTTTTTCCTCTTCTCTCTCTGGGTCCTGATGGAATTGGGGTTCAGAGCCCTCTAGTCATCCACCCCTTGCATTTATCCCCCTCTGACATGGCACCATTGATCATTATGATATGGTTTATATATTGGGCAAATAAAATAAAATAAAATAAAAGCCTGTTAAGATGTTAACTTCTGCAGAGAACTTATGTTGGATGCTTGTGTAAATCCTACCCACAAATGTGACTGTGAAGTATGCTCTTCTTCTTAGTCTTCTTCCTGAATTTTAGGAAAATGAATATTGGTGTGCAGGGACTCTGCTCATACAAGAGCTGGTAAGTGTGTATACAGATTGAGGTTAGTGAAACAGAAATAGTAAAATCATTATGTCTTCTTTCTTGAGGATAAAAGCAGGTGTGAAACACTCAAGGTTCAGGTCACCTAAAGTGGTCTGTAGGTAAGCATTGTCAGTATTACCCAGAGACTACATGGAAATAACAGATTCTAGTTTATTCTTCTAAACCAGCATCTGTATTCTAGCAATATTTCTAGGTAATTCTTGGATTTTTGAGGAGCTATGCTCTGAAATACATATGAAATTCTCTTGGTCATTGTATTATGAGTCCACTAGATGTCACTCTTGTAACCTGGAAGTGGAAGTGCAGCTGCGAACATGGTCACACTGTTAGGTGATTCCCCATCCGCAGAGCTACTGATATACACATTGATTATTTCAGGTATAACTACCTTTCTCTCTGGTTCAAAGTCCTGGGGAGAGTTTCTAGGCATGGTTTAATTTTGTCTAAACAGCACTCTTGCCTCCTGCCTTTCTCTCTTATAACCTTGTTTTTTTTTTTTTGGTGTGTGTTTGCCATTATATAACCTTAGCACGGAATATGCTGCAGATGCTATAATTCTGAGAGAACATCATCCTGAGCTTCTCAGCACAGTAATACAGAATAAAAAAACAAGTTTGATGTCTGTAGTAATTAGTGAGAACAGAAAAGAAGCAAGACCGTCTGCACCCTGAAATTAGGATCATTCTCCATGTGATGGTTGGAGGAAATGTGGACTTTCCTGAATTCTGGGGAGTCTCAGTGGTGTTTATAGAAGAACATCAGATCCCACTTCTACTTAGAAAGAGATGTTCTAAGAGTGATCTTATATAGCATTTGTTTTGTCCTGAAGATGAATATAAGTGACATTTACAGGTAAAGTAAGCTCCAGGAGATGCTGAACTTTCAGAGCTACATGAAGCCCCTAGATAAATTCTTGTTACAAACTACCTATATGCAGAATTGGCACAGATCTACAAAAGACATAAAAAAAAAGCCCAGTAAAAAAGTGGGCCAAAGAACTGAATAGACATTTTTCTTTTTTTAATTATCTTTATTTATTTATTTGGACAGAGACAGCCAGAAATCGAGAGGGAAGGGGGTGCTAGAGAGGGAGAGAGACAGAGTGACAACTGCAGCACTGCTTCACCATTTGTGAAGCTTTCCCCCTGCAGGTGGGGGCTGGGGGCTCGAACCCAGGTCCTTGCGCACTGTAATATGTGCGCTCAACCAGGTGCGCCACCACCTGGCCCCCTTGAATAGACAGTTTTGTAAAGAAGAGATACACATGGCCCACAGACACATGAAGAATTGCTCTACTTTGCTTGTCATTGCAAATTAAAACTGCCCTATCACATCTGGAAGAATGGCTTACATCAACAAAACAGAAAATGACAGCTGTTGGTGTGGTGGTGGAGAAAAAGAGACTGCTTCACTGCTGTTGGGGATGCAAACTGGTGCAGACCCTTTTGAAGACTGTATGGAGAGTCCTTGAACAAATCAAAATGAAATTACCTTATGGTCCAGCAATCTCACCTTTAGGCATTTATCCAGAGGACATGAAAACACTGATTTGAAGGGACATACGCACCCCTATGCTCATAGCTGCATTATTCACAACAGTCAAAGAGTGGAAGCAGCCTACATGTCCATCAATAGATGACTGGCTAAGGAAGTTATGGGATCTATATATTCCATGGAATACCACTCTGTAATACAAAAAAGTGATATTGTGTTGTTTAGGACAAAATGGACAGAACTGGAGGCGATTATGCTTATGAAATAAGTAGAGAGATGATTGACTACTAACAGATGGTTGTATTCATTTGTTAACCTAGAGAACTGAAACATATGACTTGAAAAAAAGAAAAAGAAGCAAACAGACTGTTTAAAAGACTTGTGAGAAACACAGTGGTTATCTTTGGGAGGTGGGGAATGTGGGTGTGGCATAGAGTTGTGCACTGTATTCCTACAATCTTGCAACCCACTATTAATGGTAAATAAAGAATGAAAAATGGGTAGATTTGCATATAGAAGAAAAGGATGAAAGGACAGTGCTCTATAATATCCTTTATAAAATCTTGGGGTGCACATCTTGAGAAAAGTTAAAATCAGTCAATCTCTTGCAAAACTTTGTCCTCTGAGTCTGCTGTGGTTTTTCATGTTTCAGTTAACAACAGTAGTGAACAAGTATTAAAGTAGCAAGAGTGTGCATATGCACATGTGTGTTCTTTGTAAGTTTTGCGAGAGTATTTTTTTTTCTTGTTGTATGGGAGGGGCATATAAATTATTATGGCATTATTAAATGAGTAAGAAATGTTTAATTTTATTGGTTCCAGTCATGTTATTTCTTTATTTTTACCAGAGCAGTGATCTGTTCTTGCTTATGGTGGTGTGGGCTACTGAAACTGGGACTTTGGAGCTTCAGGCATGAGATTCTCTTGCATACTCATTATGCTATCTTCCCTCCCACTAAAATTTTATTTAAAAAAATTAATTAATTAATTATTGAATAGAGACAGAGAAATTGAGAGGGGGTAGGGAAGACAGAGAGAGGGAGAGAGACAAGAGAGACACCTGCAGCTATACTTCACCACTTAGGAAACTTTCCCCTTTGCAGTTGGGGACCAGGGTCTTTGAGCACCATAGTGTGTGTGCTTAACCAGAGGTGCCACTGCCTGGCCCTCTAAAATTTTTTATGGATGTAAAACAATATAGCTTTATATTCTCCCCCCCTTTTTGTTATCCTTGTTGTTGTAGCCTTGCTGTGGTTATTACCGTTATTGTTGATGTCATTCGTTGTTGGATAGGACAGAGAGAAATTGAGAGAGGAGGGGAAGACAGAGGGGGAGAGAAAGATAGACACCTGCAGACCTGCTTCACCGCCTGTGAAGCGACTCCCCTGCAGGTGGGGAGCTGGGGGCTCGAACCCGGATCCCTACATCGGTCTCTGCGCTTTGTGCCACCTGCGGTTAACCCGCTGTGCTACTGCCCGACCCCTGTGGCTTTATATTAAATATGATTCTCTTTTGTTCAAATTTTCAGGGTGGCTATAGTATTTATGCCTAAGCTTTAAAACCCATTTCTTTCTTTATTTTTAATCTTATTAGTGATGTAGTATTGATTTACAAAATTATAAGATAATGGGTACAACTCTGCACCATTCCCAACACCAGAGTTCTGGGTCCCCATTCCTTCCATTGGCAGCTAAAGCAGTTCTCCTACAGTTGCAGATATGGGTTAACTATTATTTCTACAACTCTCTGTCTATATTTGTATATTTTTGCCTTTCTTCTTTTTTCCCCCTCCCTATGGTTCTATAGTCTCTTCCTTTCCAAGTCACACCTATACCTATTACTACTCCCAAATGTCCCTCCCCTTTTTCCTCTTCTTTCTCTGGATCCTGGTGGAGTTGGAGTTCAGAACCCTCTGATCATCTTCCCCTTATCATTTCTCCCCTGGTGGGAGTATGGACTAAAATTCTTTTAGGACTGCAAGAGGTGGGAGTTTCTGTAACTGCTTCTTTGCTAAACATGGGCACTGACAGATCAGTCCATCCCCCTAGCTTTTAAATCGCTTTTTGTAATATCATTTGTTGATAACCAGGAATAGGATTAATTTGAAAACATTTTACTGAAGATTCATTTTGCCTTTTTAAAAAAACAATAGCTCATTTATAGGAAAGCCAGTTTTAAATACTCATTCCCATTTCTAGGCACTCTGTAAATTTCTACATCTGTAGTAATAGTATGCTGTATTGCTGTTCCTTTTACTGTTGAACTTCCTGACCTCCTATCATTTCAAGTATTGAGGTTGCAGATGCCACCAGATAAGGCATCATACTTAGATGTATTGTTTAAAAGCCTGGGTTTTGAATCAAGACAGATTTGGGTAAATTGCTTCATTTCACAGAACCATACTTGTATATTAGTGATAAAACTGCCTTCCTAATGGTTGGTATGATGACAGTGCATATAAGGTATATAGTTCAGAGTCAGACATGAACTATTTTCAAGAGATGTTAGCTGCTACCACCTTCTCTCAGTTTTCACAAGGCAGCCCACCAATAGAGGTAGAAAAGTCCATTTCCCCATGTGTCTTGCCAGAAGACAGTGTCAAGCCATAGAGAAGTTTTCTTTTTCTTCTGCCTGGCAAATGTTAATACGAAGAGACAAGGAAGAGATTGGTAGCTTACTAAAGTAGCATGGAGGATACTGATCCTAGACCTACAAAAAAGAGAGAATTCCTCCTTACAACCTATATAGGTCATCTCAGTTATTAAAATGGTGATCAGACCCAATAGAATTACTAGCACTGTTGGCATTGTTAGTACAGCCCTCTCAGAGGTCGACTTGTGATCTTATTCACCAACTTAACTATTATTTTGAAAGAGAAACACACTCAAAGTGCAAGCTGCCAAATCACTATTGTTTTATTCAGAGAGGGCCTCTAGATTTGAACAGCTCTAGCTCATTCCTCGGTGTCACTGGACCATTACCTGATTAAGAGCAGTTTTAGCAGACCACTGTGGGACAGTCTGGAGAGATCTTTCATCCTGAAAACATACTTACAAGAGTCGTGTACTTCCCTCATAGGTAGCACTTCAGTTTTATCTAATAATATGCTGTTCATGAAGAACAACATACATCTTGTAGTAATGGCAGCTTTGTTGTTTCAAATAGAATATCTAAAATATTAAAGAGTTAAGAGCATGATTTATCTTAAAATATGCTTTCATTTTCCTTGCTATGTTTTAGAACACGCACATTCTTGTTTTTGTATATTTAAATTTTACACATATAATTGTTTAAAACATATTCTTAATCCTTAAAGAGGTATGAATTATTCTTTTTGTGTGTGTGTCATGTCATTCTTCTTTCCTTTACAAGGAATCAAATCCCAAGTTCAGCCCTAGTTCAAAGAAGCTGGGAGGCAGAGAACAAAGTTTATAATGGTGTTACTGTGCAGATTGCTAAAGAATCTGAGGTTTGTTCAGCAAATATAATGGTGCATTGAGGTGTTGTGTTAATGTGGGGGGCCAGAAAATGAGCTCTGTGTGTAATGAATCTATTAAGTGGCAATTTAGAGTTTAACCTAAAATTGGGAGAAAGTTGGTAAGTGCAGAGGAAGCATGAGACCCAGTCTGACATAGACCTTATGAGGGTGATGGTGGTGAGGTGTGGAAGAAGTGAAGAGAGAAGAGGGTTCTGCGCTATACTGGACCGAGACTGGGGAGGAGAAAAGAGGCCATTTACATTAACAGAAAATTCACCATTTTGTAGACAAGCAAAACTGCAAGTTTAAAAAACCAAACCAATAGTAGAGACAATGATTGGCAAGAAGTAAGGATTCATATTCTATTTTCTTTTCATAGACTTGGTAGTAGGAGAAGACTGGTTTAAAATAGTGAGAGATGGCATACAGGTTTAGGAAGGTTAGAGATGGATAAACTTAGGGAATTATAACATTTTATGTAACTTCTCTGGACAGATGACCTCACCAGTGTACCCTGGAATCCCACCTCTCCAGAGCCCTGCCCCACTAGGGAAAGATAGAAACAGGCTGGGGGTATGGATCAACCCGCCAACTCCCAAGTCCGACAGAGAAGCAATTACCGAAGCCAGACCTCCCACCTTCTGCACCCCATAATGACCCTGGGCCCATACTCCCAGAGGGATAAAGAATAGGAAAGCTTCCAGTGGAGGTGTTGGGATACAGAACTCTGGTAATGGGAATTGTAGGGAATTGTACCCTTCTTATCCTACGGTCTTGTTGGTCATTATTAAATCAATAAAAATGAAGTAATAAAATCATAAGAGAATAAAAAAGAACAGAATAAATAAAGTAAAAACTAAATAAAATATGCAGTGTAATGATGTACAGGTTAATTCTCTGAGGAAAATTTTATTCTTAGTAATAAGAATATATTTTGCTCTATACATCGGCTCTTAAACTATTTTTTTGGGGGGGCTTATAATTCCTTTGAGATATTGATGAGAGCCACAATATCCCCTTTCAGAAACACACAGCTATTTATACCCGTGTGTGATTTTGCTTATGACTCCAGGAGTTTTTCAGACTTCCTGGAACATCTCTGGACCCTAGATTAAGATTCCTCACCACACATCAACTAAAGAGGGCAAGGGCATTGGGATTCTATAAGTAACACTGAGAAATTAGATAAATGATATTTATGTGAAAAATTCCATCTTGAGACTGAAAGATTGTAGATCAATGTCTAGTTAATGGGACAAGAAGTGTTAGAATTAGGAAAGGAATAAAATTGAATTAGACAGGTACTAGTGCAGAAATTATCTGTGGCTTTTGTAATAAGGCTCACAACTCTATTACAGTCAGTTTTCGTAAGGAGAATGAAAGATAAAAAAGTTTCATCACATTAGTACTTAGTTTTAAAGAGAGGAACAATAATCAGACCAACATGTGCATTAAGTTAATGTCTAAAGTAATCTTTGAAAAAAGTAATTGAAAATTTTATAACTTGTAGGAATTCAGGAAAGGCTTTAAACATTAATGTAAGGGCAGAAAAATATGCCACATATCAACAATTAGGAACTGATATGAAACCTTTTCTATCCATCCCATGAAGTAAAAGAAGCAAAAGTGGTGGCAGTGGTGGGGGGTATGGACAAAAGACTGTTCAAGTGAGAACAGGGAAGATCTCAAAGAGCGACAGGTCAGGTGTAAATAAGAAGCCATCCAGCCAGTAAAGGGAGTAAAAAAAAAAATCACAAAAAAGACTACAGTCCAGGAATTAAAGCTTTCTAATACATGAAAGGCAGAAGGTCAACTAGAGAATCAGTGGAACTTCTTGATGATCAGGGTGCAAAAGATGTATTCAAGGGGAAAAAAGGATATCTTGAGGCTCAGTGAATCCTTTACTTTGGTCTTTGTTAAAACATAGAAATTTCCACTGTTATGTCTTTTGAAGCAAAGAAGCGAGAGATGTAGTATTAGATCAAATAGTGCGAAGGGAACAGAATGTTCTACTAGAATGATTGGCATTCTAGATGTAAGTAAGTAAACTGCTAAAACTTTATGGCATCTGTTATAAAGGTTTGAAGAAACTCAAGGGAATAAACTTAACAAAATGCAAAACAAGTCTCTGTACTTCTATATTCATAATTCTGATGCAACCTCTTGAGGAGTCTCAATATTTAGTGATTGGTGAATCTTCTTCATATTGGTGGATTCCTAACACAGAATTATTGAACACACAGTAGAGAAAGTATTCTGTTCCCCATAACATGCTTACATTATTTGAAGAGGTACACAAGCTCCAGGAAAGAAATAATTTTGTTTTGACTTTTCATGGAGTCAATTTCAAGGTTTCACAACAAAGCTATTTAAAATTTTGTTACCATGGTAGTAGTGGGAATATTTCATCACAGATAGGTATTAATAGAGGAAACAAAAAGTAGGATGTGTGACTCTACTGTTGGTGGAGATGTGTAAACAGTGAGGTCCCTCTAGGGAATTCTGCTGGACCTCTTCTTTACACGTGTTTGTAGATAATCTAGCAAAGTAAGTATGCAGTGAAGTTTCCGAGTGTGCTGGACTAAGCTCGTTTGGCTAGTGAAAGTATTAGGAATCATCAGGTATAAACTTTTGAAAGATAATAGAGTGAACAAAAAAGTGACAGGGAGACTCCAGAACTCTAGAACAGATGTAGAGGGGAAAAGCCTAAACTTGCAAAATATTGTACATGAATTATTTAGAAATATAGTTTTGTATAGATACCAGGAAAAGAATTTGAAGCATTTGAGTTGCAAAATTCTGAATACATCATGAGAATTGTTGGGAGGCTTTGACAACGAAGATACACTTAGAGCAAAACCACTGTACTGTGTATTCTTTTTATATTGACTGTTATACTTTTTAAAAAATATTTATTTTGTTGCCCTTGTTTTATTGTTGTAGCTATTATTGTTATTGATGTTATTGTTGTTGGATAGGACAGAGAGAAATGGATAGAGGAGGAGAAGACAGGGAGAGGGAGAGAAAGACAGACACCTGCAGACGTGCTTTACCTCCTGTGAAGCGACTCCCCTGCAGGTGGGGAGCCGGGGGCTGAAACCAGGATCCTTAAGCCGGTCCTTGTGCTTTGTGCCACCTGCACTTAACCTGCTGTGCTACTGCCAGACTTCCTGTTATACTTTTTAAAAAGGGATATGGAATGGAGTTGGTTTCGAGTTCTGACACAATCACCAACATTTTCTGAGGACCAAATAAGCTGTATGTAAAGTTTCATAGGGTAGTGATCTGCAGCAGGCCTTGAATGGAGAATCTTAGAGTGACAGAAATAATTTAATTTCTCTGTAAATAAAGACAACAGTGAGACACCACTTCACTCCTGTGAGAATATCATACATCAGAAAAAGTAACAGCAGCAAATGCTGGAGAGGTTGTAGGGTCAAAGGAACCCTCCTACACTGCTGGTGGGAATGTCAATTGGTCCAACCACTGTGGAGAACAGTCTGGGGAACTCTCAGAAGGCTAGAAATGGGCCTACCCTATGATCCTGCAATTCCTTTCCTGGGGATATATCCTAAGGAAACCAACACATCCATCCAAAAAGATCTGTGTACACATATGTTCTTAGCAGCACAATTTGTAATAGCCAAAACCTGGAATCAACCCAGGTGTCCAACAACAGATGAGTGGCTGAGCGAGTTGTGGTCTATATACACAATGGAATACTACTCAGCTATGAACAATGGTGACTTCACTGTTTTCAGACGATCTTGGATGGACCTTGAAAAATTCATGTTAAGTGAAATAAGTCAGAAACAGAAGGATGAATATGGAGTGATCTCACTCTCAGGCAGAAGTTGAAAAACAAGATCAGAAGAGAAAACACAAGTAGAACCTGAAATGGAATTGGCATATTGCACCAAAGTAAAAGACTCTGGGGTGGGTGGGTGGGGGGAATACAGGTCCAAGAAGGATGACTGAGGACCCAGTGGGGGTTGTATTGTTATATGGAAAACTGAGAAATGTTATGCATGTATAAACTATTGTATTTACTGTCAAATGTAAAACATTAATTCCCCAATAAAGAAATTAAAAAAATTAATTTCTCACCTAGTCCAGGGTTGCTGACTCAGCTGCCTTTCAATTCAGCTACAAAGAATAGCTTTTACAAGGAAAACTATTTAGTTTTTGAACTTTTTAAAATTGTTGTAGTTGTTGTTATTGATGTCGTCGTTGTTGGATAGGACAGAGATAAATGGAGAGAGGAGAGGAAGACAGAGAGGGGGAGAGAAAGACAGACGCCTGTAGACCTGCTTCACCACCTGTGAAGTGAGTCCCCTGCAGGTGGGGAGCCGGGGGCTGCTGATCCTTGTGCTTTGTGCCACCTGCTCTAGTTGATGGTGGTGTGGGGTATTGAACCTGGACTATGGAGCCTCAGGCATGACCATTATGCTATATACCTCCCCCAGCTATTTGTATAACACATGGAAAATCCAAAAGAATCTAACAGAAAATTACTGTAAGTTATCAGACAGCATAGTAAAGTGGCAGGCTACACAATTAATGTACAAAGTGTAGTGGCTTTCCACTATGCAAATAGCACATCAGAGAACCAGAAATTCCATTTAAAATAGCAGTAAAAATCATGTAAAAACCAGGTAAAAGACGTCTATATGTATAGTTATGAGTCACTATTTAAAGGAAATAGAAAACGATATAAAGAAATAGGGTGAGAGGGCATTATGCACCTGGTTAAGCACACACAGCATATGCATGAGGACCTGGGTTCAAGCCCCTGGTCCTCACCCGCAGGGGGAAAACTTCACAAGTGGTGAAGTAGGGCTGTAGGTCTCTCTCTCTCTCTCTCTCTCTCACCCTCTCGGTTTTCCCCTCCTATCTCAAATTCTCTTTGCCTCTGTCCAATAATAAATTTTAAAAAAGTGGTAGTCCTTGCTTGTTGGTATGCATGAGACCCCTTCTGTTTCATTGGTTTAATACCCCCTGCTTAACACTGTATTCTATTTACATAAACACTGTATTCTATTTACATAACCACTGTATTCTATTTACATAACCACTGTATTCTATTTACATAACCACTGTATTCTATGTACATAACCCTGTATTCTATTTACGTAACCACTGTATTCTATTTACATAACCACTGTATTCTATTTACATAACCACTACAGGGCATTGGTTTAATCCCCACTGGTTCATGATATGTTTTTGCTCCGCCCCCTCGCCTTGTCACACCCTGATTTTCACCAGTCACTTTTCTCTCCACCCTCTCTGCGTTGCATCCTGTTCCCACCCTACTGGGCTAGTATATTTATAAGGACAAGATTGTTAGTAGTAGTAGAGTCTAGCTTAGCTTGGTATAGATCGCGCTGCATCCTGCATGAATAAAGAGATACTGCGAACAACCCAGCCATGAGTCCCGGGTCGTCTGTTACCCGCCTGTGAAGCCAGCCCGGCGAAAACAACACTTGCTCATGGATTGAAATAATTAACTATCCTACCCAGAGTCATCTATAGATTTAATGCAATTTCTAGAAAAATACCACTGAATTTATCCTTTGCCTTATCTTGTATAGAGCTTGAAAAAAAACTGTCAAGTGAGATAAGGCAGAAGGAGGAGAAAAAATTCTGGATGATCTTACTAACTTTCTTAAGAAAGAACAAAAATAAAAAAGTGAAAAAACAGGGTGGAACTTGTACTGGGTGGATACATATGTGTGTGTGTCCCATAACTTTTAAAAAATCCATTTGTCCATTAATGGCTATTTTGTTTGTTTCTATTGATTATTGTGAATAACTCAGCTATGAACATATGTCCCTTCAAATTCGTGTCCTTTGGATATATGCTTAGGAAAGATATTGCTGGATCATAAGTTTTCAATGGAGGGAACGGGGACACAGAACTCTGGTGGTGGAAAAGGTGTGGAATTACACTCTTGTTGTCTTCTAATTTTGTATGTTACTACTAAGCCACTAATAAAAAATGACAAAAAACTACAAAAGGAGGGAAAGTAGAGAATTCAACGCCATGCCGTGGAGCAAGGGGACATTTTGATGGGAGGTCAGGTATGCTAACATATATTTTGGGGAGGCATGAAATTGTACAGTTATGACAACTAGTCTTTAAATCAACATTTTCTCAATGAAAAAAATTTAGTCCTTTTTTTGTTTTTTGATAGTACAGATTTTTCAAATGCGAATAGACTTCTTTCTTGGCAGGCTAGCATTCCCATTAAGTGGGATGCAAAGTTAGCATTTTTTATCGTTAGAGCTTGTGATTCATAGTGGTTTACAAGATTTTAAATTACAAAGTATAGTCCATACCTCACCAAATCTCTTTGCCTCCACCCTCCCAGTGATAACCAACATAGTTCTCCCAAGGTCTTAGCGACAGTATGTTTACTGTCTTCTTTATCAGTATCATGTGTTTCCATTCTGCAGATCCCCCATGTAGGTTAAACTATTTGATAGTGGTTTTTGTCTCTTTACATATTTTACAAAGCATAGTCACTTCCAATTCCATCCCATCCATTTTGTCCGAAAGGACACTACTTTTTTTTTTTTTTTGCTCCAAAGGACATAGTATATATGACTGAAGAGTAGCATTCTGGAAAACTATATATATTCTATAACTACTTTTTTTTTTTTTTAATTCTGCCAAGGTTATTTCTGGGGCTTGGTGCTGGCACTGTGAATCCACTGCTCTCAGTGACCATCTTATCCTTTCTTACCTATTTTTTTTTTTTTTTCTAATTTTAATTCGTTAGGATAGGGGGAAATTGAGAGAGTATAGAGGGAGAGAAAGACGCCTGCAAGTTTGATTTTACCTTGCAATTTTAAGTTGAACTCATTAAAGAAACAATTACCAAGTCCACTTGAAAAGCCAGTTGCCCAGGATATCCAGTGTTTAATGATGGTTGTAGTATATATCCAGAGAAGTTTCATAAAGAAATCAAGAGCTGGAGGGTGCATAGAGAGGCAGAGAGGAAGACAGACACATATAGTACTGCTTCGTCTCTCGTGAAGCTTTCCTCTTGCAAGTGGAGACCGAGAGCTTGAATCCTGTTCTTTGAGCATTGCAATATGGACTGGCTTTGGAGTGTTGCACATAAGTAAAGGACTCTGGTGTGTGTGTGTAGGGGGGTGATAGATTTTAAGCTTCTTTGTAGGAGGGGTGGTGGTGGTGGGAATGACACAGATCTATGGTGGTGAGAATGGTGTTGGTCTACACTTCTATTAACCTATAGTCTTATAAATCACTATTTATTTAGTGTGTAAAATAATGTGTGTTCCTGGTGTTCCACTGTCCAGCCCCAGAAAATTTTCATTCTTGACCGTTAGCTCTAAAAAGGTTAGAGTAAAAATTTACCATTAAGCCATATGGAATGAGCCACAATATTGAGCTTCTTCAGAGAGAACTTTCTGAGAAAACTTCACAAACTAACGATGATTAAGCACATTAAGTCACCATCGACACTACTAGCTTGATGGGACATGAAAAGCCCTAATATTTTCTTCAGTGTACTAGTTGATGAGGAATGCAATGAACAAGCAAAGTTTTTTAAACCCCTCACATTTTCACAACATCAGTAAATTAGCCCAATTAAACTCTTTGTGCTCCACAACATAGTCTTACCAGCCTGAACTGTATTGTAACACTTCTTAGCAAATTCCACTTAAGTTGTATTGATGTGTGTGTGTGTGTGTGTGTGTTTCCACTTCTTTGGAAATGTTCTTGTTTGTAGTTGTTCCATGCAGCCTATTCATAGTGCTGATTCTCCAGTCACTTCAAAATCAGCATTGACTCCTTGTATAAATAACAACTGAGCTGTATCCATAACATCTGTCAACTTATCAAAGCCAAGGAAATCCACTCAAAATAATTTGTCTCATTTGAAAATTGACTATTGATACTCCATTCAATGTCCTCAACTCTTTGAAAACTGTTGTCACCAACAAGTAATAGTCCTAAGATGCTTATTTTATTTTCTCTGGACACATCGCTTCATTTGTTATAATCAAATATGATTTTAATTAACTTACCACTGGTAAATGACTTTTCTTGGTCGACTAACAAATGATCCTCTCAGAACATCACTTGGGTTTCAGTTCTTAATTTTTTTTTTTTTTAGTGAGGAAATTCTACTATGAATGATACATTGTGCTTTAAAATTTGTATTTTTTTTTCTGACCACTTCTTTTCCTGTAAGTTGGGAAAATTATGTTCCTTGCTCAATCTGACATATGTTGTATTTTCTTAGCACAGATATAATGCTACTGAATAACAAAATGCTTTGTCATCTAGTTCAATAACAAAATTGTCCATCTTCCAGTGTGTGCTGAAAGTATGACATTTGAAATCTATTTTTCTCTTTTGTTTTGACATAATGGATATGCACTGGTAATATAAAATATTGTGGTGAGGCAATACACATGACATTTGAAATGCTGTTGAGTTATAACTGCTTTACTGTGATTTGTATAAAGCACCAAGTAAGTATGCAAAACAAGTATGTGGCATGTGGTCTCTGTCATAACCACTTTACTGCTGTTGTAGTGGAGAAAAAAAGCAGTAGATTTAAATAGATGAGTGTAACTGTGTTCTAATAAAACTTTATTTATGGACACTGAAATTGAATCCAGTTTGTCTCTAGGATATGGGTAAGTGTGAGGCATATGTCTATTAGCCAGACATATTACACTACATTTTAAAACTCATTTTGGGAATATGCAAATAAAAATCCATCAGACTTATAAGAATGGCATGGGGCTATGTCCCATGGGGCTATGTCCCATGGATTTTCAGTTTTAACAACTTAGAGGCATTTCTCAGTCCGACATCAGTAAATTTATGTTCCACCATGTACTAGATCAGGCATGTGACAGCAATGTAAGTACAAACTCATTCTCTGGTTTGTTATTATTACTATCATTTTTGCTGTAAAAGTATATTTGAGATGAGTGATTCAATTGTGTTTTCATATCTTAACCGTTCTTCCCAAGTCTTGGTTTCTTGTTCTGAGAAGTTGTAATATGACTTGCATCAGAGCTGGACTGTGGACACTTTTTAAATCATTTTATTGGGAGGGTTAATGCTTTACAGTATAGTGAGTATTGTGCATAATCTCTTATCTCCCTGTGATAGCTATTTCCAAAACATGCTTACTTCTAGCTTACGTCCTTTTTCACCATCATGCACTGAAAACCCGCAGCTCTCTGCCCTCCATCCTAGTCCCCTCCCTCCTTTCTCAGAGCCCTTGGATTTGGTGCATTATACCTCACCCAGTCTGAATTTTACTTTGTATTTTTCCATTTTGTAGTTTTGCCTCTGAGGGAGATCATCTGGAATTCCTCCTTTTCTTATTGGCTTAACATGGTTCCTTCAAGTTCCTCCCAGGATGGAGCAACGGAGACAACTTTATTGTTTTTAACTGCTGGGTGATAGTCCATTGTGTATATATATCACAACTCTCTTAACCACTCGTTTGTTCTTGAGCATCTGGGTTGCTCTAAGTTTGGATTATTAGGAAGTTGTAATGCTATGGACACAGGTGTACATAGATCTCCTCATATGGGTTTTGTTTGTTTGTTTTTTGCTTCCTTTGGCTATACTGCTAAGAGAGGAATTACTCGGTTATAGGATAGATCCATTTATAGTATTTTGAGAGCTGTCCAGACTGTTTTACACAGGTATTGGACCGATTTATATTCTTAGTAACAGTATAGAGGGGTTACATTCTGCCCACATTCTCTCCGCTTTTAGTTAATGCCTTTTCTAATATATGACATTCTCAGAAGTGTAAAGTGGTTGTCTTTATGTCTTTATGTCTTTTTGTTGTCTTTATTTGCATTTCTCTGAGACCCTTCAAAGAAGGGATTGAAAGGGCCAACAGACATATGAAAAAATGCTGGAGAAGGTTTATTTTTAATATTTTCATTTTCTTTTTTTTAATGAGAGAGATAGAGAAAGATACATAAAGAGAAAAACCAGAGTATTGCTCATTTTTGGCTTATGGTGGTGTTGGAGATTGAACATGGGACCTTGGACCCTCAGGCATGACAGTCTTCAACATAATCACTATGCTATTCCCCAGCTCTACTGGAGAGGTCTTTAAGAGGCCTGTAAACCATGTTATAAAATATAAACACTATCTGAAGGTCAAAAAGGAGGCTCTGAAAAGTTTAAAGTACACACAAAAAATGATGTTTAGAAATGTAATTTTGGAGGCCAGGCAGTGATGCACTTGGTAGAGGAGGCATGTTCCATTATGCACAAGTACTGCAGGGAAAGCCCCCCCCCACCCCCCCACCCCCCCACCCCCCCACCCCCCGTTGCCACCTGCGGAGGAAAGTTTCGAGTGGTGAAGCAGTGTTGGAGGCGGCTCTTTTTCTCTCTCCATCTCCATCCTCTCTTCCTTCTTGATTTCTCTCTGTCTCTATACAATAAATAAGTAAGTAAATAAATAGATTGTAACTTTGGTAATAGTGTGGGATAAGTAGAGACTGTCGGCTGGAGGGGGAATCGGGCGGTAGCGCAGTGGGTTAAGTGGACCCGCATAAGGATCCCGGCGGGAGCCCCGGCTCCCCACCTGCAGGGGAGTCGCTTCACCGGCGGTGAAGAATGTCTGCAGGCGTCTGTCTTTCTCTCCTCCTCTCTGTCTTCCTCTCCTCTCTTGATTTCTCTCTGCTCTATCCAACAACAATGAAAGCAATAACAACAACAACAACAATAATAATAAGCACAACAACAATTAAAAAAGGACAACAAAAGGGAAAAAAAATATAGCCTCCAGGAGCAGTGGATTCATGGTGCAGACACCAAGCCCCAGCAATAACCCTGGATGTACGGGGAAAAAAGACTGATGTGTATTTGTGAGTTGATGAGCATCTGGCCAGGGGGATATCAGGACCTGAATTCTGTGTTTCACCTAGAATAAGAATTTGCTATTTGCTAGTTCATTTTTTTGCTTTAACTTAAATTAATCTTACTCTAAATAACAAGTATTAAGTGTATGTTGACTCGATTAATTCTTACACAAATATTGATATTATCCCCATTTTACAAAATGGAAACCCAAACTTGAGAAAGGTAAACATTGAAAAAGTGTTTTCGAGATTTTCCTGGGGAGGTGGGAAACTGTACTCATGTGTCAACAAATGTGTAGTAAACCCTCAATAAAATGATTAAAAAATAAAGTTAAACATTTTCTCTAGATTCAAGTGATATACTTAGAACTCTTTAAGTACAAGTTAGCACCAAAGTTCTTTCATCCAGCTATTAGCATATGTGATCTAAAAACCTTACCATGGCAGACAGTAGGCAAATTTTCTGACCTTCTTAGTATGCCTTTATTTTTTTCTCCAGGTGCTTCTCAGTAGCAGAGTGTGTATGCTAGAACAATATAAGATAAAGACAAGAGAAGGGAGGGGGAGAGAGACAGAGAGACACCTGCAGCCCTACTTCACCACTTGTGAAGCTTCCCCCCTGCAGGTGGGGACCAGGGTCTTAATCCTGGGTCCTTGTACACTGTAATGTGTGCACTTGCCTGGCCTCTGAAAACAATTTATTACTGTACGTCATAGTGCCCTGAAAATGTCGATTAGTTATTTTTAGTGACTACAGAAATTAAATGCAATGCCAGACGGATAAGGGCCATTTTATAATTACATTCAGTACTTTGTTTGATTTTGAATTCTGGTGTTTTCCTGTCACAGGTGAGCACAAGACAGTAAAAAGACAGTAATTGGTGGTGCCAGGTAAATTGATAATTGGAAAGGGTATTACACAAAAGAAACTCGGTTACTAACCTTTAGGAATGCGCCTGTGTGTTAAGCCAAAGCATGATTTCCTATGTTGCTGCATGTCACTAACAGTAATACAAAGATAGAGGCAACTAATTCATTATATTTCCTTTTGTCCACTGCTAAATGATCAGGTTTGGAAATTTGTCAAAATATTAGACATTGTTTAAAATGTTACAAATAAATGTCAACCATGTACTAGGGAGTTATTGACGTTCATAATTTTGGAAGATTATTTTCAGTTATTAAAGAATTTAAGTATTAGCTTTTTAATGTCTTAATCCACAGTGCTCAAATACGATTACACTTAGAGGAAGCATTCAACATGTTTCACATATTTGGAAATAATATTAAAATATCTATCTCATTTCCTGAAGTATAGAGACGGAGAATCTCTTGATTTTCTCTTCTCTAATTTAAAAATTATGTTCACAGGAAATTCTAAATATTTCTTTTAAATAAACAGGAAACAAATAATTTGCTTTTGGCATATAAATTTGTAGAAAAAATAGTAAAGGTTGAGGAATAAAATTTTTTTAAAAAACAGTATTATT